>NC_031951.1:1498850-1620309 GCF_000303195.2 Fusarium pseudograminearum CS3096
AGGAGGAGGAGGAGGAGGAGTGGTAATGTTGGGGCACACGACAGCTGTCGATAAAGCCAAACAAACATTGCGAGGAAGACACGAGGGAAGAAATAGCCGCAATTTACGTAGGAAAAACATACCTCAAGCTTGGCGTTGGTCCATCGAGGAATCTCAACGACCATGTTCAGGATGGTCTGCTCCTGGTTGGCGTAGAGAGGAATATCGTGGAAAGGAGAGACGGGCTGTCCATCCTTCTCGACGTAGACTCGGTGCTCGAGGGTGTTGGGAGCCGCAACCTTGCGGACGGTGTAGTTGGAGGCCATGTCGGGCTTTTGCTTTGAGACAGGACCGGTGGGTGATGAAGAGGTGGAAAAGTGTCGAGCAATCTGAGCTGTCCGACAAGAAGAGATTTTGGCGGTTGACGTAGCAGAGGGAAGGGGTGAGGATGGAGGGGGCGGGGCACTGTTTCTCCCGCCCGAACCGGAGCCTGTAGCAGCAACAGGGCTGCGTGCAGTTGAGGACGCCATGTAATTGGCCCGTCCACGTACGCGAAATGCTAACGACGCTGCGAGTGGCCTATGCAGCAGTGTTCCAGTGCCTGTAGTGGTCCGTAGCGACCTCTGGAACAACCGACAGCGGTGGAACATCAACAACAGTCTTTTGAGGGGCTGCGAAGAGTGGAGCAGCCCCGGGGAAAAGGAATTGAAGGAGGAAGAGAGGCTTTAAGGGATCAGGGGAGGCAATTGATATCAACAAGTATACGGTGAGTGCACGGAAACCTTGTCCGTGTCTAGGTAGACTTACACCGCGGTCATCGGCTGTTGTGTGTCAAGAGAGACCGAGGTCTTTTTTTTTTTGCAAGGTCAAGCGGAAATTCAGTCGGTCAATGGAAGATATTGACGGAGAACTAACTGATCCTGGATGTCATGATGGGTCCCGGCTGTGCTAAACTTAACTGGCTTATCTGCCGTGTCATATCCACACAACACTGCCGACAGCAGCCCGAAGAATCAAAGAAGGTCATGATCGATTCAATCCATAGCATGAAGCAGTGCTTTTCTATTGTGCGAGAATAAGGTTGCTTTTTTGCCCTAATTTCTATGACTCTTGACGCAGGGAAGCGAAAGGTAAAATTGCCTTTTCAGTTGTACCAACCACCAAATCCATAGTATGAAACATACACACAGCAGTAGGTAGTGAAGGGAATTGGAAACTGTCTAGGACCGTTTCCTGGTTGATCATGTAAATGATTTTAATTGCACGGCTGAGTACCTCAAAACTGGTCACTATGAAACAAAAGGCCCCCTCGCTCCGTGATCGGAGCCACTCAAGTCGGGCTCAAAAACAAAACCACCAAGTATGCTTCAATCTTATAAGCTGGCCACCTGGCTAAGACGAGTGTTCATAGAAACACAATTTTCAGCGCAAGGACGGTATCGCCGTCTCCATCTACGTGCTGTCCATGCCTTGATGGTTGGTTAGTCGCTTTTCTCGATGCTTTCCATCACCTCTTCTCCATTTTTGTAGCAGTTGCTCGATGGAGATCTATTTCTGTGGCCATCGCTTGACACCTCTTTACTTCTCTGGTCGTCTTTCGCCCACTCTTCCCCATTCTGCTTGCAAAAATAACAGTTTTGATTCGGAATGGAGTGAGTTGTGACTGGATACAAAGTGCCAGGACAACGACCCGTGGTAGTGTACTCATCGCAAACTCTGTGGACGTGCATTGTTGTATTCTGCACGGCGTCGCAAGCGCTGCAACGCAACTTCACGCACGGTGTAGTGCACATCTTGTAGCCGAGGGAATCTTCTGAAGAAATGCTTTCGAATACCCAAAGCGATATTTTGCGGCAAACAGATGGCTGAGCTGGAGGGTTCGGCAATACTATGCAGTCCTAGTACTACTTTGAACCTGTATTTTCTTCGTGCAATAGACTTGTTTTCTATGACAAGTGGTTAGCTAGGTAGATTTAGCTTTGTACGTGGTGATAGGTAGGTAGATGCACTTGCAGTTGAGTTGGTAGGTCGGCTTGTTAAGTTGGCTTGGTAAGTCTCTTGATGGCTACTAAGGTACTAACACATCAACCTAGGAGCTTGGAGCAGCTGAGAAAGAGGAAGGAGCAAATCAAATCCTGAAAACTGCTTGTTTTATACCGACATAAGGTTCATCTGATAATAACTTCTGCATGCTGTCAAACTTAAGAACTATACCACAAGACGAAAAATATGAATTTGATTCAACTAATAAGAAAAGCCAAACAGTACTTGTAGGATATAAACATACAATACCTCGCCTCATAACAATCTCATCGAACACTGAACACTACCCGATACTGGAAACTTGCGACAACCCAACCAGACAGACTCAAACAACAGCAAGAGGCTCCTCACTTGCTCAGACAAACAGATAAGGTTCGCAAAAGAAAACCCACGGCAGCCAAGAGAAACGATCTCCTCACGTTCAATAGACTATAATCATTCTCTTAGCCAGCGACTTCAGCATAAACAGAGGACTTAATACCCCTTTGCTCCTTAGGAGAGGTTTCTGATTCCACCGTGGCAGCCTCAGACTGAACAGGAGACATGCGATCGTCGTTTATCTGCGACTCCTTGCCCTTTTCTCCGAGGGTTGGAGATCGGCTCTGGACAGGGGTAGAGAAACCCTCAGGCTCAGGTCGCCAGTCTCGAAGGTCGTCCTCGGCATCGTTAAGAATCTGTCGAGCCTGGGAGGAATGTTGGTAGGTGCCTCGAGTATCGCCAGGAACAACGGGTGAGTCGTCAAGGAGCTCCAGCAGACGACGGCCATGCTTGGCCAGAATAATCTGCTTCTCGGCCCGTTCGATAGTGGCGGCGAACTCGGAAGCATAAGCCTCCTTGAGCTTCTGTCGGGTCTAAAGATCCTGTCAGTGGTTTTTTTCGGGGCAGTGAGTCGAGAGTACAAGTCGCAACATACGATGTTTGTCAACTGAGCCTCTGCAACGAGATTCTCAGCTTCCGCTCTCACCAACTCTTGTTCAAGAACAGGCAATCTTGTGCTGCCAGGCTCCTTCAACTTGAGCTTTTGGATTTCGTCGGCAATCTTGTCCTTATTCTCTCGGCTAGGTTGCACACTTTTCTCGGTGTTTCGAATAGCCTTGAGGTGTGCTCGAGAATCATCAAGTGCATGAGCATATGAATCTTCCTGTTCGCCCATCTCACTCAAGACAACACCAACCTTGTCCGAGATGTCACTGATGCTATCATCTCCAGTCTGCTCACCCCATTCCGACAGCTGCGTTGCGATGGAAACTCGTTCACGGCCGGCCGTCTCGTGAGCGCCGATGAGGTTGTTCTCGGATTTGATAAGACGGTAGAGCTTACGAGATAGTTCAGGCTGGACTTGTCCTCTGAGTGAGTTGAACGAAAAGCCCCCCTTCTTACTACCACCAGCAGCGCCGGAGTTTCTCGATTTGTTGGAGCGGATTGAAAGTGCGCGGTTCCTGTGAAAAGGTATCACGTCAACTGGGTTTTCTACTGAGATCGATTCATTGCGTGAGGTAGATGAGTCGAAGCTAAAGCGCGACATCGTTGTAGGTTTCTGGTGAGTCTAGACTGATGCGCGCAACAATAGATGAAGGTGTAGCGATGGATGTAAACGTTGAGCTTACATGTTGACGACGAGATAGATCTCTGTATATGATTATTTGAAACGTAAGAAGGAGCTATGCGGTATTGTATTGATTGCGCCTTTCTTCACAGAGTCAGTTTTGGCATCTCAAGACGCTGCCCGCTCCTGCTTTCCATAAGAAAACAAATTGCAAGGCAGCATCGTCATAAATTTAGGCCGAACAGTAATAAGCTTACAGAGTAAAATAGGACGACTCAATATTTCAGCTGAGGAGCCACTTTTGGAAAGCAGATCAGTGTAAATCGTTTGGGACTTGGTTCCGAGGTTACAAGGGGGATGGATGTAAGAGATCACCAGAAGGTTCAATGCCAACCCAAGGGCAGGGGTCGTGCAGGCTTTAAACAAGTTGGAGAAACATATCAAACTGACGTTGACGACAATGGCTAATTGCCTACCTTGGTACCTTTCCCTGCTTTCAAGAGCACGAGTGCCCGTTCATGTTATCGGATGCACTGGGACTTACATTTGGAGTAACGCGCTGTCTTAGAGAGCTCCTTTGGCTCAGTGGCGGAATGCGAAGTGATGTCATGACCACTCTAGCGACGATCCAGTTCTGCGGGACACTCCGCACCCCGCTCAAGCGATAGAGTACCTACGTCAACCAACAGGCTTCTCTTGTTCCAAACGGAGAAGAGCTCAGCTCGGGATGACATGAACCCAAGATCCGTAACTCCCGAGGGTGTTGGTCGAATAGGCGTGTCCATGTTTCAATCTCAGATTGATCTTTCTTTGCTGTGATAAGAAACAATAAATTAATGCCTAGCTCGTTTCGTGTCATCCGTTGCAGTGCCTGATCCTGTCCTGCAAAAACGCCCTGCTGTACCCATATCTTCAACTGGAAGACAATTATCCTCCACCGTAGTTCAGTCATACGTTCCGCATCAATACATAAACCCATTGCCAATACCACTAAACACAGCCCGCCAAGTGTGACTTTGCTTTGTACAACGTCATAGTTTCTTCAATTACGCCCGTGATTTGAGGTTGCTCCTCTCTGGACGATCAACGGCGCTCGTAGACAATACGTTCGCTGGTGCGTGGGCTGTGGCTGTAGGACCGTCTTGAGACACTTGTGTAGCTGGCCCGTGGAGAGCGCGAGGACGAGTGATGATGATGGTGGTGGTGGTGATGGTGACCAGTGTATCGCCGAGAAGGCGTGATCTCCTCGTGATAGTAGTACTTGGTCTTGGGCTTGGGATCACTGAAACACATGCTGGTGTTTGTTACGCGAATAGTTTATTGGTTCCAAAAGGTCGAGATTGTTGAGTGATGGATTCAAGTGTCTTGATTGCTGCAACAGATAACGTGAGGATGCGACTTTAAATAATAGATCGACTCCAAAATGCAAGGTATTGATTTATGTGATGGGAGACGGAAAAAAAAAACGCGTGAGAGTCATTGAGGAGGGTTCTTTCGTTTGATCTTATACCAAAAAATGCCCAATGCCCTGGCGTCTTTTGCCCGGTTTCTTTCTGACCAACCCATGTTGTCACAACCTGGCGCAAGCAAGGAGAGGGGTCCTTGACCAAGGACGACCATTCGGAGCCTGCCTCACCCACCCATCTCGACTAAGACAAAGTCCCTCCACACACGCTCACAGTCTAGAGCCAAGTAAAGTTTGCTATTAATAAAAGAGGCTGGACCTGGTCTTGCGAACTTGCCAACCTGTGCAGACAACGGCTTGGGCCCTGACTTTTCGTAATGAGTGGCTTTGCTGACTCAAAGCCTCGTTTTGGTTAAAACATGACCCAAGCCAAGCGAGCATTTAACAGTCAAATGACGCTTCATCACATTTCAAACTAGAAACTTGATTCATTATGGGATCCCTTCTATGTTGCGCTTTTACATCCTGTCTCAAAAATTCGCTTCCGCAACCCTGCAAAAGACGAGGATTTCTCGATCGAAAGACACATGCCCCATTCTATTTAGATGTCTATTTCTTCTGCTTAAATTCCACCTGCAGTTGACCAAGAGCCCAGGTAGTCACGAAGACCGCCATCGCACTGGCAAAGACAATCAGAGGCTTTCGGAGAGCGCTCGACAAAGGCGCGTCGTAGGAGATGATGAGGTGTCGATCCCGGAACTCGTCAACTAGGTTTCTCGCCTTGATGTTGATGTGTGTTCTGCCGACGGTGTCGAGGTAAGTTCGGGTCAGATCAATCGAGGTTGACATGATGGATGACTCGGGAACGTTGGTGTAGAACTTGACGTTCCTATGTGACGGTTAGATAGACTACAAACAAGGCTCGGCTTATTAACTTACACAGCACCCTCGGGGAGAAGGACGTTGATGTTGACTTGCTCATACTCGACACCCTCAAGCTGCTTGGGGCCCTCAATAAAAGGAACTCGAAGAACGTAACCTCCAGTCGCGGTCTTGCGCAAGAAGTTGGAAGCATCTGAGTTCCATCCGATAGTGAACGGGGCCTTCCAGCCGCCGAACAGAGGGTATCGAAGCTTCAGCTCAAGGAGAGCCTCTCTCTTGTTGGATCGGAATCGGGACGTCGAAATGTTGCCAATAACATCGACATAGTAGGCGTCCACACTTCCTACCTGGAGAGGAACCCGCATGTCAGAGAGCGCATGGCTGGGGCGATTGCCTTGAATCAGATCCTTTGTGAAGTCTCCTCGGCTAAAGGAGCCAGTCAGGTTAGCACCGCGGTAGTGCAGATCGTAGTGCTCCTCAAAGGCAATGTTGCCGCCCCAGTGGCTGACCTCGATATCGCGGTCCAGCTCCTTGACGTGGGTCACAGGCTTTTGAAACTCGAAACGAACACGCGCGGGGGAGACAGCACCGGCGGGCTTCTCTTCAAAAGGTCCATAGATAAGCTTGGAGCCCTGCTTAACGGGGTACTCCTTGACGTCGCCACTTCCAGGAAGCTTTGTATAATCGGGAATGTTGGAAGTACCAGTCTTGATTTCGGTCTTCTGCTTCTTCGTGGCGTAGGCGGATGGTGCGTAAACGGAGAAGTCGTAGGCGAGGAATTGCCTAGCCCTCTGCGAGATGACCGCAGGGGAAGGGGTATAGGCCTTGAGGTAGTAGTAGGTGATGCCGAGCGTCTGTTGAGCACCAGGCTTGAGCGGCGTAGGTAATTGAATACGGTAGTATTGAACATCACTAATGCGTCAAGTTAGCACCATCATCTCGGTATGAAGCTTGGATAAACTACCTGTTGGTGTCGTATTCGACGGTCTCGACCACAAACGGCCCTGCGTTCGCGTCCTTTCGATCCTTGACCTCGAAACCTCCTACACGAGGCAGCTGTTCAGTGGTGAATGGCACATAGTACTCTGTCTGTGGCTCCTTCGCGACGTTCTCAACAAGGACGTTAATCTGTTCTTTGACGTAATTCTTCTCGAGGGAGATGACGTGTACCAAATTGGCGTTCTGGAAAACCTGGGGAGGCTTGAAGTCGGCGGGAAGGATGATCTTTGATGTCTTGGACTCGGTGCTTGCGCCAGCGAGTGCGGCGGAGACCAAGCTAAAGAGCGCCGTAGTAATGGCGAACGGCTTCATGATGACGGCTCAGGTGAAGATTTACTCATCAATTGAGTAGATCCAAAGCTGTCAGGTATGAAAAAGATTCGTGGCCGTGTGCCGAGGAGAATTGTGGACAAGCAAAGTTTGGTTGATGCAAGCTCAACTCTCTCAACACCTCAACCTCCAGCACTCCTGAGACAGCTCCCCAAAAAGCATACGTTGCACGTCAGCAGAAGCTTCAGGGTAGGCCAGGCTGCGCAGCCAATGAAAACGTGGCTAGATTGATGAGACGGGAGAATCGTAGCGCCGGACCCGGGCCGGTATGCTAGTAGCTCTATGTTGGAGATCCATTGTTACCATTCAATGGGGCTAGAGACAACTGGGCGGGCTGTCGAATGCTTAAGGTGCCAACAAGCTTCGAGGTACCTGACTGGCAGAGGAGTCAAGTACCTTGCCCCGGGGAACCCCCCACGAATGTGGCTTACTGTGACCTGACATCATGTTACCAAGCTCGAGCTATCAACTCAACGCGGTCGACCTCATGTTTTCCTACTACACAGCGATTGAGAAAAGAGGTATGCGCATAGTCGGCGTACCATGATATTATGGCCCTTCTCTAGTAGTTGTATTTCTTTTAAAATAAAATTATAATTTGGGACAAACGCCTGAGATATGTTCGTGTTGCGTGACTATCAACTTAGTAGCCACTAGACTGTCCCCTCCAACGGCCCGACAAGAGCTCAACACCAGGGCCATAATCGAGGGGGGAGAAATCCTAATCCACACTCTCAGACCACACCGGCGCTCTAAGCGTGAGGCAGTTAAAGTTGGATCAGGACGAGCTTTAAAGCTGGAGGTGTCTTTTTGCTTATTTTGCTTTGTGATGAAGCGGTCAATGCGTACCTAGGCATAGGAATAGCTGCAGGTATTGATTGCATAGATTATTAGTACTAAGGTACATGTTGCATGTAGGTGAGATAGTTGGGAGTCGAGATTCCAAAGACAAGACATTTGGCGGGGACTTGGGATGAGCTGGGACTGGTCAATTGGTCATGAGATCTGCAATAAAGTACATGTCAACATCCTCATGCAGGTAGATGTACTTTAATTCTGGCCGATTGATGACCTGAGGCTCCATGCGCATCTTCCGTTTAACGGCTTCTACTCGCTGAGCGAGAACCCAGCTGTCTCCTACTGCCTACCACGGGCAGCCAAACGTTGAGTTAGCCTAGCCCAGCTCGTACCTACCTACCTCTGCAGCTACGTAAGGTGCTATCTGCTCCACCTACCTCACTCCATCCTGTCCTGTCCCATAACTTATCTGGGTTGGCCTGACCTGTGCTACTTTAAAAACCCCTTGCCTCCCCCTACCTCGACCTGCTGCTATCAATTGCTTTATACCTATACCAGCCTCTTCTCTATTTCGTTCCGTTCCTGGAAACCCTCCCAACCTAAACGCGCTCTTGTTCAACTTCAACAAGAGCTTACCCCGCCAAATCCGAACCCCGCCAAATCAGACATAGTACCTCGCCAAAATGGTTGGTCTTGGTCCTCGTCGCCCTCCCTCCCGAAAGGGTACGTATGCTCAATTGCTTGTGTCGCTACCTTTTGCGAATTCCCCGCGTGCTGCCAAGCTCGATGCCATGTGGTTTTGGATGTACCGACTGTGCTTTTGCCAGCTGTTGCTTGTTCGAGATACTGCCATGGTGGGGCAGAACCAGCAAAAATGAGCTGCAATGACGATGTTGGCTCCATCAATCCTGACCGTGGGGTCAGACGTCAGAAGCAAGACGAAGCCCGACATGATTTCACGGAGATCGCGATATTGGGAAAGCCAGCAGTGCAGGATCGAGAGCCCATATCAATGACTTTTCGAGCTTGTCCAAATGCCGGCTTCTACTATGGTGGCAGCCAGTTTGTGGAACTGTGACATTCATGCTTAAAGAAGAAAAGAGCCGCCAGAGGTGGTGTATTACGTGAGGCCGACACCTATAGCAAGCATCTCGATCTGCCAGCTGGCAAACACTGTCCTACTGTCATGGTGTAGGCGCGGTACTTGGCAGTGTCTCTGCTGCACTAAAGCTAGAATGCGCTTCCCTTGGCAATCTCCCTTTCCCCAGACCCGTTCCTTTGGTTTTCTTGTAGCTACACTCCAAAGAGAAAATAGCCACCAACGTCAAACACCAGTTGCTAATGGCAATCATGACAGGATCCATGGCCGATGTCCCCAAGGACCTCGCTGAAGAGATCAACAAGCTCGAGAATCTCTTCACGGTACAGCCCAGCAAGCTTAAGGAGATCACCAACCATTTCGTTTCTGAACTCGCCAAGGGTATGTTGCGCGCGCAGAGGAACATCCTGAGATCTGAGCTAACATGAAGCAGGTCTCAGCGTTGAGGGTGGTAGCATTGTGAGTTCAACATGTTGCACTTCAAACCCTGATTCTAATGCATTCTATAGCCTATGAATCCTACCTGGGTCATGTCATACCCCGATGGCTATGAAACCGGCACCTACCTGGCCCTCGACATGGGCGGCACCAACCTGAGAGTGTGCCAGATCACACTTACTGACGAGAAGTCCGAGTTCGACATCATCCAGTCCAAGTACCGCATGCCTGAGGAGCTCAAGTCTGGCACCTCTGAGGAGCTTTGGGAGTACATTGCCGAATGTCTCTACCAGTTCCTTGAGACACACCACGGAGACTGCACAAAGTTGGAGAAGATCCCTCTGGGTTTCACATTCTCGTACCCCGCCACCCAGAACTACATCGATGAGGGTATCCTTCAGCGATGGACCAAGGGCTTCGACATTGACGGTGTCGAGGGCCAGAACATTGTTCCCATGTTCGAGGAGGCCTTGAAGACTCGGGTATGTTAGATCGACCTCGAAGATAATAACGACCTACTGACCACGGTATACAGGGCGTTCCTATCAAGCTTGCCGCTATCATCAATGATACTACCGGCACATTGATTGCCTCCGCCTACACCGATACTGCCATGAAAATTGGTTGCATTTTCGGCACAGGTTGCAACGCCGCATACATGGAAGACTGCGGCTCAATCCCCAAGATTGCTGACCTGAACCTCCCTGCTGATCTGCCTATGGCCATCAACTGCGAGTGGGGAGCTTTCGACAATGAGCATAAGGTCCTCCCCCGAACCCCCTACGACGTCATCATTGACAAGGAGTCCCCTCGCCCTGGACAGCAGGCTTTTGAGAAGATGATTGCTGGTCTGTACCTTGGCGAGATCTTCCGACTCATTCTCGTCGACCTCCACGACAACAAGTCTATCCATATCTTTGAGAACCAAGATATTGCTCTCCTCCGCAAGCCTTATTCTCTGGATGCCTCCTTCCTGTCTGCTATCGAGGAGTACGTTGAAATAGATATCCTGATACTGCGAGCGCAACTAACCTGATGTTCTTAGGGACCCTTGGGAGAACCTGTCCGAGACAAGCGACCTCTTCAGCAAGAAGCTGAACTTGAAGTGCACACAGCCTGAGCTTGAGCTTATCCGCAGAACCGCCGAGCTCATCGGCACACGAGCTGCCCGCCTCTCGGCCTGTGGCGTTGCTGCTATCTGCAAGAAGAAGAACTACCAATCTTGCCACGTCGGTGCTGACGGTTCCGTGTTCAACAAGTACCCCCACTTCAAGGAGCGTGGTGCCAAAGCTCTGCGGGAGATTCTCGACTGGCCCGAGAAGACCAACAAGAAGGAAGAGGACCCCATTGAAGTCCTGACTGCCGAGGACGGTAGCGGTGTCGGTGCCGCCCTGATTGCCGCCCTGACGCTTAAGCGCATCAATGAGGGCAACATGGCGGGTATCCTTCACCCCGAGAACTTCAAATAAATTCAAAGCGGAATCAATTAAGCAAAGGCGTGAGGTAGGCATCAAGGTTTAAGAATGGACCGGAAAATAAAGACAGGCGCGTACTTGAATCATAGCACGAATAGAGACAAGGGGACGTTAAAGGACTGCCAAAAAGCGGGAATGTCACAGACAAGCCCCCTGGTTCCTGTTGATGGATATATATATGTACGTTTAACCCATGAATGTGCAGATAGGTAATCGGTATTCTGTGAAGTACGTTAGCTTGTTCCAAATGGTGGCTACCATCGGGGGGATAGCGGTTCTTCAATATGCTTTTTGGATCAATCAAGGCTGTCGGCAGCCTGTTAGAGGTACCAACAGCATATCGAAGAACCGCTGCCCCCCCGAAGGACTTACTATCCAGGGTCCAGTAGCGTCTTCGTACACCCTCCCATTCTCCCTCACCGGCCTTTTCTAGACCAGACATGTCCACATCGCTCTCTTCCCATTCAACGTCAAGACCGGCATCAGCACACTGCATCTCGACTACCTTGGTGTATACATCGTAACAGATTTTCCTGTCGGCTCCAAGTCCGTTGAAGAAGCTGAACTTGCCTTCTTGGTCCATGATACCGATGATGCACTCGGAGAAGAAGTAACGTAGCTGTGAGTAGTCTTCACCAAAGGTATCAAAGTAGATGGCATCGTAGATCTCGCCATCTTCAAGTAGCTTGGGCACAATGTCCTGCCACTTGCCCTTGTGAACCTTGAAAGCACCCTCTTCAGGTCCGCTCTTCTCCCAGCTTGGGCCAAACTTGGACTCGTCCTTGGAAAGGTGCTCGAGAACGCTGGGGTGCGCCTCGATAATGTGGTGGCGCGAGGGCTTGAGCTCAGCAAACATACCATCGACAATGCCCATGCCAAAACCAATGTTAAGGATGCGCTTACCCGGAGCTGAATCTGGGATAAGAGCGGCAACGGAACGGCGCATGATGTCCGTCTCCCATGCCATCATGACACCATTAAGATCGGAATCCACGAGCTTGGCATCGTCGTATACCAGTTTCGAGTTGAGATACTCCTCGCTTGTGACTTGCTTCTCTTTCGCATCAGGAGGGATAAACTTGGGTTCTTCTACGGTAGGTTCGACGTCCTCGGTGGTGGAAACCAGCTGAGGAGCCTCTTCGTCGTCGTCCTGCTGGACCTCCATCTCGTCGTCACCATCCTCTGAACCAGATGACAGCTCCTCGTAATCCCCCATGAGAGCGAACAGAAGCTCTGCTCGAACTCCAGCCTCGATACAAAGCTGATAAAGAGACTTGCGACCTAGTCTGAGGGCAAGACAACCTGGTGTCTCGTTGTTGCTGTCGACATCGTTCCAGATGGCACCCTGAAGGAAGAGATCATGGACTATGTCCTTGGCCTCCTCAACTGAGCCGTCTTCCTCCTGGCCGTCATCATCGGGGGAAGCAGGCCCGCAAGCACGGATGGCTGCATGCAAGGGTGTCTCTCCAGTCTTGGGGTCCTGGGCAGTGGCCTTGCCAGTTGTTTTGAGGAGCTGCTTCAAGCCACTCCTGTCATGGCCCCAAGCATGGTAGAGGACTTCCCGAATTTCTTCAGGGCAATCGGATGATATGCGCGCCGGCATAGAATCATCGATTTTGGATGTCGTTGCGGCCATTGTGACTTGACTTATGGAGGGGCTTAGTAGTCACTATCAAAAAATAAAAAATTGTGTCGCGGGGTTGTTTCTTTGGAGGGGCACACAAGCCTTGGAGATGGTTGGAAAAGTCCTGAGGGTGTCAGAAAAGTTGGCCACTCGAGGTAGTAAGAGACGAAATTAGTAAGTCAGTTTATGCTATTTAGACCCTGATTTTGATTTATTAATTTTTGTACTCTAAAGTTCAGAGGTCATCTTTTCTGCTAACCCACTTGACAAGACGCAGCAAGGATGAACGAACGGTTACACCCGCCTAGGCGTTTGTCTAGGTGCCCAATAATGGATGCAGTGAAATCAGTTTGAGCCGATTTCCCGAGTATCGAGGCAGGATAAATCCCCAATCTGCTAGATTCGTGCAAGTTGATGGGGCAGAGACTTGGAGAACACGGACTTGATTGTCGAATTTGATACCGAGCGAGCCTCATCTATGCTCCACTGAGCATCCCCCAGTCCAATTGGCCCATGCACCCCACTGTAGCAGGCCAGGTTGACTCGATGCAGGCTGGTGGCTTGTCGATTTGATTTGACTTGATGCACTTACACGTGCATAAAAGGATGAACCTAGGTGATGCAGATGCAGTGTCTCGAGGTGCAGTGCTTGCTGACTGGCTAGACATGCTAAATCGAACCAATTGTGAACCAATAGTTTATGCTCGTATACAGTTCGTGTTAATTGTCCAATCTGTGCCTGGAAGAATGACGCTCTACTACCTTGGATCCGTGATGGGGATGGAAGAACGGCCGCTAAAAACTCAGCGGATCCTGAACGTCTTCAGAGCCAGTTTTCTCACCTGCGTTCCCCTGGCCGCCCACTGACCTATTTGTAGTGACGTGCACGTTGCTACAGGCGATAGTATGATTCGTCAATGCGCTGAGACTCAGAGCTGTCTCGAACCTGAGCTTGAACCCGGGACAACGCCAACTAAGCCAGGATTGGCCTTTAGCTCCACATAACGCGCGACCTAAAGTCTGTTGATCGAGACCGACGATAACAAGCGTCTAAGAAATCAATCCGAGGCAGGGAAACCTTGACATTTTTCGTACCGTAACCAAACTTACGTGCAGTGGTCACTTTACGGTTGGTCGTCAGTTGTCTTCTGCATCGCGAACCGATAATTCCTGCCGCCTTCCGTCTCGTCGCCAGCCCTGGACTTTCCTCCTCTTAACCTTGGGTATTACACCAAAACATTGTCTCGCTCTCCTCTTCTTGTTTCTATCTCCAGGTAAGCAACCATAACAAGACCAAGACCTGCATCTTGCATCTTGCACCACTAGCATCTATCCATTCATCAATTGCTTAATCCATTGGCTTTGTTGCCTCTCTCCCGTTTTCACATCCGTCTATCCCTCTCGCCCGTTGAAACTCAATCCCACGGATGTCGCATCCTGTTTCCTCAATGCGCACATGCTGATCGTTCAGGACCTCAAGACCCGTTCCAGAACTTGGCTCAGCACCCGCTCGGGTAATAGACCATCAGTCCGACCCGGCGTCGTCGTCATGAAGTTCGGAGAGCAGCTTCGCTCTAGCGTTATCCACGAGTATCAGTGGTACTATATCGATTACGATGGTTTAAAGGATGAGCTTAAAAGGTCTACGGGCCCTATCAAAGCCTCAGCCAAAGGCCCCGAATGGACCGAAGATGATGAGACACGCTTCGTCGGCAAGCTCGAGGTCGAGTTGGAAAAGGTTCACACGAAGCAAAAGGTGAAGGCTATGGAGATTGCCCGTCGCATTGCTGTGAGCGAGCGTGAGGTCAAAGAAGTTGTTGGCCGCCTTAACGAGCGCGGTCTTGGTGAGAACGGCCCTACCGAGGAAGAGTTTATGTTGCTTGAGGAGGATCTCAGCGACATCATCGCCGATGTCCACGACCTCGCCAAGTTTGTCCAGCTTAACTATACCGGCTTTTACAAGATCATTAAGAAGCACGATGTAAGTCGCCGCCCTTTACAGATTCCATGTAGCGATTGTCTAACCCGACGCCCAGAAAATGACCGGATGGCACCTGAAGCCCGTTTTCGATAGCCGACTTAAAGCCAAGCCCTTTTACAAGGAAAACTACGATGCTTCCGTCATCGAGTTGTCCAAGCTTTACGACCTCGTCCGTACTCGTGGAAATCCCGTCAAGGGTGACAGCGCTGCCGGCGGAGGCCAAGCCAGTTTCATCCGCCAAACGACTAAATACTGGGTTCATCCCGATAATGTGACAGAATTGAAGCTTATTATCCTGAAGCACTTGCCCGTTCTGGTCTTCAATGCCAACAAGGACTTCGATCCCCAGGATTCAGCTATCACGTCGATTTACTACGACAACCCCGATAAATGGGACTTGTACGAAGGCCGACTGAAGAAGACCGAAGGCGCCGAGGCACTTCGACTGCGATGGTATGGTGGCATGAAGACCGAGACTATTTTCGTTGAGCGCAAAACACATCGAGAGGACTGGACTGGTGAAAAGTCTGTCAAGGCTCGATTCTCTATGAAGGAGAAGAACGTTAACGCATACATGAAAGGAGAGCTTCTCCCTGCCGCCATCTTTGAGAAGGCGCGTAAGGAAGGTAAGAAGCCCGAAAAGGCCATTGCTGAGGACGAGCGATTAGCATCCGAAGTCCAGTACTCGGTGCTCAAAAAGGGTTACAAGCCCGTGTGTCGATCTTTCTACAACCGTACTGCGTTCCAGCTTCCTGCCGATGCTCGAGTACGAATCTCCCTCGATACGGAGCTCACAATGGTGAGGGAAGATAATCTCGATGGCCGTACTCGTTGTGGAGACAACTGGCGACGTATGGACATTGGCATCGATTACCCCTTCTCGCAGCTGCCTGCTGAAGATGTTGAACGATTTCCTTATGCTGTTCTGGAGGTCAAGCTCCAGACACAGGCTGGACAAGAGCCCCCTGAGTGGGTTAGACAGCTTATTTCATCTCACCTGGTCGAGGCTGTTCCTAAATTCTCAAAGTTCATCCACGGCACGGCGACTCTGTTCCCCGACAGGATTGACCTCCTACCTTTCTGGATGCCACAGATGGAAACCGACATCCGCAAGCCTGTTACTCACGACTTCGGTATTCGACGACCTGGCCTCTCAGGAACGACAAACACATCTGATGATGAGGACGACCTGGACTCTGATGATGAGGAAGCTGTGGGTTCTGGCCGCAATGGTACTAACGGAACTAATGGTACCAATGGGGAGTCGAGCGCGCAAGGCGCAAGCAGACGCCGAGGACCGACAGCTGTGGATGTGGAGGGTCAAATAACCGACCTGCCTGATGTAAACGAAGACTGTCTTTACGATTCCGACGATGAGTATGATGAGAATTACGAGCTGGAAGTCGCCAAGCGCGAAGGCGGCTGGCGCTACTATTCGACTCTGCTTTCCACCAAGGGTCGACGCATTGGACAAACTTTGGGTCGACATGCGGTTGTTGCACTTAAGGCAGCCGTACCTGCACCTCGCAGCACTGCAGTCCCACGCAGCGAGCGACTGCAAGGTTTGTTTGGAAACGACACCATTCAGAACAAGAAATTCAAGGCGCCTCCTGGCAAGAAGATATACGTACCCGTGCGAGTCGAGCCCAAGGTCTACTTTGCGGCCGAGAGAACCTTTTTGGGATGGGTAAGTGAGATCCTATCAGCTCTGCAACACGGTGACTAATATGACATTACAGCTCGAATTTTCTATCTATATCGGTACCATTGCTGTAACTCTGCTCAACTTTGGTAGCCATCCTACGCCAGCTCACTTCTGGGTGGCAGGCGTCTTTACACTGCTCGCCATTATGAGTCTTTGCTATTCCGTTTTGACGTACCTCTACAGAAGCCAAGGAATTCGATCTCGCAAGGTTGTCAAATTTTACGACCGCTGGGGGCCTAGTGCGCTCTGTGGAGCTCTCTTCATCGGCGTGGCTCTCAACTTTGCGTTCGAGGGCAGAGAGAGGAATCTCTGGTAAAGACCAAGTGTTATTGTTTAGCTGAACATTTGTATATTGTGTTGCTTGAAGCGGTTATTGGGAAGTAGTCATGATAAGCACGGGTAGGAGTAATCAATCAGCCTTTGTCGGTTTTTTTTTCTTTGTGTATTCTATAGCAAGGAGATGGAAAAGAAGTCATTAGAGGGTTAGGCGATATTCGAAATAAAAGCGTTATTGTCCAATTGTCTTCGGCCAAGTCAGTATATGCGCAGGATAGTCAACTTAGCCCCTTATGTTACCTTCTTAGACCTTGCCAGCATGTCTCCGTATCTGCACGGAGCTGTAATACTTGTTGCAACTGTCCGTCTGCTTTAGCTCAACGAAGCCCTGTGCATGATTGACGCTAAATAAACTCAACGCCAAGGCCATTGAGCTCCAATCTGCCATCTCGTAAGCCTCAGTTCTAGACCATGGTCTCTGGGCAGGTTGTCGGCTGTCTATAGTCGGCACCTCCAACGTACTTGATCATGTGACGCTGGATGAACCATAAATGATTCTAAAACCCAGAGATGGTGGAATGAGGCTGAGAAGTACTGAAAGAAGGACGTTAGTATGACATTGTGCAACGAAATGACGAGTTCTGTGGTGCAATATATAAGTCGGGAGGGGTCAGTCGTTTCACAATAGTTTGTTCTATGTCTACCACACGAATTACATCCCTGCCTTAAGTCTTTCAGCCTCTAAACATCATCCATCATGACAATTCTTAAGACCCAATCCGAGTTTGGACATGCGCCGCCGCCGCAGACTCCTTACAGTGTTATAACGAACCTTCCTGGATGGGACGTTGCCAAAGCTATTCGTGATGGCGATCATACCCCTATGAAGAGAGTGGTTCACATCTACCCTCGCTTCGTAGCCACACACTATGCTGCCCAGGTAAGGAAACAACCATTCACTCGTTCATTGACTATACTGATAAGCGTAGCTTGGTAACGAGATTGCGAAACACGTTGGCCATGCTGGTAAGGCTGCACTGGTCTATCTTAGCCCTGCGATATGGCCATATACTCTTCACCATGTCACCCACTCGAACCGTGGTGAGAGTCGTGTAGAGGAACACGATGTGGCATTCAAATGCGTCGATGTAGCTGGTCATCGGTTATACGTGACTCTCTTTAATCCCATGAGAATGCCCGTCATGATGCTTACTTGGCAGAATCCTGGCCTAGGGATCTCTCTTCGCGGAGCCGAGCAGGTCCTCAAGGGCATAGACACCATCAAAGAAGTGTCCTCTGAAGTTGGAATAAAAAATTTCCCTTCGCCGAGCTGGACTCCCGAGAGTGAGATTCATGATGCTCTCCGAGAAAGGATCGTTGAACTTCTTCATCGTGCCCCGAGAGATGCAGACAAGGTGAAGTGCACGGTCAAAGATGTATTTCTGTACCCTACAGGAATGGCTGCCATTTTTTACTCAAACAATCTCTTAACGAAACATCGCCCAGGCACTGTCGTTGTTCTTGGTGTCGTCTTTCACAATACGTATCACCATCTCGTCGAAGAGTGTCCACAAGGGATGAAGCACTTTGGAAGAGTTGATTCAGACGGGATTTCTTCTTTTGAAAACTGGCTTAAGGGGGAGAAAGATGCGGGTAGGCCTGTGAGTTATGTCTTTGTCGAAGTCCCTGGAAATCCAACATTGGACACTCCCGACACTGCTCGTTTGAAGAGGCTTGTAAGTTGACTCCACCATACGAGTATTAGAACATGTACACTGACTCCCTACAGTCGGAGGAATATGACTTCTTCCTCATTGTTGACGACACAATCGGTGGCTTCGGCAACATAGACGTCATTTCTCATTCAGACATTTTATTGACATCTATCACAAAGTCCTTTAGCGGTTATGCCAACGTCATGGGCGGTTCGGTTGTTCTCAACCCTCTATCCTGTCATTACCAGACTCTACATTCTCTATTTCGGGAGTCTCACCATAACGAACTCTTCATTGCAGACGCAC
Source organism: Fusarium pseudograminearum CS3096 (assembly GCF_000303195.2). Classification (NCBI taxonomy): domain Eukaryota; kingdom Fungi; phylum Ascomycota; class Sordariomycetes; order Hypocreales; family Nectriaceae; genus Fusarium; species Fusarium pseudograminearum. Next base: position 1,517,452 of record NC_031951.1, read on the forward strand.
AGGTGCTTTTGTCCAATTCGAGCGACTTCCTTGAGCGAACAAGGATCCTCAACCGAAACGCTCTCGCTATGGCAGAATTCCTTCACGAAGCTATATCCTCTCCCAACTCTCCTGTTATTAACGTGCAGTATCCGAGCCTCCTGGATAGTAAAGCAAACTACGATGCCATCTTACGACGAGGGACACCAGAGCTTCCAGAGCCAGGATATGGATGTCTCCTGACCGTCGAATTCTCTAGTGTTGAAACAGCTATAGCCTTCTACAACAGGGCAGGACTTTACCCGAGCCCTCATCTCGGAGGTCATGTCACAATTATGTTCCCGTATAACATGATTGTCTTTAGCAAGAATCCTGAGGAGAAGGTATATATGGATGAGTTGGGAGTCAGAGAAGCGAGCGTACGTATTTCAGCCGGGCTAGAGAGTGAAGAGGATTTGATCGATACCTTGAGAGATGCGCTTCAGGCGGCTACAAAGCTCGACGGAAGGATTAGGAAGGAATAGTATGGATGAATTGATTGTATGGAATTTTCAGAATTAATCAAACGTAACGTTTTAACATCTATCTATCCGCATATATGCCAAACGCCTGACCCAGCCTGGGGTTCTCCGTCATGCAACTCTAACCCTATAGTAGTAACTTTCATCATCTTGTCTACATGGTATATCATTCAACATTGACAACATGTCTCGCCGCATCACATTTATGCAACGTTTACCCTGCGTATGGTTCTTCTTGCGCCTTCGCCCATAATCATGAGAGCGTTCTCAGCCTCCAGAGCCCTCATCACTTCGTTGAACTCGGATTGCTCAACGGGAATGCTGGCACCCTCGCTCAGTCGGCGAGCAACGTCGCCCCATCGAACTGTATTGCCTCCAGCCGTCATGTCATCCAAGAGATGCAGAATGGCAGTACGGAGCTCCTCGCGACGCTTGCGGTCCGCGGCACTGGTTCCCTCGGTGAGAAGACTCATGTCAATGCGGCCATTAGCGTCTGTAGCAGCAGTCTTCAACGCACTCTGGATAAGACGGTTGGCTTCGCGGACATCGTCGCGAGTAACTGTTTCGGCAAGGCGCATCTTGGCATGGGCTTCAGCCAGACGGATCATACTCTCGAGTTGACGGGTTGTAGCAGTGATACGCTTGTCGGCAGAACGAACATCCTGCCCGAGAGCGCGCATGGCAACGTAGCATTCAACTAGCTCTTGGGCAGCCTCCTGAGAGATGACAGGCTGGATCTTGGATCGCGCATAAGAGATGTAGAGGGTCAAGAACTCAACTGGCAGGATATCGTTGTCAGTGGGAGCCGATTGAGGCTTGTCCTCGAGGTAAAGAGACAGAAGATGCTTAGCCAGGCGACGGTCATTCTTCTCATTGGCAGTGTCCAGCATAAGATACACAAGATCAAATCGAGAGAGGAGCGTGGGAGGAAGGTCGATGTTCTGAGGAACAGGGAGATCGGGGTTGTAACGACTGCCGATAGGATTGGCTGAGGCGAGGATGCTTGTTCGCGCGTTGAGAGTGGTGATAATTCCGGCCTTGGCAACTGAAACAGTCTGTTGCTCCATCACTTCGTGAAGTACTGAGCGAGTGGCATCCGACATCTTATCGAACTCGTCGATACAGCAGACGCCACCATCTGACAAGACAAGAGCTCCAGACTCAAGGACGAGCTGTCTTGTCTCGGGGTCGCGCGTAACGTAGGCAGTCAAACCTACAGCGGATGATCCCTTACCACTAGTGTAAACACCTCGAGGAGCAATCTTGTGCACATACGAAAGCATTTGCGACTTGGCTGTCGAAGGATCACCACAAAGGAGGACATTGATGTCACCTCGGTATTTAGGGCTACCACCCTTCTGGAACGACTTGTTGGTACCACCAAAGAGTTGCAGCAGAATACCTTTCTTGACATCGTCCATTTCGTAGATCGAAGGGGCCAAAGAACGAGAGAGAAGGTCGTAAATATCATCACGGGCGGCTGTCTCTCGGATCTTTTCCTCGTCCTCGATGCTTATCTTTCGTGTCTCTTCGATGCCGTTCTCTCCAGCTTCAGCATCCTCCTCGCCAGCAATTCCGAGAGTTGACGGGTCAGCGCCCATGCGCCTCTTGTCGACCTTCTGAATATGCAAAACGTCGACATAGGTTTTGTGGACGCTCTTCACGGCACGTTGGTTGGGGTTGACACGGACAGGGCTGACGCGGAATATACCAGTCAGCTCAACACGGTCGCCGGCTTTACAGAAGTCCACGAGCTCATTGTAAACGCAAACAGAGACTGAATGAGGTGTCTGGCCAGCAGGTACCGCATCAGGCGTCTCCTGAAGCTTGATAACTTGCTTGTCTTCGAACGAACATCGATTGTGAATGATCAACATGGAGTTCTTGGACTTGCAGATTTCACGAGGGCACTCGGTAGGTTCACGAATCTTGCCACGATCGAGGCCAACGTTGACAGAATGGTTGCAAACATTGCAACGGAAGAAAGCATCCTTCATGTCAGGAATAACAGGGGTTGTACGAATGACGAGACCCTTGATGCTGATGAGGCGGTCCATATCTAACAGATGTTAGTCACATGCATAGTACATTTGCAGAAATGCTGCTTACCAGAAGGGTTCAGATCTCGCAGATTAGTTGTCTTGTCCAATCCAAAAGGTCGGAGAACATAGATAGATGAAGCCACCTGGTCCTCCAGGGAAGCTTGTTGCTGATCAGGCTGTGCTCGAGGCGTGGGTGCCTCCTCAGGTCTGTCTGAGCTAGGGAAATTAGGCTCAGAGCTCTGTGTGCTGTGTTGAGAAGCCTGGTGGCCGGCAGTACTCTGAGAACGATTTCTCATAGTCTCTGTCCGAGCAATCTCAACCATCATATCGTGAACAGACTGATCCATAACAGGCACTATTTCTTGAGGGTAGGCTTGAATTTGATGCCACAGCTTTCGTGTAGGTGGGTAAAGGTTCAAGTCAGAGATGTCGAGGTAAAGCCTTGTTGTTCCAAGAAGCAGCATATTCTCCAGAGCCTCCCAGTATGGTTTCAATTCCGCATCAGGATCGTTCTGAACGTCTTCGTCGGACGCGCCATCACGATACATACGATATTTCTGTGTAAAGTTGCGGAGAAAGTCCTTGAATGAGGCGAAGGTATCGTCGATGGAAACAGTCGTACCCCAGATAAGACTCTGTCCTTGCCCACCAAGAACGTCGGCCTCTGAGGTGTTAGGGTCTCTGTTTGCGAATGAGGCGACATCGGATCCATCAGCTGGACCCTCACGAACCACACGGCCAACGTCGTCAAGAATAACCCGACGAGAAGCACGAGGTGTTCTTGCTGCGTCAGAGTTGATATCACCTCGGCGGTGAGGCGCAGGTGAGCCAATCTGTGAGCCCACGAATAGTCCACTTGCTTCACTTCGAAGCTCCGACTGATGTCGTAGTGATCTTCCGGGGCTTGAACTGGGATCATAGCGAACAGGAGAAGATCCTATACTTGTCAGTCTCGTGACAATTATGTCTGGTTTTATTATTTCTTACCTCCGTGGTAGGCAGGGGTTGTTGGATTAGCTCGGGGTGTTCTCTGGGGATCAATGTCGCTTTGGCTCTCTGTCATCTGGTGAAAAGGCGAGCTAGGAATATTGCTGCGAGCTCGGGTGCTCTGGCTGCTCATCATCTGTGCAAATGGCGAGGAAACGCCTTTGGGGAGGTCATTCTGGCCGCTGGGTCCTGGTGACGAAGATGGGTAGGGAAGAGGACTCGAAGGGACCTCTAGCTGCGAGTTTCCTGGACCAGAAGCCTGGTTTGGTTCGGGATTACGACCAGAACGGCGAGGAGTCGCTGAGCTGCGTGTCGACCTTTTCGTAGGGGACGACATGGTGGAATATGTTGTGTTTTGCGAATTGTACAAGTGAAGCTAAAGAAAGACAAGTTGGCTTGACCCTTGTCTCCTGCTACTGTTGACGTTCGAAATTGGTAGTGAAAACGAGGGGGAGGGGATTGGCTGGGTGACGAGTCGCGTCTCCTATTTTCCTGCACGCGTAAAGTGCTTTGCGCGAGACAGGTACAAGGGAAGGAGCTGCGATAAGATAAGAAGTTGCGGAGCGGTCAAACGTTACTCCCGGCATCCCTCGTCGCAGTGTGGCATCGCTGGCATCTGTATCTGGAGGGGCCACCGTTTAGGTAGGACGCACTTACAAGCTACCGAACAATACAACAAACCGCAACCATGTCTCCAGGAATGACCCTTTTCGCGGTTCAGGCCGTCCTGATCCTCAGCACAGAGGACGGCTCCAGGATATTCGCAAAATACTTCCAGCCGCCTCACTCAGCACCCAATGGTACATCTACCCTCCCCTGAGCTTCCCTCGCTATAATACCACTGGGCGCAACGACAGCTGACAACTGTTCTAAACAGCTCCCTCAAGCGCCTCAGCCAACCCCTACTCCGATGTCAAGGCGCAAAAGGCTTTCGAGAAGGGTCTTATTGAGAAGACTGCCAAGCAGACCGGCGACATTATTCTCTACGACAACAGAATTGTGCTGTACAAGATGGAGTCAGATGTCATGATGTACGTTGTTGGCAGTGTCGACGAGAACGAGATTCTGCTGTACAACACCATTCTTGCTCTGCGAGACTCTCTCCATCTGCTCTTTAAGTAAGTTGGCCTTTTACAAGCTTGCGCTGTCTTTTGCAGCACTAACACGGTCACTGCAGGCAATCCGTCGATAAGAGAACAATCGTCGAGAACTACGACCTCGTTTCGCTCGCAATTGACGAGATCGTCGACGACGGCATCATTCTCGAGACCGACCCCACCATCATCGTTCAGCGTGTCAGCCGAGCACCCACACAGGACATGCCTGTCGGTCGCATCGATCTTAGTGAACAGGGCGTCAACAACCTGGCGCAGCTAGGAAAGTCGAAACTGGCGGATTGGCTTCGACAGGGTCTGTAAAGGGGATGAAAGGGTTACGTCTAGAGATTCAGGAGTTTTGTCGTTATTCTAGCGCCGCATGCGAACCAAAATTCAAAAGAGGAAGACATCGTGCCATGGGTTTGATTTGGCTTGGTATGGCTGATACAGGGACAAGAAAGAAAGAAAGTGCTTTTCAATACAGGGTGATGGTGTTCTAATTGATATGGTCATTCATGCTCTAGTCTCCGACGCCGCTTTGCGGAGCCGATTCATGACCGCCGCTGCGATGTCACTTTTATCCTCTATACCATCCACAAAAATGGTGTCTGCGCCTCTTCGATCAAAATCCCTTAGCGCTGCAAAGAGACCTCGCGCGATCCCCTCAGTGCCTTGGCCCAAGTCGATATCCAGGATTGTTCCTATAATTTGCTCCTTGTCGTCCAATAGATCGCCTTCGTATACTTCGAATGGCGAATCATCCGGTTCGTCGGTGGCCTTCACATCGGTAAGATGGTGAAAGTTGGCGCATCGGAGTCCAGCCCCTGATTTCCATCGCTGAGTGCGAATAACGCCGATTTTTCTTCTCTTTCGATCGCCGTTTGTAGCATGGCCATTGACTGTCTCATTAGCCACCTCAAAGTCAGACAGTGCGATTCCATCACCCCCTTTGTTGAAACTCGACTCATAGAGCACTACTGTAGCCTTAGGACTGTAATGCTTGTACTTCATTCCCGGTGCTCGCGGCGCTGCCTTTCCTTCTTCACTCTTGTCTTTGTAAGCTATCGTTGCGTTTTCCCAGCCGGGGCAGGTTCGTAGCTCGTCCATTCCAATGCCACCAGGACGGAGGACAACGGGAGGATCGCATAATCCGTCCACTACAGTACTTTCAACACCGACTTGGCAGTGTCCTCCATCCAAAATGAGTTCGATTTTTCCGTCGAGGTCGTCCTTCACGTGCTGAGCAGCCGTGGGTGAAGGCTTGGTGGAAGCATTGGCAGAGGGCGCTGCCAGGGGTACACCAGCAAGCTTGATAAGGGAGAGAGCAAGGGGCGAAGAAGGCATTCGTACGCCAAACGTCTTTAGCCCTGCAGTCACTTCGGGCGCCAGCTTTGACGGAACGGGATTGGGAAGTAGAATGGTCAAAGGTCCGGGCCAGAATCTCTCTATTAAAGCCCTGTAACGCTCTGGTATGGGATCTTGGGTTTCGTCTGTGTGACCAATGTACTGTCGCAACATGTCCAGGTCACAGACATGTGAGATGAGAGGGTTGTCCGAAGGTCTTCCTTTTGCAGAGTAAATTCCCTTTACTGAAGGTGTTCGAGTAGCATCTGCGCCGAGGCCATAAACAGTCTCGGTAGGAAATGCAACAGGCGTATCCGTAGTTCGTAGCTCGTGTGCCGCATCTTCCAGTGCCCTGAGGGCCTCTTTGTTCTCACGGTCAATCTCCCAAGTGTCCAGCTTAGCAAGACCACGGCCAGGTCGAAAATGGCCCAGGGATCCCTTGCTGGGGACTCTGACTATCCTCGTCTCCATGGTGGGCGTAGCTTGAAATATAAATCTCTGTGGTGTAAGTGGTTGTCTCAGTATTGACGACAACAGTGGGTGTCTGAGAGAAGATCGATTTAAAAAATAAATAATACTATTCTTTCGGGGTGCGAGAGCTTGTGAGTATGCTCGCAAACTATAATATCGCCGTTTGTGGTCCAAGATTCGTGATAATTGAGAGATGGAAATTTTCATCATACTGGGCCTCGTGCTCACTCATCATGACGAGCTAAAATGGAGCCTCTGGCTAGACTTTAATGGTTGAGACTTGAGAGTGACTCAGAGGGATGCCCAATCGAAAATTACTATCTTTAGGCTCTCGGCATACCTGAGGTGCCACTAAAAAACATTTTTATATAAACTACCAAGTAACTTTTTCAGATGGCCACTAATAGCCCCAAGCTTCGATATATAGAAACCAACAGGAGAAATTGTACATCACAACGAACCCTGGTGGTCTGCAATAAAACAAGCATTTCTTGTTTTGAGAAAAAATACATCGTCGATCTAACTATTTATTTAACGAATGATCGATCTCATGTAAACTAGTAGTGGTCGATGCCATTGATATAACAAGTTGCAAACTGTAATTTCTCCCAACATGACACCAAATACTCGCATCGCTTGCATCTATTCTCATACATTTTGAACTCTTTTCTCTAGTCTACTTCATCTCTTGTTGTCCATCGAAAACATCATTAAACACTTTATCAGCCTCTAACCAAGGTTCTCGCCCTCCTTCTCTCCTCATCAGTCAGAACCCATTCAATGCCATCATCTTCGCCGTCTTGTGCCATGATTTCGTCCCATTCGTCGTCTTCCATGTTGGCAACCATGAGAGACTGCAGCACCTTGCCAAACACCTCTCTCACGGCGTAATCTCCACGGGAGACTATGTCCACCAACGCAATAAAGTCACGTTCGAGACGGATTGCGCCGAGAGCATTGGTTCGGCCTGCATAGCCCATGATCTTCTTCTCCCAAATCTTGGAGAGGTACCGTGCGGTGATGTCGAGTAGAGTGGTATACGTTGCGGGGGTCATTATGCGTGCAATTGGCTTCATGAGCTGATCCCATCCGTGCTCGAAGAGCCGAGGCACTTGTTCCAAAAGTTCATCCTCGTCTTCGTCATTCTGCTGAGCAATATCGGCAATGTCGTCTTCGGACAATGTGTAATCCGCATCGCGGAATGTCTCCGTAAGAACAGGCCGTAGACGAAGCTTTACAACTTGATTGAAAAGTACTTGAATGCCCTCGTTGAGAAGCTCTGTCGACTTGCCGATAAATGACGTCTGAAGAGTATGCAAAGCATTCGCCACAAATATGACATCTCGCTCAAAGGGGAACGAGTCTTTCAGAGGCCCGTTTTGAGCATCATTGTTTGGCGAGTCACTCGACTCCCCTATGCGGCCTGTGATGATGCGAGTCAAATACTCGTTGGCCATGTCAAGACTGTTGATGAGAACAATAAACTGGATGATCCGATCTTCAGGTGGGAATCCCCCCTGAACAACAGGCCGGGGGTACGATTCGTCCCGCATCTTGCGTTGAATCATGCCAACAAAGTCGGAGCCGAGAACTCGGCCAATCGTTGGTACTACAGAAGCAATAACATCTCGTTGTGAGGTAGAAATGGACTTCTGGATGACGGTGTTCACGATGTACATAACATCATCGACAGCCAATATGATATACGGAGCGTTGCCTTCAATGTGTCTACTTAAGCTCAGTGACAGACCAGTAGGGTACTCGTCTAGCTGGAAAGCCTTCTCCACCGAACGACGGAAGAAAAAGGTGGTCATGACATTGTAAGGAGAGGTGAGTTTCGTAGACACTTTGCGGTACAGATTAGACTTGACCAGTACATCCGGTATCACAAGAGGAGCTTCATCTGGTGTCTCGGCGTCCTAAAAACATGTAAGTACAGGCGCAGTTCAGGGGTTAGAATACTCAGCCATACCTTGCATTTGCCGGCGAGGAATCGAGTGTACAACGACCATCGCCCAAGCATGACGGCAATCTCGCTGAGTAGGCCATCGACCTCTCTCATGTTCACGCCCTCATCCTCACTCTCTCGAGGGTTGTTGCCTTGTCCAATAGCCGGTGAGTTCACTCTTGGTGTACCACCACGGGGCGGCTGGGGCAAAAAGCTCTGGACAAGGAACGAGAATGGGTAACTCCTGACGTCAGTAAGTTTTCTGTCGATTCCCCTCTCGTCGCTCCAGGTGTCGACAATAATGCCACCTTGGACATCCGCTTCCATCTGCAAACGTTCAATCACCCGGACCATCTTGCCGGTGCCGTAGTGACGTTCCACGAGTCCACCGTGACCTTCTACAATCTGTGCGATATGCTCAAACAGTTTTGTCAGAGCGTTCGCATAGAAGAAGCCCTCCCTGCGTTGACCATTCATGGCATCCTTGAGCGTCGCCCGAGCTGTCCCGGCAACTCCCTGGCATACGTATCGTCCATAAACATCCAGTCCAACGTCTGCTCTTCCTATCAGCGGAAAGAGCTTAAAGAACCGTGTAACCTTTGTTCCATCACTTTCCTCTGCTGCCTTTTCGAACTCTCGCAAGAAGAGGCCACATAGACTCTCCTTGGCTTCCTCAAGCGTCACCCACGGCGGGTCGGGTACTTCGACGCTGGGTACTATGCCAACGGCGAATGATCCCTTTGTGATCTCCTCTGGTACGTTACTGGCTCTTGATATGTATCCAGCAGCGGCCTCCCAGTCCTGGGGTGCGCCCATGGAACCGACCACGCCGTTGACACATGCCTTCAGCTCCGCAACCTGCTCCACTACTCCTAGTGTCTCTTCGACTCGACTTTTCTCCAGGTCCAGTTCTTTGACTCTGTCGCTTAGTCGGCCAGCCGTATCTGCTGCCGTCGCCAGCATATCATTTCCAATCGATCGTGCGGCGATGACTTGCGCTCCCAGTCCAGCCCGTAGAAGATCCAGTCGGCCTAGATCGCGGGAGAGGTCGGCTTGGGAAGCTACGAGAGCATCGAGTCGGGAGGTTATAGAAGTCTCGCGGGCATGGAGGGCGGCAAGCGCATCGCGAATCTCGGCCTCGGTGGTGGCATTGTCAAGGGACGAAGTAGAGACAGCAATCGAGGATTCGACGACGGGGTATTCGTTATGAGAGAAGCCGTTTGGAAGGCTTGACATTGTCATTAAGGTGTCCTACTCGTGCGGCGCATTTCTGTTCACAACCTCTTTTTGTCTACAATCAGGGCAATAAAGGAGTGACGTGGAGCTTGTAGCTCACTTGTCGCAGCTTCTGGAGGCGTTGCGTTAGGTTGTTGGTGACACGCAGCCTCCACAGGGAGAGCTCCCCGCAATTGACCACAAGGTTTCAAGGTTACCCTGCACCATCAGCAATACACAAGACTTCGAATCTATAAAGTGAAGAAACACATGAATGTATCGAGATCATTTGCACAGCATGAGTACGTTTGACATTCGTGTATTTTAGGAGCCACTGGAACTTCAATTGCTATGCAAATCCGTCATGTGTATAATATTTAGGCGCTTTATACTATACAAAATATGCTCCCTTGAATACACTATCTCCAACAGTATCAAGCTCTTATTTACATCACACCGCTTGACTGTATCCATTACCAAAACGCCGTTTCCCGTACTTAAGATATTTTCGCAGCTCGTCCGCCCAAAACACCGTGCTGCATAGAAAAACAAGCCGAACAAGATCGAAAAATCCAAGAGCTTCAGTCTGGAAGGTCTCCTGGAGCCAGGGGAAGTAGATGACAAGTAACTGGCCAGCAATGCTGAGAGCAACGGCCCAGTTAAACAGGTTGTTAGAAAAGACTCCAACTTCGCCCCGGAGGATCGACTTGGACTCAGATCGGCAACTCAAAGCGTTAAACATGTCGAAGAAGACGAAGCATGTAAATGTCATGGTGGTATCTCGTCGAGTCACCTGACCGTCGGCCACCATTTCACGACGGTAGATGAGCATTGTCCCGACAGTAATGATGGCAGCCGATGTGAGCACACGTTGAATAAGCTTTCGCGTAAGTACAGGATCTCCTCGTCTACGCGGGGGTTTGGTCATCACATCAGGATCAACCTTTTCGACGCCTAGAGACTGAGCAGGAGGACCATCCATGATGATGTCTGTTGTATGGTGGTTAGTTTATGCACAACTAGAGCTGGGGTAATTTCACTTACTAATCCACAGAATCTGCATGGCATTCAAGGGGGACTTGAAGCCGAAGCAGGTGCAGATAAAAACAAGAGCCAAACTGGCAGCGCTTGTGCTGAGTTGGAAGGTGAGGAAGTTCTGGATGTTGTTGAAGATACCTTTGCCCTCCTCAATTGCTCGAAGGATTGTGGAAAAGTCATCATCCGTCAGGATCATATCTGCTGCTTCTTTGGCAACATCAGTTCCGTGACGGCCCATAGAGATACCAATATCGGCTTTCTTGAGTGCCGGCGCATCGTTGACACCATCTCCAGTCATGGCAACGATATCGCCTCTTGACTGTAGGGCCCGAATGATCTTCAGCTTGTGGTCCGGGTTTGTTCGTGCAAATATCGTTGTATGTTCCATGGCCTGTGCTAGATCCGCTTCAGACATCCTATCAACCTCATCACCACGTAGGACAGGCTTCACAGAATTCTGACTGCCTGTGTGACCTATAGGTGCCGCGATAGTCATGCCCAATTGTTTTCCAATTGCAAGCGCCGTAGTTTCAGCATCGCCGGTAATCATGATGACCTTGACACCGCCACGCATCAGACGTCTTATTGAACGCCCAACTCCAGGCCGAGGAGGATCGCGCATACCAACAAGACCGGCGAAAGTTAGATGTTTGTAGATATCCTCTGGAGCATGAGAGGAAGGACTCTCGCTTCGGTCAAAACCAGGAGTACTGCGCGCAGTAGACTTGTTTCTCGCTGTACGCGAGACATGGCCGCTCGCGAATGCCAACACCCGCAGGCCCTTGACAGCCATGGCCTCAGCAGCCTGAAGAGCCTCTTGGCGGCGCGACGAGTCAAGCACTATCTCCCTTCCGTCCTTCTCAAGATAGGTGTCGCATGCTGCCAATACCTTTTCGATAGAGCCCTTCATATACGCATATTCCTTGTCGCTCTTTGTTTCTGAACCAATTGTAACACCCATCCACTTTCTCTCCGAACTGAAAGGCGTTTCGCTGACTCGCGGACCAATAGATGTTCTGACATCGTGCTCTTTGAAGCGATCAAGGAGGTCAAGCATAGCAACATCGGTCGGCTGTCCAACCCAACGAGTATAAGTAGATACTTGGTCGCGGCCAAGGGTAGAAGACAGGACGGCTGTGGCAGCCTGACCATGTTCGGTGTACTTTTGAGCAAGTCGCGCATCGTTGGCAATGTTGCCTATGCGGAGAACACGCAGAGTAGCTTGGTTGGATTCCATACTGGATCCCACATCTTCATTATCAGACTCAACCTCAACCGGTTCTTGGGCTCCAAAATACCACATGCGGGTGGTCGTCATATGGTTCGTAGTAAGAGTGCCTAGTATTTCTTGTCAGCTTCTTCCGCGCAATTCCCATACTTAACATACCTGTCTTGTCAGTGCAAACTACGTTCACAGATCCCAACGTCTCAACCTTGGGCATCCTTCGCACAATCGCATTGTGCCTAGCCATGCGATGCACTCCAAGAGCCAAGGTGACAGTGACAATGATGGGCAGGCCTTCGGGAATAGCAGCAACAGCAAGCGAAATCGAAATGGTGAATATCTCCAAGAGCTTCTTTCCTTGAAGCCATCCAACGATCGAAATAAGACCAATCACTACGAATGAAGCTTTGCTGAGCTGCGAGCCAAGATCGTCCATCGATAATTGAAGTGGAGAACGCGGACTCTCGGTGCCAGAAACACTCGTAGCGATGGTGCCGAAATGCGTGTGTCCTCCAGTCGCAAAGACGATACCTTGACCATGACCGGACTTGATCAAAGTTCCCATGTACGCAATGTTGTGAATACCATCTCCGTGAGAATCGCCATGCTCGGCTGGGGCAAGGGATGCGGGCCGTGGCAGCTCGTTCTTGTCAAGGCCGTAACCGCCAAAGCCACGGCTGCGTGCTTCAGCCGTTACTCGGACAGGTTCAGTCTCACCGGTAAGATTCGATGCATCAATTGTCAAATCGGCAGCTTTTGTAACGCGGATATCGGCAGGAATGCGATCGCCAGTGGTGAAAAGAACAAGATCGCCGGGAACCAACTGTGAAGCCATAACTTTGGAAGAAGTCGCATCCAATATATCTCCAACCGGGGTGACAGATCCGGGAGTCAAAGAAGAGTCCTCGTCATCAACACGCGGAGGCCATGTTGGAGTCTTTCCTGTTGGCGACACCTTGCCCTGGCCCCGAACCAGATGGGCATGATTCGGCACAAGATGGTTCAGAGCTTCGATGGACTTCTCAGAACGGTACTCTTGTACAAAGCCAACAGATACGACAATGGTAACCGCAACAGTGATGCTGATAGCATCGTCTGTGTTCCCCAGGAGGAGTGAGGTACCAGCCGATACTAGGAGGAGCAGGATAAGGGGCTCTTGGAACTGTTTGATGAATCGCAGCCACAATGGCTCTGGGGGTTCGTGAGGAATTTCGTTGGGACCGTAATCGCCGAGTCTGGTCAAGGCCTCGTTTGGAGTGAGGCCGAGAGTAAGGGACGTTCGTAGATTCGCTGCAGCTTCGCTTGGGGTCATATAGGAGAAATGATCTGCGACATTCTAGTGGAGTTGTTAGTTGAACTGGGCATGAAAGAGATGCGCAAATTGAAGACTAACCCGTGCATCAGAAGAAGTAGTTCGGGCATGGTGACGAGGGCGGTGCGAGTGGTCGCCGTCTTTGGAAGTGGTGTTGTCGCCTATATGTCCGGTGATGGATGGGATATTGGATGTCGGAAGCAAGGTGTCATTGCCCGGACCGTCGCGGCCGCCCCATGGCAGCTGCATATCGACAATAGTAGAGCGCGAGCGTTGGTGTTACAGCTGTAGAGTAAAGGCCGTGGAATGCATTGGTGATCAGTTTCGATTCTCAGAAGCGAGCCTGACGAGAGGAAGAAAAGGTCCGCTGTGCTGTAGTTGAATACAAGGGAGCGACGTCAAGGCATGGACCAGAGTTGCCACAAGAAAGGGTATCCGGCTAGCAATTCGTATCCCACTAAAAGAAAAGGAACCGCTTCAGCACCGTCGAAGGAAGGATCTAAACATAAGTAAACGCGACAAGGCGAGAAGAAGAATAAAAAGAGGCCAGCAAGGACACAAATAAACGTGATGGCACGTTGGAAGACCCGGAATTATGTAAAGTCGTCCTGAGATGTCCAGGTGTCTTGTCCTGCCCTCCAGGGAGCGGGTCGAAGCTAGTACTGTTCAAGGTCCGGCAAGGCTGCCAGGGGCTTGCATCAACCTAGAGAGGCTTATTAGCCAGTGACATGAAGATGGCTTGGCGGACGAGTCAAGATTGGCTCCAAGAATGAGCAGTCAGGTCCAAGCCAATTGCTTTTGCTGCAGGTGTTTAGAGGTTTGGCATGGACAGTTTAAGCCACATTATAAAACCACGTTTGAGATATCCGGCTATGTCGCAATCGTCTACCGTGGAACAAGTCTTTATGGTATCGGGTTTCACTATGTACTATGTATAGTTCTAATGGCTGAAGTGCGGACGATCAACGTGAAGACCCTTCATGTCTAATGCAACTTACCACCTCTTAAGGACATGGGTACTGTACCTAGTAGGTATGTAAGCATCGCAGATTAGATTGATAATTCAGAAGATGAGATGCAACAAATACATTATACAATCTTGATGAGAAATTAGAAGTCTATGATAACCCTTTATTGTCAAGACTCGTCAAGCCCCGTTGAAGCCATTACATTCGCTCACGATATATGTAATGACCTCAGTCCCTGGTTCCGAGCGTTTGTTCAATTAACACGATCCGTCATCACCCACAATTTTTGGTGGGATGTTGGTCGGGCGACCTGGCTAGCCGATGATCCCATTCCACCAATTAAAAAAACGTATATGGCGGATAAACCATCCTCCGGCCGCCCTTGGCCAGGCTTTCCTACTGCCACAGACCAGCCCCCAGCCACGCCATTTACCGTTGGAGACGACTCAAGGCCTCCCCCCTCTTCAAGGTCCAGGTCCCATTTTCCCTTCTAATAAAATACCTTGACTGCCTTACGTCGCGATAATCCCGCCCGCGCACACGCCTTATCACCTCGCCTTGCTCTCCGAAACCGTCGCTATCGCTTCAAATTTGGTCGCTGATTCATAATTACCACTTTGCGCGATACTCTCGCATTGCTTCATGCTTCTGGGGTGCTCGCGACGCTGCTCTTGCGCGTAGAGCTATCCTGCCACCGAGCTTGTTTACCCGACGCGCCCCGGCCGTGGTGTTGTCCGCCTAGCTCTGTTCCTTCCTTTTTACCACACCACCCACCACCTTTGTTAGAACCTCGCCAACACCGATCCTCCGTACCTGGATCGTAAATTCTTTTTGGACTCATTGTTGCTATCGCCGTACTTTCTTTTTTGTGCATCGCGTAATCTCGCGACGACATCATGTTTTATTCAGAGGCATTGCTCCAAAAGAGCGGGCCGCTTGCCCGCGTCTGGCTTTCAGCCAACCTTGAGCGCAAGCTGTCAAAGACACATATTCTTCAGTCCAATGTTGCAGACAGTGTAGAGGCCATCATTATGCCTAACCAGGCGCCCATGGCCCTGCGTCTGAGCAGTCAGCTACTCCTTGGTGTAGTGCGCATCTACCAACGAAAGACGCGTTACCTTTTGGATGATTGTAATGAGGCTATGATGAAGATCAAGATGGTTGGTCTTCCACCCTAACGCGTCGCATAGTCGTGTTTGCTAACTTGTTCAGGCTTTCCGATCTTCGGGAAATAACGATATGGCCGTCAACCTCCAGATCCCCAACCGAGAAGCTTTGACACTTCCTGATAAGATCACTCCTTACGACAATTTTGAACTACCACCCCCACCAGACCCGAATTGGCTTTTGTCCCAAGTTGAAGATGTTGCTACCGCACCAATTGGCCGAAAAAGTCGCGTCAGTCAGCGAGACATTAACTTGCAAGAAGATTACGACAACAGCCAGTTTCTCAACGATGGCATGGCAATGGATGACGACATGATGGCTCCATTGGGTAACATCGATCTGGAATTGGATTTTGGTCTTGACGATCTCGGACTTGAAGAGACAGGACTGGAGCCTGAAGGAGGTCGACGAGAGGACCGTACAGCAGCAGGTCCCGATATTAACGATTCGGAACTTGACTTTCCTCAGAAAGATGACCAAGATCGTGCCATGACCCTCGACCTTCCTAGGGACGATGTTATTATTCATGACGGCGGCGAGGATGTCGTAATGGAAGGCATGGAACTTGACTTCAACCCAGACGATGTCTCTCAGATGCCTGGCATCGCAGGTCCCGAATACCCTCCCCCTCGAATCTCCGAATCACCGCTCTCCGACATTGACGAAGATCGGGCCGCACAACTGGAGGAGGACCATTCAAGATATCAGATGGCTGATCTGTATGAACCCGAAAATGAGGACGATCAAATTGTTCGACGACCTGCGCAGCGCGCCAAGAAGCAAAAAATTCTTACTCCTGACGAAGAGATTGCCCTTTCGAGTAATCATATCAAGCAACAACAGGCGAACCGTGACAACATTATCAAGGAGGCTGGGTTCCTTCCCCGTGATCCTTTCCTTCTGGCTCTTATGGATATGCAAAAGAGTGGTGGATTTGTCTCCTCTATCATGGGCGACAAACGAAGCACGAACTGGGCCCCCGAATTGCGCGGCATTCTTTCGCTTGACACTGCTCGTGGCATGAACGATCTCAAGCGTAAGCGAGACAGCGGAATCGCCGATGTTGAAAGCGACCACGGAGCAAACAAATCTCCTCGCATGCTCGATATTGGATCAGATAATGGACTCGGTTTTGAGGGTGGCTTTGGTGACATGAGCCTCCCTCCCGATGAAAGTCGTCATGAGATCCCTGCTGAGGATGAAATGGATGACGACGAAGGGGCCACCATGATGCCTGGCTTTGAAGATACAACCATTGCTCTTGTCCACCCGGCTGAGAGTGGTCCAGTTTCGCTCGGCACAAAGCACGTTGTTCACCAGCTCCGAGACCGGTTTGGTGATGATGCTGCTGACAGCCCTGGCAAACGAAACGAGAGAGCAGTTCTCTTCCAGGACCTTTGCCCTCGACAAGAGGCTACCAAGGCTGACGCCACCAAGATGTTCTTCGAGTGCCTGGTTCTTGCCACAAAGGACGCCATCAAGGTCGAGCAGAGTTCCGGCTTGGGCGACGACATCCGGATACGCGCCAAGCGTGGACTTTGGGGCGCCTGGGCTGAAAGGGAGGCTGGTGGTGAGATGTCACAAGACAATGACGTCTCCGATGAGCCTGAGCATGCTGCTGCTGTCACCCCCGCGGTTGCCGTTTCGGCTTGATTCGACACGAGCATTCATTTCCTAGCTGCATCGTTATGAAGACTTGGATGGGCGGATATGTTTGGTCGTGTAAAGTATTGAATTCCAGCATTCTAGGGCCATCAACTCGAGGGTCGCCCAGATGGTGTTGTAGGCGTTTAGGGATATACCATGGCTTACTTGGTTGGATGGATCGTGGTTATACGTGAAAAAAGGCGGAGGTCGATTTGCCTCTACTTTCTGTTTTATGATGAGTCTTGTTGGACAACAGCATTAGTAGCTGAATATAGTTGTTGAAAGAGCAATCCAAACTTATATATAGTAACTCTCACTTTGCCTGATACCGTGGATTGACGTTTTATGTTGCATGTGATCTTGTTCGCGTTTAGGCGTGTAGAGAGAGATGACAGGAATAGCCCCGCCATTCGACCCCACGTCGAATGGACATGATCTCATTTGCTCCCTATCAATAAGTACCTATTCCAGGCATCAAATAACGTAACAGGCACCCGATTAACCGTTCTTGCTGCCTAAGAACGTCAATCAAGATTTAACAAAGCCTTTTGTCTACAGACACAACATTCACTCTACATCAAACCACACCAATCTATTTCATCATGCCGCCGCCTTCACAACTCGCCATTGCTACAGGCTCCGTCAACCGCCTTCTCAAGGAGGAAGCTTCGTACTACAAGGAGCTCGAACAGGAGGAAGCCAGCATTGAAGCCTTGAAGAAGAAGATTGACAGCGGCGTCGGCGACAGTGATGAGAACGCCCCGTACATACTCAAGCAGCAGGTCAGTCTACAAGCCCATCAATCACCTCAAATCGAGCGTCACTGCTAACCATTGACGTTCTCTAGCAAACCGCCCTCGAGCAGACAAAGGGCGTTTTCGGACCCCTGCGAGAAAAGATTGCCCTCGCTATCGAGAAGCTAGAGGAGCAGCTCGCTGTAAGCGACCAGCTCAATGTGCCGGAGGAGCAGGTGCAGCAGGCCAAGGAGACGCTGGCCAAGGCCAAGGCCACTCAGACCGATGCGTAATTTAGCATACGAAAAGGCGGGTGAAGGGAAGAGTTACTTTACGATATTAATTACTTGAGACTTGATGCAAAATAATCGCTTCTGGGCCTTTGCACACTTGAGAGTCGATACCAAGCATCTTGACGGGTCTCGTCTCCGTCCATCTACCATTGTGTTGCATGAGATCGAAAGGAGAACAAAATCAGATATACTTGAGGGTATCTTGAAAAGTATTAATTACAGGAGGCGGACACGAAAGGTTCCATGCTGGTAACCAATACCAAAGACTAATTATCCACTTCCATCTTGTCCTCGCCTTCTTCGGGTGGCTCAACAGTCACCTGAGGTGTTGCTCCTCCATCTTCGTGAACTCGACTCTCAGAGTCGTCCATGTCAACATCGTCTCCAGACTCCGCCTTGCGTTCGTCATTTGGTGGCATTGGTGAAGCGTCTCGGCTCGGTGCCTGGCTATCTCCCCTGGAGCCGACGCGGTTGTGTTGCGGCTTGAGCGTGTCTGGGCCTGGGGTATCCCTCATTGGTGTTCTTCCGCCATTGAGAGCCTCTGGATTAGGTGTGCCAGCATCAACTTCGGTCTTCATCTGGCTGTCTCCGTCCGGGTGAGGCGTCGCGTTGCCGCTGGGTTCGTTTCTAGGCGTCTGTCCGACTTTGTCCACCTCGGCATCGTCATCAGCACCCTCATTCATACCCTCTCTGCGGTCAACCTCTTCCTTCTCGTCGCGAATTTGTCGTCGTAGAAGCATGCCTTCTTCCATAATTCTGTTAAATTGTTCTCGTCGTTCTCTCCAAGTCTCGCTGTATGTTTCACTTTCCCGTTCGAGTTCTCGACATTCTTCCTCAAGCTTGGCCAAGTTGGTAATCTGGTCTTCGCGCGGTCTAAGCAAGCGATTCGATGTGATCTTCTCTGCTAGCTCGTCGAACTTTTTGCGCTGCGCAAGGGTGGCTTGTGCAGCCTCGAGCTGGTCTCTCAGTTGGATGTTGTTCTCTCGGACACTGTTGCAGTCGTCGAGAATGCGGTGCTGGTCGGCTTTGTAGCGTTCGCGTTCTAGGGCATTGGCATTGTGAAGGAATTGCATACGCGTGATGCTGCTGTTGAAAGCATCGAAGTCGAGGTTCACCTCGCCCTTCAGCTCCCTGAGCTTATGCTTCAGATCTTCGGGGGGGTTGGCAGCGACTTCGGGGGATAGTAAAAGTTGTGATATAGTGTTCAGGCGCTTTGTGATTCGCTTAAACGGTTTCTCCTCTACATTAAGAAGACGAGACTTGTGAAGCTCGGCCTCTTCTTCGGGATCCAGAAGATCCCATGAAGCTGAAGATCCCATCTCGATTCGAGTCGCGGTCGGCTGATGTATATTTACGTGGGTTTGTTGGTGATCGGAAAATATGATTGGTAGAGAGATGGAAATTTTGCGACGCGTCACGGAAGTCTTTCGACAAGAATGTATGGCGAAGACGTATTGAAATAAAGTTACAAGGTGGATGATTAACGAAAAAGCTTCAGCCTTGCGATGGCATTGAAGGTGTTGAGCATACCTAGTTGGACCAGTGAACCAATGACATTCGCGAGTAAAGATGACTAAGGTTTACATTCTGATGATGCACCCCCCGCCGCCCGCTTTGTTCAACCTCGATGCAGTCGCATTTGTAAACCTCCAAACCTCACACCTCCGATCCCCCGCCACCTATAGTTATCTCTACAACTAAAAACCACATACTGTCAAAGAAACTCATCGGTACTACAGCAACTATGTCAGAAGAAGAAAGAGAGCTTTTGGCCCGTATCGGTCAACTCGCAGGTTTGTGCCCTACGTTCTACAACAAAACACATTTTACTGACGATTTCCAAGGCCAGATTAATCGCCACAAGAATGGGCAAACAGGTCCACGGGCTCCGCCAAACTTGCATCCTGCCCACCATCGCCGTATGTTGGGATTCGAGCTCCAGCGCAGGAGCACCGCTAACGCCCACCTAGACAATTCGTATCGACATGCAAGCTCGCCATATCCGGCTCGCCACAATAGAATTGGGCGACCGCCCGCTGCGCATCAGCACAAAACGCTCCATTTGAATGCCGATAGCTCGAATGCATCTCGATCTGCCAGCAGCGGTGCCGAGACACCACCAGGCTGGGTTTCCAGGAACGATCGCCACCGTCAGCTCATCAACGCAAATGTTTACGAAAGAGATACGCAGAACCGAGCGAAAGCCATTGAGCAAACGCACCAGAATAAGATTAATGGATACCGTCAGCGCGAGAAGACGCAGTTCAACGAATTCTTGAAAAGTCAAGCCGGCGCCTCAAGCGCGCAGACTAACCCCGCAGGTCAAAACGAGCTCACAGTTCAAGGTGTCCAATTTCGCGTTATGGATGGCGGAAAGAAGCTTGTCAAAATTCCTGGTATGTGCAAAGTCCCAGATGGTGTCGAACTTTGTACCTTACCAGTCGCAGATGCTCCCAACTCATCATCCTCTCGAACTCCCAAGACTGCCACTGTCGCTGGAGTCAGGTTTTACCGGACAAAGACAGGCAACCTAGTGGCCAGTCGCATTGTTAACGACCAGCGGTACGTAACGTCCCTCGGTGGGGCGAAGTTGCTGACAGTCTCTAGGCGATCGGGCGCGGTCAAGAAGATTGATCAACTTTGTAAAATCTTCTCAACGACTGGTATTTCCTCTTTCTATGACTGGAGTGGTCCACGCCTCCATCATCCGAACCGGCCTCGTGGCCATGGGATAAAACTAACATATAATTTCTGCCAGGTTCATGCACAAAAGGCCCTCGGTGCCGCTACATTCATGACCCCAGCAAGGTTGCTCTCTGTAAGAATATCCTGAAAGACGGACAATGTGTTAACGGCGAGCTCTGTGATCTTTCCCATGACATGACTCCCGAGCGCACCCCCAACTGCTTGCATTTCGCCAAAGGCCATTGTGCCAAGGATGATTGTCCTTATACCCACTCCAGAGCGCCCCCGGCTGCTCTAGTATGCCGAAGCTTTGGCTTCAACGGCTACTGCGAGAAAGGGGCAGGTTGTACTGAGCGTCACGTTTTTGAGTGTCCTGACTTTAGCAATACCGGCCGATGTAAAATCAAGGGATGTAAACTCCCGCATCGTGAGAGGGCAAGCGTCCTTCGAAACAGAACCAACGCCGACGGCGAGCCTCTTGGAGATGTTTCCAGTGATGACGAAGCTGCAGATTCTGATGATGTTGATTCAGATGAAGTTGCCGAGTTCATCGACGCAGATTCGGATCTTTCCGACTTTGAAGAACAGAAGGATTTCCTATCGATCTAGATCCAAGTCAAGTTGCTGCGTCTGCTGCCAGCAGATGCGCCGGTTTGGCTTTCAGCATGTTTCATTATCCGGCGTCTGGAGCATGGATGGGTTTTGGTAAATGCGCCTGAGATACCCGTGACTTATCGGCGTCTTACAAGGTTTTGGCTGCGCCATACCATGAACGTAAGAAGAACAAAGCAGGGGAATAAGAAAAGGGAGACAAAGGGAAAAAAAAGGCGATGAAACAGAAAAAAAAGAAGAAGAAAAAGAAACACAGAGATGAACATAGCCTCTGTATCGCAAAGCAGTCCTTAAGATAGATTAGGTTGTAAATGAAAGAGTTTTGTATTGAACATCACGCGTGGACACCATGGCCTCCTCGAACTATTTGATAGATAGACCTCAGTATCAGAAAAACTATTCTGAATAAGACGAAATTAGTAAGTCAGTTATGCTCTTAAACCATTTCTCTTGAAGCATGGAGGTCAACTTTTCTGCTACGAGACAGGAAGGTCAGAATTTGTCTTTCACAAGGAATGCCCTTCAGGTGGACAAAGCAGTGATCGAGGGATTGTCAACTTCAGATACTAACCTGACTTATTTGGATGATAAAAGTCAATGTTAACAGCAGAAAAGAGAATATGGTTGCCACGCTACAGTGGCTGTATGGTAGTTTCGAGTGGAGTTATCAAGATAGTGCACTACTCATGAGGAATGCTGCTATATTCTACATAAAATGATCAACGACAATACATCATGTCATGGAAAGCATTAGGACTACATGTAAGTTTCTTATTTCATTTTTTAGGCCTCTAAGCCGAAGCCCAACCATTTTTATTTTCTCCGAGATTTTAATCAAAGAATCCGTACAGATTAAAAACTCAACATATTAATTAGATCGAGGTTTTTCAAAGGACTATATGTACGTACAGTCACTACTAATCCTTGTGACGCTTCCGGACAAAACAAAGATCACAGTTAGCTTAATACCTGTCATACACGACAGCTGGCCCCAATCTGTTCTTAGCGTGAAGTCTGAGCTATTGCTGCTTTAATCTGAGCAGATGGTGAGCAGGCACATGAACAAGGTGACCCTTCACCAGTCTTCCAAGAGTGCTTCCTGTCGTAGCTACCGAGCAGAAATCGGATCGATAATCTCACCTGGCAAACCTAAGTGGTAGATGGCATCACCCCTGTGTTTAACGACTGCTTGTATCAGCTCGTGTTCGGTTTGGAGGACTAAATCAGGGTCGACATTCGTCCAGGATTCTATCACTTCGTGATTTAGCTCAAAATGCCATGTTCCGCGCCTCGTCAGAGTAGCTCGCCGGTTTGATCTGTCCCTGTGATAGGTGACTGCATACGCCTCTCCTGGTTCACTGTTCCAAAGTATCAATCGTTCGAGCTGCTTCATCTTTTGCGGGAACAAGCTCGCTTCTCCTAAGAAAGAAGCAATTTGCCAACTTTGGGACTCCCTTTTGAGAACGGATGCCGTGAGTGTGAGCGATTGTAATTTGTGGCAGCAATGAGTTGACAGCAAAGAGTCCAGAAATTGTCGGGCATCAACTAGGAAGGAAATTGAGAGATGTTTGAGGTCACAGCTCCTCAAGACCAGGGCTCTGGCCAGCTCGGCACCTGTCGTCATATCATCATTGGTAAATCGTTGGAACCACAAATTGCGGCTCATCGCTGACACAAGCTCAGAATTGGGATCCTCAAAGATCGAGAGTTTTTCAACATGACTCGGCAGAGCGTCTAGAACCATGGATGCAAACTCTGCAAATAAATGATTAGATCGTCGATTAAACAGTTGGTACCTCAACTTACCCCTATCACACGCACTCTTAAAGGTGCCGCGCCATGGTTCGTAGACAATAGTCTGTAGCCGAGGAAGTTTCTGTAGCAATAACCTCAGAACTGACGGTATAATCTGCCGTCGACATTCTCGACGTATAACAAGCCGCGTCACTGCGTGGACCTCCGGGAGACTCTCCGGGAGACTGTAGCACAGCGGCTCGAAGAGAGCTGACAAACCTGATGCAGAGAGACTCTCCACCTGCCGGCCATCAACCCAGCCATGTTTTGGGTCATGCCATCCAGCAGGATCCTCTTGCTGCTCAGATTCTCCATCGGGTTGAACGTCTAGTCCAATGCAATATTTTTTGAACCAGTGCTCCGGGTCGCTAGGTGAGAAGGTGCTGAGCTCTAACGCGAGGCAACCTGTCGGTTTCCAAGCACTTAAGCCAGTAAACAGTTTCTGCGTGGCGCTTCTGAAGATGGCGCTATGCCGCGAACTACGCAATTCTGATGTAGGGAACCGACATGAGCGACATGAGTATCGTGGTAGCTCAATGTTCAGCCGAATTTGATGAACAAGACCTGCGGTTCGAGTGGTCATGTGGCCAAGCTGCTCCAGGCATGATACTCGTAGATCTAGTCGGTGGAAATTCTACGGCTCAAGGAATGCCTTCCATTCTGAGCAGACAGCCGCGCAGGAGCCGGAACCCTTCTGGCGTGAGACTTCCTTCAGTATTTGTAGCCGAAGCTCGGGCGGCAACAAAGCCCAAGAAGAACCTGACATGGTGGGTTGTTAGTCTTTTTTATGATCTGCTTCGGTGACTGTGAGGATGAAGAAGAAGTGCGCCATTGTCGCGATTCTGCAGAGATTTTATTTTGATATAGAGTTTTGTTGAAAGCTTGATTGATTGCAAAGCCAAAAGGCTTTGATGAACTTGATAGTGCTGGACATTTAATGGTTTATACAACGTTGTAAAAAAAAGGGTTGCCTTGTATCGAGAGTCATAGAAAGTAGGGCATAAACGCAACCTTAATCTCGCATTGATAGTGCTGGACATGTTCTTATGCTTGCTATTGTTTAAAATATATGCAGGTCATATGCAAAAGAGAAGAGCAGCGCTCCAGGTGCTGATTAACTGGCCTAAGCCATGGACCCCTGGTCCAGTTGACTTGATACCCAGGTAGGTTAGTATTCAGTGAAAGTGCCACCATACCTATCAATGATCTGAAAACGACGAGCGCATCTAAACACCAGAACAAAGACGTCAAGTAAGGAGCACGCTGAGTCGACCTTGAATTGGTCTCTTCTTTTTCTATCGTCTTGAGTCAAGAAGTCAGTCAATGACTTGTATGTCAAAGAACTTGGTGTCTCTAATCCTGCTCCAGAGAACAAAGGAACCAACTCTAGCTGATGGATTAGTTCATCACCAACATCGCTCTAAACCCCCTATACGAGGCTCAGAAGGACGAGGCTTAGATGAGAGTCCCGAAACTACCTTGGCGGAGGCTTTGCCCTGCCTCATTCACAGCCTACTGTCAGCACCAGGGCCGTGTACTCTGTGTGCATACATGACTTACCCTGTACCATTCTTCATGGTGAAGGAGCTCACCTGTTCGTTCCGCTAACTACCTAGGTCGCACGGTTGGCCATGAAGCCAGAGCCAAGTACATACATGTCTTCCTGTCCATCTCCATATATACAATACAGAATAAATTGCAAAGATGGGTATACGCGATATTCTCAAGAAGAAGGACGACCTTTCAACAGGTCAACCTGCTCAGAATGAGACAATCGACCGTCTGGCAGCTCCCGAGTTTACAATCATCCGCTCCGACACCTCGACCCAGGAGCGCATCTACCCACCGTCTATGAAGTCCGTCGACAACCTGTACCTCGCAGCCCAAGACCCCAAAGGAAAAGAAAAGCCCCGCCGATCTCTTGACGTCTTTCGCTCCGGCCGTTCACGATCCGGGTCTGAATCGAGCCAGACAAAGAAGGAGAGCGGCGCCCGTCGTCTGTCGCACCGTCTACACCTAAGCCGTGCTCCTCCGTCGTCCGAGAATGTCCCCGAGAACCTACCAGATATCGTCACGTCGAGTGACGGCCCAGACGAGCTGCAATGGGAGAAGCGCGCGACTATGTTAGCGGGCCAGAACAACCGCGTCAGGACCGCCAGCCGGCCAGGGACCCCCTCGGACAGCGGCAGGAGCGAAGGGCGGGAGGTTTCGTTGCAAAAGATCGATGAGGATATCCAAGAGGCTATTCGTCTTCACGAGGCAGGCAACCTGGAGTTGTCGACGCGCATGTTTGGGCGGCTGGCTGATCCTCAAGGCGCCAATAATCCATTGAGTCAAGTCCTCTACGGTCTTGCTTTAAGGTGAGAACTGTGCACAAGAGAAGTTTCCAATGTCTCGGGTAGAGTGTTTGGGTTCGTCGTCTACAGGGCTTGAAGCATTGCGAAACGCCCAAAACTCAAAACCCTGCTGCGACGCCCCTAAGCATCGACCCATTATCACCACATGTTGAATGAAGCAAATACAATAAAACACCTTGAAACTAACGCAGTCTTATCTTGTACAGACACGGATGGGGTTGCGCACCAGATCCAGAAGGCGCTGTCAAGTATCTATCGGCTGCAGCCTCCAATTCCGCCTCCATTGAGCAAATGGCTCTCCAGGCCGGCATGAAGAAGGGCGGAGCTGCCAAGGGAGAGCTTGTTCTGGCCATCTTTGAGCTGGCAAACTGCTTCAGACATGGTTGGGGTATCAACAAAGACGCCTATGCCGCCAAACAGGTAGGTTCAACTCTCATCCATCGCGAGAGTGGCATTGGAAGCTGACCATTGGCTTGCAATGTAGTATTATGAGACTGCAGCGAACCTAGGAGACACTGGTACGTTGTACATACAGTACTAGGCACGAACAGACTGACTCTAACGCAATGCGATAGATGCCATGAACGAGATTGCTTGGTGCTACGTTGAAGGCTTCGGGTGTAAGAAAGACAAGGTACGTTGCACCATCAGCCATCTATTCACCTTATCCTGTCTAGTCGGTTCATGAACATGTCTGTACATGAGTCGTGCCAAAAGTCTTCTAATCCGAGAAAGAGTGATTCTCGGTGAGACTGGCTTACTTGATTCGCCCGAGAAACTTTCGCCGCCCAACATCGTGCATACAAATTCAGGCATGACTGCTTGCTCCAGCAGTCCAAATACACCTCTCAGAGGTTTCTTGGACCGACAGAAGCCCTCATCCCCCACATACAAAGTATGACTTATCATATGAGGCTGATATCCTGTACAGTTCGCAGCAGCCCGGTATTATCGACTGGCCGAGAAGTCCGGCAACAAGACACTAGGGAACTCTTGGTACGTTCAAAAACATCCACACGGCTTCAACGGCCCAGCACCTCCATCTGCACTGCACCTCTCTTTCTACAACAAATGCTTTGTGGCGGTCTGTCGGCTCGATAGGTTCTCGTCCACTTCGCGCTGCTCAGGGGGCCACAGAAGCTGGTGCGACGGGTGGCGGTCTATCAATTGGCGTTGAGATCTAAACTCATGCAACGTACGATCTGTAAAATGGGACCAAAAACACTGACTCAAACATTGTGCATTAGGATCTGGAAGGAAAAGTACGACCCTCCGGGCGAGGGCAGCCGCAAGTAGTGCGGAGGAGTCAGCCATGTGCGACTGTACCAAGGAGGTGCACCTCCGCGATCTGATGCTGTGTAAGTCAATTTTGTCGAGGAAGAGGAGGACGCAACTTTGCGATGGGCTGCTGGGAAGGGCCCCGACTTGTCAGTGGGCGATTATGTTGTTTGTAAGCGTATTGGATATGTCGCATTCTTATGAACTATTGATTTCACTCGTATATAGTCTTAGATGTGTGTTGCCCAAGCCCCAATACAACTGGGTAGAACAACCTGCGGAAACTTGTGTGTGCTTGTGTTTCGCCAAGATGCTATTTATTGAGTTGATATATAGAGCACAAGACACATTTTCCTTCTGTAGTTGGTTGTACATATTGCAGCACACTGTCGCATAGAAAGAAGCTTTGTGTATGTGTATGTGTGTATTTGCCTGATAAGCGTGGCCCATTAGAGACTACATCGACTAACTACTTCAGACATCTTGCCATGTTCCGCTGTTGTCTCTTTTCCCATTGCGTCGCCTCTCACATTAGACGCCCTCGTGACGAAGAATCTTACCTGAGCTACCGTTGATGCCCAACTTTACCGAGCAACAAGCCTTTTCGTTCCTATTGGGCCTTGTCACTGAGATATGCGGCCTATAAATGCGGCCTGGTTGGGTCGGGGCCCGCATGGATGACGATGAACCGTGCGTATCACATCGCATTTGATCGATTCGTTGTTGTAAGATGTTGATGAAACGGTAACAGTAGAGACGAAAAAGGGCGAGAATGAGGTCATGAACATGATATGATTTTGAGAAAAAACGTTTCAAAGATGGGGGAATCGGCTGTTGAAAGGGCACCCTGATTGGGATACGGATAATATCAGACTTTGGCACCGGACGGACGGCAGGGCGGGCACGGCATTGTTAGTTTCCGTTAACCGCTGTCAACATGCTCAGTATCATATCTCATCTGAGTATTGAGGCAGTGATATCAACCCAGTGATCCATTCATGAGAGAAGTGAAGAGGGTGACCATCACTTCAACTCAACGCCCTGCAATGCCATGCAATGTAAAGTACGGCAATTACAGGACACACTCTAATGTTTCGAGACTCGATCGATGCAGGGCCAAGGATTCCCCATGGGTTTTCAGCCATGATGGTGGCACAAACAAAGATAGCTCGATTCAGAAAGTGTATATACTATCGGGATAGACATGAGGCCTACCAATATCGATCTATCAGATCGACATAGCACTGCTGTAGTCCTACAGACTAACTGCAGCTCTGGTCATGTCCTCCCATCCTACCATCCATCCCTCTCCGCATCCCGTGCTGTCCCAGCGCCGCGCATTGGCAAGACATGTCTTAGACAAGCCATCATCTCAGTCTGACACCCACCACTCACAGCTTCAGCCTATAGCCGTCCTATCAGCCACATGTCTTACCTTGTTTTTGTCTCAATCCTGATTCTCAAATTAGTACACACTCTGCTTCCTTCTTTGGCCGTGTATCAATGTCAGCCTGACATGGAGACCAAAATCTTGATCTGATCACCCATCAACTTCAAAGCGTAGCTACATGATCTGTTATGACATAGCAGTACATGTTCACGAGGCAACATCAACACCACCCAAGAGAGCAATCATCATCACCATCACTGTGAATGCACATGCGATACGATATGAGAGAAATCAAATCTTCTCAGTTCAAATGTTCACTGCATAAATACTATCTCAATATCATTCATGTCATAAGTATCGTACAACAGACCATACCACCTGGGAATGGAGGTTGCTAAAGAGAATCGAATAAATTCCAAAATAAACAAATAAATGATCACCGACGAGCTCGTTTCTTCGTCATCATTGACCATTCCAGTCATTGTCGTCTCTCTCGACGTATGCCAATTTCCATCTCCATAACAAAAAACAAAACAAACAAAAAAGGAAATAACCATTCTGCCTCCCTCCATGCACCGTGATAATATACAGACTCTGATGGACTGGGCCCTCATAGAGTCTGCTTGCTTTCTGCTGGCTTCTGTTTTGCCGCTGCTTTCGACCCCAAGTGCCACCACATCCACCACCAACCACCAACCACGCCTTTACCCAAAGAAAAAGAGGTATCCAATTTCGAGACAAGCCAAAATCACACAAAACAAATCAATGCACGCTCGCTTGCTAGATCCATAGGAAATCAAAAACGACTCCGAAATAGGAAAAACACAAGAAACGACAATTGGAAGACAGAAGACCATCCGTTTCGGTGCGTGAGCAACATGTCTGAAGTGCGCGCGAGAGCGACATCGAGTATATGGCAGCTCATCCCCCGTAAAGAGGAAGCAAAATAGCCGACTTCAAGGAAAGGTTTGACAAAAGAAAAAAAAAAGGTACAAAGGAGATGGGGGTTGATGTAGATCAGTGGGGGGCTATGAAAGCCGTGAATTCGTCATTGTGATCGATATTCTTTTCAGTCTTATATTCGTTTCGTCGTTCATGTTCTCATTTCATTGCATTGCTGCTCGCTCATTCTGCGCTGTTGCATTCGGACACCATTTTCGCAAAGTTGCGCACGACGTCATTGGGGATCTGGTCCCAAAGGAGAGATCGTGTGTATACATCGGCTGCGTCGCTCTGTTTGTTTGATCGCATTGCTGCGAGTGCTTCGGCTAGGTTTCGACGTCCTTGGCTAGGAGAAGACTTTTCGGGGGCGTTTTGGAGGAAATCTTGGGAGTTGACACCGTTGTACTGAGCAGCCGATAGAGAGAAGATTTGTTCATTAGTCTGCTCCTGTGTTGGCTGGGTCAGTGTGTCACCGAGCTCGGAAAGCATCGAGGGCGCAACACCATCCATCATCATGTCGTTCATGGCGATCGGGTTGCCCCAGTTAGCGGCACCCGATGGCTGAGGAGGAGCCTGCAGAGTAGCCGACTGAGAGCTGACGCCGGCATCCTTGAGGACGCTGTCCAGGATGTTGGCCGAGGCAACCCTGACATCCTCGGAGACACGAGGGATCGCTGGGGTCGATCGGCTCGAGAGGACGAAAGCGCCAACGAGGAAGAGCATAAACAGGAGACCGCCTTGGGCGGGCTTCTCGCTCTCGGCGAAGGGGTTTTCGCTCTTCTTGACCGTGGCAATAGCCATCTCCTGCTTGACCTCGGGCTCGGCAGGGTACTCGTTGAGGAAGTTGGATGCATCCCAGGCGCCAGGCATGCCCATACCATCCATGTCGTCGAAACCGGATGAGAAGCCGTTGTCTGTGGCAGTGGGAACGGCACTCTCGAGTCGCTGAACATGGTCGGTCAGAACGCCAACCTTCTTCCTGAGCTCGCCGGTCTCAATGGTGTGAGCGCGGATCATCTCCTCCTTCTCAAGGTTGAGGTTCTCGATGTAGTTGGTGTAGGTCTGCTTTTCGAGAAGCATCTGCTCAAGCTTGCCACGGAGCTCAGCCATCTCTTCCTCCATATCGTTGATGACAGCGGTGTATTGCTTCTTCTCATCCTCCAGGCGCTCTGTGTGTTGCTTCTTGCGTTGTCTTGAGTCGAGACTGAAGGGGGTTAGTAAACCATGCAAATCGTCAATGTGTATTTGGCGGGGTAAAACTTACGCTGCCTGTCGGTTGCGAAGCAGTCGCTTTTGTTGCTTAAGCTCCTTGATCTCTTGCTCATCAGTAGACTGAGAGATAAGATGGTCAATGTTGCTAAGGTTTCGCTCGGCCGGGATATCAAAGCGAGCATT
Source organism: Fusarium pseudograminearum CS3096 (assembly GCF_000303195.2). NCBI lineage: Eukaryota > Fungi > Ascomycota > Sordariomycetes > Hypocreales > Nectriaceae > Fusarium > Fusarium pseudograminearum. The sequence continues at coordinate 1,547,893 of NC_031951.1, forward strand.
CTTCTTACGAATGCCATCGCCTCGGCGCATCTCGTTGTGGGAGCGAATACCGGGGCTGCCAGGGCGCATCTTGTTCTTGTTGATGGGCTGCTGAGGGGTCATCCACTCTTTCTGGGGGGAAGTGGGGATGGACTGGTTTCCACCGGGAAGTGCTGGGAACATGTTGCCAGGGTTTGTGAATGGTGTCGGGCCGGCCATGGGTCGCTGGAAGAGAGGGACATTTGTGTCATATTCGGCAGACATGGCGTCAAAAGGATGAAGAGGAGTGCAAGCACCGGAGCTGGGTCCGAAGGCCCAGTTGGCAGTAGCATAGGCGTTGTGTTGAGTTTGGTCGAGGCGCATGAAGGGGTTGTTGCTGTGCTGGTCCAGGAAAGGGTTGTTGGAAGGTACCGACTGCATGTCGACAGACTGCCAGTCCTCAGTTTTTGGTGAGAACAGAGGGTGCCCAACGGCAAAAGAGTCTCGGCGGCTGTCGGCCATTGGAGGCGATAGTTCTAAGCCCGAGTCGAGTGTGTTGTGGTCAAGGACGTTGTCGTCTAACACGCTGTTGTCTTCGTCCTCGAAGTACTTTTGTGCGTGCTGTGTGTCCAAAGTTAGAGAGGCTGGACGGTAGAAAGGTTGTTGCATTTGAAATGTTGAAGACATTATGCAGAGTGAGTGAGGGAGTATGTAAGATGGAGAGGTGGGGGGGGGGAAGAACTTTAAAAGAAGAAACGGCGGAAGGAAGCAAGGCTGTAAAGAGAATGACAAGCCAAGAAGGGAAGGATATGATGACAGGCAATCTTGAAGATGGGAAAACCAAATTCAAAATGCGATTTTGATTGAGATCAAGGTGAAGATGAGCACACAGAGGCACAGAGAAGCGAAGAGAGGTTGGAGCATGAGGGAGGGGCGCGGCAAATAATAAAGTACCCAAAGACAATTGGAACTAAGTATCATCATTTTTTCCTCGCGCGCGGGAGAGTCAAACAATTGCTTGGTGGGCAGCAGCGCAGTACAGCGGTGAAGGGCGAAACGGGTACGGGTGTGTATTTTTGGCAGACTGCCAAGTTTTCACGCACCTAGCAGCAGCAGCTCTCACCTCACTCGAGGGAAAGAACAGGGCAGGGCAGGGGGCGTGTAAGGTAGGCAGGAAGGCATGTAGAGCCTAAGGCAAGGTGAGGTGAGGTCGGGTGCAGGTGGGCTTGAGAGTAAGGGTAAGAGCGAGTGAGAACCTGGAAGGGAGCCAGAAAATCCGACCTTCCGTGCTAGGGGTGGGGTCAAGTGCCATGCCATGCCATGCTATGCTATGCCAGGCCAACAGTACCTACAGTACCTCTAGGCCCAAGATAGGTGCAATACAGAGTGTGACTCAAAGCTCGGTGCAAGATCGGGGGGACAGGGTCGTACCTCTCTGGTATTGGGCAATCGCCAGAGAATCAAGTCCTATCCGCGCTCTCTCTGTATCTCTCGATGCACAGGGCGCAGCAGAGGTCAAGACGTGGGATTCTCGCGCTGAGATTGTTTCATACAGGCGCTTTTCGTATCCAGACTCCAAAAAAAGATTCAACTAAATCCTTCGGGTCCAATATGATGGCGGTAAAAAAAAAGCTGAGGTAGGTATGTGATGATACGACACGAAGCCGGAAGCTTGAACGGCGAGAGCGGGAAGGGACGGGAATGGCAACAAGCTCAGAGGCAGGTACTCAACTAGAATACCACCAAACTGGAGCAATCGACAACAAAAACAAAGCGCGCGACTGAAAGCTGGATCTCTATCTGCAATGCATCCAGTATAGTGCAGCCGGCGCGGCGCGGCGCGGTGCAAAGGACGATGAATGACCAAAAAGAGGGCACACTTACAACTTGTGGGAGACTTGCTGTGTGGGATGGTGTGGGCTAACGTCTTGGTTAGGCCTTTTTTTTTTTGGGTGGTGCCGACAATGATGTTGAGATGGCGATGATGGATGTTGCAATTGAGCGAGTTCTTGATTCAAGTATGCGACCCGAATCAATATAAACAATCAGTCGAGAGGAAGAGACAATATATGATTGTCAATGGAAGTTGTGTTTAAGAAAACAGACTACCACTTTGGGATCAAGACGAGGACCATCTTCGATTATATGTACTTGTCTGGGGCAAACAACCGGCAATTGCGCTTGTGGAGATTTTTGGACAACGACGGCGATACCTAGTCTTGGAGAAACACGACCATGGATAGGCAAGGCAAGGCAAGGCAAGGCAAGACAGGCAAGACAGGCAGGCCTTGGTCTCATCGGTCTCGCAAGCTCGCAGGGTCTAGCAGGGGATCTCTTAGATGGAGGATCATGAATGGACATGACCCACTAGAGGCCCGGGCCATGGATGGGGCCGTCTCCCTCGATATGGATATTGGAGGGCATTTCCGGATCAATGAGCATCTCGAATACCAAGCTACACAGATCTCATAGGCGCTTCATCGGGGGCGTAACTCCATTACGGTATACTAGACTGATCACTTCCATGTTGGAAAAGAATGAGGAATTGTAGGAATGAATAACATAAACAGCCAGTCATTGAGCATCAGAACGAGCACGCGTCTCGTTCATTTAGCCGTTTACGCAGCATCCAATACCTATATGGAAATAAGACCTCAGCGTTGCAGAAGATCTCTGTGGGTGTGGAGGCGTATGTCAGGCTTGGGGGGCCTCAATCGACCAGGCAAACTTGGGGTCCAACTAGGCTGATAATACCTACTGATAGTCTGATGCTAACTTCGCTACCTATCACCCAGACTGCAGTATGTATGTATAGCAGAAGACGAGACCAGAGCGGAACAGATTGGTGATTCCTCTTCTCTGCCCATCGCTCGTTTTCCAAACCCAAACCCACATTCAGCATTCAACGCGGCTGTTCATTGGTAGCCAGCCATATGGCGGTGATGAGTGCCGCAGTGCCCAGCCAAATCTGTAACAACGACTCCATATCAATTATCGTTGTGGTGGAAACCAGAGATACGTAACAGTCGTCTAATGGAGGACGGCACTCCGCGGTGATTGTGACAGCCACACCATCATGGCATTCAGATCCCTAGATGCAAACCGACCTGCCGTTTCCAACTACAGAATGAAGTTTAGTCTAACACACCAAGCAGGGGGACATTCCTCATGTGTCATCCGAGCTCGGCCACAGAGGAGGATTGCCATGACTGCTATTTGTCCCTTCTTGTCAGCCATGGAGCCCTTGTGAACAATGGCAGCGGCGTATGCTCCTGTTAGCTTCACCATACGGGCCGCCGTCAGTTGACCGCTGCTCCCTAGTTATCCTGCTACATATACTGTACAGTACAAGCTTGATGTATTTCCCCTTAGGCCGCTATAGGTTCATGCAACGGGCGGTGCTCTCGAGTGATGAGGCCATCATCGAGGCAAGGCTTTGCTATCGACTAACAGGTATGTGATATTTCTGTCTCTTACAACGCCTAGACTGGAAGCATGCCCACCATCCCAGTAACCCCACGCTTCCGGGAGCCAGTAATAGTCTTCAAGTGGTGTCATGGCTGAGTTCTGATAGCAGGCTTGCAAGGGTTTGACAAGCATGGGGGAGAATCCGCCCAGGTTGTTTACTTAGTACCCGTGCGACAAGAAGAAGCAGCCAAAGAACGAAAAGAACATGCCTTGCTGTGATAGTAGAACCGCTGAAAGAAAAAGAAAAAACGCCATTGTGTCTGGGGAACTTCCACAGCACAAACACGGCACAACCCCTGTTAGCAGAACCGCCGCCAGAACTGGATCTACGGAAGTTAGCGACGGGAAGCCTTGTCTAAATTTGATAATCCCCAGGTTAGATTAGATACCTAGATACATACCTACAACGTCAGATAATAGACACCTCTAGTACATACATAGTATGTATCTGCGCATTAGTGAGCCTCTAGACTGTCAGGGGCTCTTACTCAGACTCACGATACCACCACATCCCCATTAACAACTTGGTCAGCTTAAACTCGTCTTGACAATTTCTAATAGGTCTAGTCTCGGGCGCTGCTGGGCCGGCCCGGACGCCTTCGGTTGGTCGTAAAAATAAAAAAAGCTCAGCAACCTAACTCTGAATTCCAAGACGTTGGGCACCAAAAACACTGACGCTAGTCCTCAGATGCTTGGGCTTTATTTCTGCATCGGCCGAGTGCCACTAACAATAATGGCAAGAATCCTATTGCACGGTTCAGGTGGTCTGTGGGGTAAGAACGTGTCGACGCACTTTCCTAAGTACCGATGGATGATGGAAGTGGAAGGACCTGGAGGGGCTAGATCCAATGCCCTGGCCAAATTCAGCGAATGACTTTCCGTTATACCCAGCTCTTCTTCAGTTTACAAGGCAACGGGTCAAAAGACAACACAACACGAAACATCAAAACTTTTAGACCGCGTTCAACGCCGCGTTTTCTACAGCACCTGCTACATCTCTAGGATCCAGACTGCATCTTCTTTTGCTCTAGCGAAAAGAACCGAGACCCTTCGGCCCCAGCTGTGCCAGGACACACGCCATAGCATTATGGATTCGCCTCACAAATGAACATCTCGCCTGGCTTCATCCCCGCGCCAGTTGTCCTGCCCACATGTCGAAAATCACCAGGGAAGCCAGTCCAGTCAGTCTTGCATCCTACGCACGAGCGGACGGTTTTCTGGGAAACTCGGCGATGGATCTGAGATTTCTCGGATATCAGCTTAAGCGAGCTGAGCGCTGCAAACTACTCTCTATTACGCGAAGGCTCTAAAGCAAGCGTGCCATCGAGTAGAACGGTATGCCATCGAGCAGAGTGGCTCCAGCCAACGTCTCTGATTTCGTAATCAAGTTATTAGACCCTGAGCATCATTCAACATTCAACTTGACAAGAGACATCTCCGACAAGTGCCGGATGTTGATCATTGCAGACGACAACACCACAAATCCCATCTTTTTTCTGCAATACTGCATTCCGCATCACGACTCAGGCATCTGCTATCGTCCGATTCATCTGCGGCATCGCAAAAAACTCCCCAGCCAAGAGATAGTTCTCTTGATCATGCACGGATGCTCCATCACAGGGTGGCTGGAGAGACGACTGCAACTATTAGCCTGCAGCTTCTACACGCTCCCACATGTGCCCATGCCCATATGCACGCCCTCTACAAGCCAAGTTCAACCACTAGGCTCGTATGTCTGAATCATGGATCCACTGTGCTTCATGGTCGCATAATGGGCCGCTCGCTCGTGGTGTTTCTCTTTTGAGCACTTTGTTTTGTCGGTGTGTTACGCGTGCGCGTCCTCTCCCTAGTTGACCAAAAATTGTCAGGCACCTTGCTATCATTTTCCCTGCTGACTTGATCTTTGGCAGATCCTAGATGCTTTAGCGTCATCGCATTGTCTGGTGAATGGTCCAGACATGGCGAGCTCGGTCTGCATCTGGATCCATGCCCCCGAACTCAAGGACCCTTCACGCGTAAAAGAAAATACCACGCGTGGGCCATGAATTAAATCGACGTTGACGCATCTCCCAAGCACTGCCTTTTTCATGACGTAGACATGTTGCAGTGAGTATTATCCGAGTTTGTCCAAACCGTTCTACTGACGCCCCAGGATTAAACTCTGAAAAACATGCCTCTTCCGAAGGTGTTCATCGTCACATACCCGCTGTGCAAACGATTTTTGTCACAGCCGAGGACTTTCGGCTTATGTTCCGGGAGGGTCAAGTTGGGTCGACAATCAGCGCCATTCAAAACGGCCCAACCTCTCATCATATCCAATCATTTAAATAGGGCGAGCAGTCTTTACTGCTTCATTCGCCCAAAGGGCTGAGTTTGCTTGGCCTGCGCCGTCCTAAACTACCTGTCCAGGTAACCAAGCTTGCACCTTGTGCATACACTTTGACCGATTTTGGTTTTCCATATCCCAAGTGGGCAATGCCGCATTCTCGTCGACTCGGAACGTCTCAAACCTCGTATGTGGCTCTTGGGACGTATATCTCGGCCATCTCGAGAGCCTCATCATTTTGGTAACCCGACAGGATCAACTAGACAGGGTCCCTACAACGCCGAATGGTCATCTCACTATCGCGCTAGGGGTGTTACTCACGGATTCCGATATGAATCCGTCGTGAAAGATACTTGGAGGCCTTACCCAAGTGCCTCGACCATTGGTGAGCACCAGATACCGCTATTATGACTCGAAATGAGCTGCGATGTTCGGACAGACCTTATAGCCCCCACGCCAGCACAATGCCTCGTCAGATTCGGCCGTCGGTTTCAGATTCACATGTTTTCCTGTTCCCCTGGTCTAACGCTGCGACATTGAGTCCGGTCTTGGTAATTTCCGTGCTATATGCCGCAAGCTCATGACAACTGAGAGATACAGCAGTTGGAATTGGATTTTGCCCATGACGCAACCTCACATGGTCTCCATTTTAGTCAATGCAGTCCTATACAGAAAACATGAGATTTTATCCTCCTTCGACCCTTGATCCTAGGTAGTCGTGAGAATATCGCCAGCTAGGGTTGTCTCGTAGCTGGGACTGACCCTACCAGCAATGGGTCAAACCATCGAAACTACTCAATGCAAATGATCGGATCCCATCCTTACAGTAATACGCGGCAGCAAATAAGCCCAGCGCACAACTTGGTTTTTTTCCTTTTCGTTCTTGCATACTGAGAAGCGAAGCGTGTCTCCCGAACATGCGGTCTGGGCATCCCTGTACATATTTGGGTCCGCGCTCACGCATATCTTGAAAGCGAAGAGATTTTTCAATACAGTGATCCACCAGATGGAGATTGCCGCTTACAAGCAATTGCATTCTTAGCACTCTGTGAAAGCCAGTCTCGACAAGTCTAATGAGATTTGGTAGGGCTGTGGCTGAATGTTGCTGGAAAAGACGGATCAATTACGATACTGTCATGCGGATCTGGATCTACCTATATTCCCCACCACTTATTTTCAACTTCAACGACCATATGAGGAAGATTGAATCCTAGAGCCTCCGCACCGGTAACGCTAATGAAGAAGGGGCTGGACGATGCTGAAAGGGCGAAGATTCGCCAATTCTACGAAATCTTGGTAACGTGAACGTCAACGTGGGACATGCATGTCGCAGCCGAATACTAATTATGACGCTCACAACATGTCGGAACAAGGAAACATAACGTTTTCATCTGGAGGACGAAAACACCGAGATGTCTTTATGGGGACTAGCCTGGTCTTGCAAGTGCAATTGCGATCCTAATCAAGTGTGTTTTGCGAGGCTGGGACACCATTCATACATCAGAATACGGACGCTGAGAGCTTTGAAGTCAAAGTTTGATACCAAACAATGCTGAGATGATTCTGAAACTTTTCTTTTTCCGACGCAGCAGCAGGGATTCCCCGGCATGCAAGGCTCAGTCTGTGAAATGGCGAGCTATAATATTAGCCGAATGTTGTTCTGGATCGAGTTATACCTGCAGGTTGACTACTATTCTTAATATGCTTACTGAAAAACTCGTATCTCTGCAAAGATCGAATGAGTACAACATTCATGCTTTACTGAAAATTGACAGCATTTCAGCAATGTTTTTCTTGTGTCTGCCTCCCTATCAATTGCTTGTATGAGCCCAGTTGGTGTCAATCTTGCGACCATTACCTAAAGATTTCGTCTGGGAATATCAAGATGTCATACCATTGTCGCCCCCATCAGCATCACCGATCATGGTCCGTTTATCGGAATGGCTTGATCTTGATTTCGCTTCGTTTCGTTCCGGTACATGACGATGGCCATCCTTCCTACGATAAGAAGATTTGGCGGTGAAGCAGGGTTGCGAGGGTATACTTCGCCACTTAAGGACAGACACAACCTGTCAACCACTCAATACTATACCGAAAGATGTTCTGAAACGAGTGGCGTTGAGCTGACAGCTAGGCCTACGTTGTTTGAGGAGGGTAGGCTGGGGGTAACCTGGTACTAACGGGTTGAAACGGATGACAGTCCTGGGATTCAACAATGATCGTCGCTCGACGGAAGTATTTTGCTTCGTCTGCACCGAAACAACGGCGATCCAGCAGGTTTGATTCCAGGCCCTCAATCGAGTATATCGGAAGTTTCTGGCAAGCGCCACCTTCATTCCCACCACGGGCTTTGATGTTGTCGCCGGAGCCTTGAGTATACGAATGTTCTTGCCTTAGAACATGCCATTCGAGCGACCGATAGCATCCTGTGACTTTCGCTCCTTGGATGCCAATTCGAACAAGATATGCAACGATGCGGCTCGGTTGGTAACGGCTCGGGCTCTCGGCATACACTGTCTACACATATAACACGGCATTTATCGTTATCGAGAAACCTGCTGTGAGATGGACATCATAGCACTGAATATGGGTAAGCAGGTATTCGCGTGTTGCCAGTCTTATGTTGAAGACGCGCAGTCATTGATACTGTTGAACTAGTAGTGGCAATACACTGCGAACATTGTTACACTCATAGCTGGTACTCTGAACAAACATCAGTGACACTACGCATTATCACAAATTCAGTAACCATTCCTGGCAAGTGTTCCTGGAGTGGTCTGCACCATGGACTCGGTTCTAATCGCTGACAAGGCGGTGATGATACTACAATGCCTTGTCCACCAGCCAACGTTTGCTTTCGATTGTACACCATTGAGAGATGCATTTTGTATATCCACCAATATAATTTGTCGCTTTGTACTTGCGTTATTGGGTCTTATGTGGCATGATTGCCAGATTTTGTGTGCTCTTGTTTGCTGTGTCTTTAGACTCGTCCTTCTGCGTATCCTACAGAGCATAGCTGTTGTTTGGTGATACAGAGAGAGATCTCGTCCCTCCGTCACCAATGTGCTTCGGTAGATGTCCCTGTCACAAAGAGAAACCGACTACAGTGTGCTTCATGGTTCAGTTACATACTGAGGCTGTTACTCAGTTCGTTAACCTACCTCTACGACGCACGGCTCGTCTGATGTGGTCTGAAACGATGCAGATATAATATGAGATGAAAGACGCATATATCCCTTGTACTGTTCTCATACGCACACTCATATGCAACTCGTCTCGGAAACCGGACCAGAAGTGACAGAGACAGAGAACTTCGAAGCCAGCTTCAGTTTTCCTTTCCGTCTGGGAAACAAGAATGAGACTTAACACTCAACCGACTCGTTCTCGACATGAAGTTGACTAATTTTCCCGTACTTGTCCCTGCCTTCACCGCACAGGTATGTTGGCAATGCTATCCCATTGTTTATTTCCTTTGCCCCGGATTTTCCACCATCCATCCTGCTCTAAGGCTTGTTCGATGATAGCTTCATATTCCCCATGTGTTCATATCAATGCCCTTCGAACTTCTGAAAGAGTCATCTAACATTCTCATGACAGATCGCCATCAAAGACCCGCTTATCATAAGCTCCAGTCTGCTCAATATTCCCTTTGTCCACAACGATGGCACACTCATCTCTGAACCCGGGTATGAACCTTCTGTCGATGCGAAGTTCATACACGGCAGCGACTTTCTACGGCGTGATCCAGACGGGCAATGGGTAAAGCTCGAAGTCACAAGTGTTGCGCGTGATATTTCTGGCGCTATGATGCGATTCAGCTACAACGGCGTCGTAGACATGGCAGGGGAAGAGGGGAAAGTGATTCGAGGTGATGCAAATGCCACCACGACCGGGTTCGGAAATGCCTGTAAGTTTACTCCTGCGACTTTCTCGCCTTGCCTTGAGATGCTCCACGGGCTGTGAACTGAATGCTGACGAGTCTAGTTGTGCAGATCAGGTTCGAGACAGATGCGCCTAGTCTCAAGGTCTTGCAGGACAAGCTTTATGTAGGCTCAGGCAGGTTCGTTATCGAGGAAGACCGGCCTGTCATTGTGGAATACAAGATCAGCGAGGTGAGTGCGAAGTGCAACAAGGAACCCAAGCTTAGCTAAGTATCTACTGGACGGGGTACGAATTGGCTGAGTGACAGCCGTGTAATGTATGGACAAAGATTTCGTGACATGGCCAACAACGCGGGGGATCGTGCTATACCATGGTGTTGCGCTATAGTGTTCTAATTTTTTGAAATATGTTCTTGTTTGGGGACTAGAAACAAGCCTCACTTTGATACAAAAAGCCGTCAGTTCCGTTTGCGTGCCCCGGGCCTTGAATCGCCCTCTTTACAATCAACTCTCGCCACGAAGCACTCTAATCGAGGCCCCTAAAACTCCAGTCCGCAGCTCTTTGTCGCTACAGGGATATGCTTTACCATGTCTCCGCCACTTGTCTCATCTGTTTGATCTATCCTCCCAGAGTACAGATCCAATACATGCCTCCTAGGTTGTATACAGTTGAATATCCACAATTGATGATTACACCATCCTTCTCCGCCCTTCGTGCTACGCTACACGTTCTGTCCACGCTGTTATTCGCCCACGCTTATTGAGGGGCTGTGGAGAGCTGCAGGAGGCGTTCTCCGGCTCGGATGTTGGCATACTCGTATGCCTTGGACTCGGGAGGGAAGGTTCCATTGGCGGCCCAGAGATCGATCAGAGGCTGCATGGGCTCCAGCTCGGCGGGCTTGAGCATATCCAGGGCGGTAGCAGTCAGGACGAAATGGGAAAAGCAACTGTTGAGCTGCTTCTCCAAGTTGAGGTGGTAGAAGGGCTCGGAGAAGTGAGCCCAGTAAAGGTGAGCGTAGACTCGGAACATTTGTCGGAAAATCATCTGGCAGATGTCGACAAACTTGTCGGGGAAACCTGATCGCTTGCCGATATACTCGGGCTCGCCGGGGCTCGAGAGCTGTGACAAAGGTGTGGTGGTGATGGAAGGGTTGTGGGCGTACGAAACACCAGAGGGGTCAGTTGGGAAGATGTTGGTGTCGTCGACCTTTCCAGAGATCCATCGCTGCATGAGAGTCATGTACTCGTGAGCAGGGAGCTCAACAGGCTCCCTGTTTCGGTTGAGCCAGGTGAAAGAGTGGTTACTGGTAAGAGTAAGTATATGCATGGTTCATAAATAAAGAAAACTACTCACGTTCCAGCTGACATACGTGGGCAGCTGGTCGAGTTGCAAATGGATGTGCCATCATCTTCCTTCTCATGCAGAACGCGGACGAAGTTCCAGAGATTACGGTAGTGTTCGATAACCTGATGAGCGATCCATTCACCTTGCTCGACGGTTTTAGGTCGTGCGCTCAACGTCATAAAGTTACCCTTGACAATGTGTTTGGCGTACTGGGCGTTGAGCCACAGAGGAAGAGGCCGAGGAAGGTGATAGGATGAGATGAGATCGTCACCGCTCATGACGCCGTTGGATTCATCCATGCCAATGGTCTGGGAAAACGAAGGGGAGCTGGGCAGAGGAGGAACCTTAGGGGCCAGGCTTGCTGCAGACTGGTTCCCTTGGGCTGGTAGCTCTGGAGGAGGAGGCTGACTGGCGGTAGAACCAGTTGGGCTCTTCTGAGGACCACTGCTAGCCTTGCCGGAACCGCCTCGGAAACGAGCGTTGCTGATGATTGTCAGTGGCTGGGGGATGAAATAAAGCAGACAAGGTGAGAAGCAGAGTGAAGATGAAGACGAAGATGAAGGTAAAGATAGAGATGATGAAGGAACAGAAAAGAGGTCAGAAACAGCTAATGTGACAGCACACTATGCTTAGATAGGCGAAATTGGTTGAAACATTACCAGGTCCCGCTCATGATGGCTGCAGAAAGGCGCCATGCGTGGCGCCCTGACAAGGGAGACAGACGAACGATGGAAAAGGTAGGGATGATGGTATATGAAGGAGAAGATGCTCATGTTATTAGACCGCGTTCCTTGAGGATGTGATCATGCGAAGGGCCTTGCCAGAGGACAACCTTGCCCTACAAGCAGTTCGTGACGATACCTGCGGGGCTTGGGATGAACCTGCCAGCTCATGATGATCCTAGGAAGACATGTCTCGAATGCTGTACTAGGGGACCACATGGAGAGAGAGAGTTTGACTGTGGGTGCTTGGATATGCTTCGGTAGTTGGCCTGCAACAAAGAGTACGCAAGGCATGGATCTGGGTCTTGAGTGCATCTAGGGTAATGTATTCGTAGTGTTGCACTCGTACGGTAGTGAAAAGCATCGTGGCTGGTGAGGAGCCCTATACCTCTTCGAAGATGCCCCATCAGAGAAGAGATGAGAGGGAGGCCATGACAGCAGAGATGATAACAGCAACAGGATACAAGCAAGCCACACAGAGGCTGTTGCTAGCAATGAAGATCCCAAGGCAGGATAAGTGCAAGCGAGATGAAGCAAAGAATAACGAGATATAAGAAATCAAAGATACTCACATGCCAGAGAACAGGTTCGACATGGTTGACAGAAAGGCGGGGTGAAATCGTAGATAAAAGGGCAGAAGAGGTTTTCCCAAGCTTGAGGTTGAACAAGAGAGCCTTGGGTCTTGTTCCTCCTGATCGAAGCTGCGTGTAGAGTCGGGTCGAGTCGAGTCAAGCCCTGTTGTTAGGATCAGGTCAATATCAAATCCTCAATCCAATACCAGCAACAGGCGAGGCGTGATTGAGAAAGGGGGTTTTTGAGGTGTCGGTGTCGGGGCTCGATGAATGAATGGATCCCTCCATAGGATTAGAGGGTAGTCTAGCGGCTAAGTACCCCGTAACTCCCATGCTGTAGCAGACGGAGCGCCACACGCTAGCGCATCTTCCTCCCGGACCAGAGTGAAACCCACTCCCTGCTGCTCCGACTGCTCTGCTACTGGTTCTGTATGTCACCTGAAGCGCGCCATGCCTGTTTCAGAGATCTCCTGTAAATGCATCTTTGCCACCTTTTGACATTCTCCCTGTTTCCTGAGGCTGCACAACGCTGTAACTTCCATCCTTCTCCACCGACCTGCAACAGAGACGAGTTGACAGTGGCGACGAGACGACCTCACTGTTGACTGGCGACTTGGTACCTACCTGTAGAAAAGTGGCTGTTCACTGTGGCTGGTGATCCTCCAACCTCAGGCCCAGAAATAGTTTAGTCGGGTCAAAGACTCTAGTCGCGCGACTGAGCTGGACTGCAAGCTATTACTTTGTGCGCGCCAACACCAACCACTTTTCCATCCTCGTTCTTCTTCTCCAATTCCTCGATTGGCACTCTCCACAAGTCGCAAAAACACACAACCTATATCATGTCTGACTCAGATGGGCTAATTGACCCTATTGACGAGGGAGGCGACGACCTTTTCGGCGACGAAGGCGACGACGATATTGTACCTACCAAGGAGTCGGTCGATGAAGATGATGAGCTCGCCTCGGACCCAGAAGGGGACAGCTACGCGCGGTATCGCAACGACGATGAAGACCAAGCACAATTAGAGACTAAGGAGCGTGCTGTCCAAACTGTCACGACCTACCGGCATCGAGTTCCCAAGCCCAAAGATGGCGCGGTATGTCATATTCTGCTTCGCGCAACACATCAGGCGGGTTGCTAACTTTTCTTCCTCAGTTACGAGTCCTTCGCGTTCCCAAATTCATCAAGATCATGCCTGAAGAATACAACCCCGATACGTACCAGCCAAGCGAATTCGATATTGCGAATGCCAAGGCTGAACACCCCAAACACGTCGCCCGAGTTCGAAGAGACCACAGCACCGGCGAGCTGAAAAGCAACACAAACGTCTTCCACTGGAGCGATGGATCAGTGACTATTTCTGTCGGTGGAGAGCACTACGAAATCAACAGAAAGGCGCTCGCACCACCTGCAGACAAGCCCTACAGCGAGGTCCAGGATGGCCACTACTACGCCGCTGCCGCCGAACTACACAGCAATATCCTCATGACGGTTGGACATATCACGGAGCAATACAGCATTCGACCTAACAAGGCCGTCGGAGACGATGCGCTGACCCGCCTTGCTGAGAGAATGGCAAGCGCCAGTAAGCCTGCGAACGCAACAAATATGATTATCAACACTACTGAGGACCCCGAACTCCAGAAGAAGCAGGCTGAGTTGGCCGAGAAGGAGAGAAACAAGGCTCAGAGAAAACGAGAAAACGCCGAGGCCAAGATGGTTGGTGGCGTAGGTAGATCGTCTGGGCGCGGGGGAGGATTGTCCATTGGCGATCTTGAGGGAGGCCGCCGTGGTGCAGCAGGCTCTCGCAAGCGTGGCGCGCCCAGCGCAGGCAAGAACAGAAGACGTCGAGATGAAGAGTCCGACGAGGATCTTGAGGACGCCGTGGGCCGACACGAAGGCTACTCGCTCGATGATGGTTTCATCGTTAACAGTGACGATGAGGAAGCCGACAGCCCAGCCGATGACGACGATGAGGAAGAGCTTCTCGACGACGATGAGGATGAGAAGCCTCGGTCCAAAAAGCGACAGAGGACAAGGGATCGCAGCGACGACGACGGCAGTGATGTCGAACAGGCGGCAGGACGATCTCGTCGGAGGAATGTCATTGACGATGACGATGATTAGACTGGAGGTTCTTTATGGAGTTTTGGCAAACGCAACAAGACATTGGTTGCAGAATAAGCAAACAAAGGCATTGCTGTATAATATGATATTCTTTTAAATTATCAATCCGACTTTTAAGACTATGGTAGCCTAGCATAGTAGCTTTTATTCAACTTAGACTTTTTGGGATCGGCAAATAGTGAAGCTATAACTCACATGAACCACATTGTGTAATTGGTTCCATGCAGTCTGCGACTAGATGACCAAGTACAGTGACCTTTGTTATCTATTTATCAGCTTGAAGCTCATCCTGACCTCCCTTGCATGGCATGTGAGTGTGAGTGTGGCTGTCTAAGACTCTTTGGTGATCTCATTGGCAATCACATGCCGATTTAGCGTACTAAATGTAGGTGAACAAGGTACCGTACTTTCGTTGAGGGGAGCTCCACGGAACCCAACAACACCAACCTGCCTTACATATTTATCCTATAAACAATCTTTCATCTGTTCTAAACGCCTATAAGACTCGTTTCGCCGGTCCTGAGCTCCGTATATATAGTCAATGTTGCTCGTCTAGTACAAGGTACATTCGGCCACGCGTAATCCCGTCCTCGCGTTCACAACCGCAGACCTGATCCAATCTCTTGCAAATGGTGCTTGTGCTTGTGATCGGCCCTCGGTAACGCGATAATGGGGGTGGTAGTCACCGTATGGGGTGTCGTTGTGGACGTGGCCAGCTTCTGGCAGAGGGTAACCAACCCATCTCTCCTTTCCAACCATGGCGCGCGATCCGAGGTTCATCGTTTCTAACTAATCATGTCCCTGCAGAAGCTTCGAACCTGGTATACGCGCAAAAGCCCTGTTGAACTATGGCTGGATCTCTTGAGGACAGCAGAGGTCTTTGAGGACTGGGAGGAAGCCGCACTGCATCTTGATAACCTCCTTGGTCTTGATTTATGGCACGTATAGCTCTGGCCATTGGGGAAGCTCTCACTAACACGGCCACAGGAGGAATAACCCAGCTTCTAAATACTATGACTGGAGACTTATTGCGGAACGCCTGGACTCCCTTGCGACCGCACGGGAAGACGCCAACTTTCAACAGCTCGTCAATTTATTAAGATCCGGTCTTGTTCGGAATCTAGGAAACATCACCTCACCCAAGCTCTACAACCGATCCTTTGCTGGCACCAAGTATCTTATAGAAGAGTACATAACCCAGATTGCCGAAGCAGTGGAGGATATCCGTGCCCTCCCCACGACGCCGTCCGCCGTACATGGCCATGGGCCGTCTCTGACGACACAGATGAAGCTGGATTGTATACACGACACGCGGCAGGCTTTCGGAAGAAGCACCCTCGTTCTTCAAGGCGGTGCCATATTTGGCATGTGTCATTTAGGCGTTGTAAAGGCTCTCTTCTTACGCGGTTTGCTTCCTCGCATCATCACCGGTACAGCTACAGGCGCCTTGATCGCAGCTTTGGTCGCAATCCACACAGAAGAAGAGCTCCCAGCTGTCTTGAGCGGCGACGGTATCGACCTCTCAGCCTTTGCGCCAAAGGTTGGAACTGAGAATGGCGAACTCTCGACATTTCGAGCTTTCCAGTCACGGTGGGCGACTTTACTACGGAGAATTAGACGCTTCTCCAAGGAAGGTTACTTCCTTGACGTGACTGTGTTGGAGGAGTGTGTAAGAGCCAACGTCGGCGATCTCACCTTCGAGGAAGCCTACAATCGAAGCAAGAGGGTGTTGAACATTACGGTTGCGACAGAGGGTCAAGGAGGTGTACCGACGCTACTCAACTATCTCACCGCGCCTAATGTGGTACGTTTTTTATGTTTGTCTGTGATGCTTATGACTTGCTGATTCGTGCTAGTTGATCTGGACAGCTGCTGTGGCGTCGAATGCTTCATCGCCTTCGCTCTATGGCCACCGCAAGACAACAATGCTCTGTAAAGACGCTCACGGCAACATCGTACCTTGGGAACCCGCCACTACTATCGACTTTCGACACTGGACACACACATCGTACTCGGACCGAGACTCGCCCTTGAGGCGCATCGCTGAACTTTTCAACGTCAACCACTTTATCGTCAGCCAAGCCCGGCCATACCTCATCCCCTTTATCCAGTCCGATATGCATGGGCCATCCCTGGTAGAGTCGCGGAGCAAAACCACACAAGTCTCTGCTTTTCTGGTCCGCATGGTCGGATTGGAGATACGACACCGCCTCAGCCAACTGGATACGCTCAACCTCCTACCAACAGGTATCCGTCGCTTTTTAGTCGATGAGCAGGTACCAGCGGCCTCCATGGTTCTTGTGCCGGAAGTGACAGCCGGAGACTTTGTGAGATTGTTGGAAACACCGACTCGGGAAACCCTCAACTACTGGGTTCTGAGGGGCGAACGAAGCGTGTGGCCTGCCGTGGCTGCCCTGCGAATTAGGTGTGCCGTCGAGAACGAGCTCGACAGGTCTTACCAAGTGGTGAGAAAGTTCAAGGCTCCTGGACTGAGACGGAAGGGGAGCATGGCAGCCAGTATGGAGGCTGAAGGGAGGGAGCGTAATGGCCGGTTTGGCACTGATGTCGGTGCAAGTTGAATACTGTTTACTTCAAAGGCGCAGGGAGGCACGGAAGCATCGATAAACATTAGCCCTTTTATTCATTTGTTCTGTTTGTTTTTCTCATTCTATTGCATTTCTTGTTGCGTGCGCATTAAGATGAAGGTTTGATGTATTTCAAAGAAACATCACCACGTCTATTCCTGTTGTTTCAAGAACCCATGCTTCAAATTACTGCCTCATGCAATGTTTGACGTGCCCCCTCACTCAAAAACCCAAGACAAGGAAAGCGTCTGGTCACGCTTATGGAACTGTATCACTCCAAGGTCCAAGTTTGTTGGCAACCATACCGTCGATAAGAAATTTGACTGAATCTGTCAACGTCGCGAAGTCATTCTGCTTGCCCACGATGTCGTTGAGATGGACCGCGAAGCCCAGATCTTGAATACACTCGTATACGCCTTGTTCATTAGTATACTATGGGGTTCGCGTCAGGAATACCGGTGTGTTGATGGCCGTTTTAGCACAAAAATCCAGAGTGCAGTAGTCTGGTTTCTGCTGCAAACGGCGAAGGAATAATCCAAGCCGGGCAAGCTTGGCTATTGGTGACTGATCGGGCACTTCGGCCGGAACGTTGTCAAATAGGTTGTTCACAGAGCCCGACTGAGAACTGGCAGATACGGGTTCCGGAGAATGTGCGGTGGTCATAGGTGTTTCTGGTTCTCCAGTGGTCGTATATGTATTTGATTCTTCAGCTTCCAAATCTTGGGTCGAGTCCTACATCTGGCAGGATTGGATAGCATCTTGTGGACATCTACCAAATTCTCCGATGAACGAGATGTCGCTTCGTAAGGGTATGCGTAGTCTGCATCCGCAAAAGGCACCCAGAGGTTCACATGCCTCCATCAGATACATCAGACCGACGGCACAGCCTTCCTCAATTCCCACGAGGATAACATTCTCTCTTCCGACGATCTCGGACTCTGCTTCAACAACGGTATTGAGTTGACCCAGGGCATAGCCCACCTCAAGCCATTGTGCCTCGTTTCCCATCGTCTCATCAGACGAAAAACTCCACCACGTTGGTTTATCATAAAGAGCCTTGGAGTAGAGGACACGATGACGGAAAGCCTTGTGCTTTCCCAGGGCTGGTCCGTCAGAAGTGGAGTGTGTGATCCTGTCCAATTTTCTTTTCTGGTCAAGAATCCAGATAAAGCTGCACTTGAGATCTTGACTATTGGAGGGGTTCGGGTTCATATTGTCGAATTGCTGCTGGGCGGGATGAATGAGACTTATGTTTTAGGCCTGCAACTGGTAGTATATGTGCATATGAGGAGATTAAGTTCTGTTGAAGTGGAAGTACCTTAGTACCCGGGTGAGAGGTGAATACAGGCGCTTGGGAAGGATCGATGTTGATAGATAGCAGATTTCGCAGGTCACAGCCAATTAATGGAAGGCACTACTGTCCCGTCGACACGGTCAAGTCTTGACGAAACCGCCGAATCATTACAATCAATATGTTAGTAGGCATTCCTCGTTCTCTCAACTACCTCCATGGTTATATTGTGCTGGATGTATGGGTGTTCTTGAACCGTTGCACTCCGAGGGCGATGCACATATCCCGACGGTCACGAGACTTGGCTTTCCCATCATTAGCTCCCCTCCCTTCTTTTTTCCCAAAATAGACCTCCATCTATCAAACTGGGCGTCAAAGGAAAGTGAGGCGATTAGCTTCTGACAGGTAATCGTGAACTCTTGTCTAATTCCAAACGGGTTAGAGGGAGTTATGCCATGCGATGATGACACCACTTGTTGAACACAACGACATCGAGACTCATAGTAGTCAGTCGTCGCTCCTTGGGGTACCAGAAAAACTGGCCGCTGGAAACACAAGAGACGAAATTAGTAGGTCAGCTTATGCTACTTATACCACGCTCTTCAGGCTGTTTATTTTTGTATACTAAGACTCAAGAGGCTAACTTTTCTGCTACCCACAGGTAGTCAGTGCAAGTGCAGGTACAGTTAACAGGTAGGTAGTATGCATGCGGCCCTTTCACGATAAGACTGATTCTCCGCGTATTAATTACATAGGGCTGTCGGGTCGAGACTGTCTCATCATACTACAGGCAATGGGAGACGTCAGCGCATCAATCAGCGTGGCTTCTTGGGTGCGATTGACGAATCGTGGGAGTTTGCGTACAGGCCAGATCTGATGCGATGACGGTTCATTCGTGAGTTCAAAAGGCCTGGCCTCACCCACCTCCTCGGGTCGATCTCTCTTCACTGCAATCCAGTTTCAAAGAAGTTCCTGTCCAACACTTCAGCTTGATCAAACTATCACATCTAATTGTCGTTCTTGTATCACACACTACGGTCACGCATTGCTCATACGCAGAGCAACCTTGCACTACATCCTCTCCATATATATCAACGACGATTCGCGGGGGCCTGACTCATTTTTCCTAAACTGAAACAACATCCGGCTTTGTTTCAAAATGGACGTCTTCGATAGTCACGAAAACAGCTCTGAATCCTCGATATCCCTTGCCTCGTCTGTCTTTACACATGATCCTGACTTTTCACCTTATGACTCGTATGTTGTCGACTCTGACGCCCCTGATGATATGGATGTGGATGATGACGTCCAGCCACCTCAGCACTATGGTCCTCCCAGTTATGAGTCCTTGATGCTCGAGAACACTACTGTCCGTTCTGATGCCGACTTCTTCTCCGTCACGGGCTGGACAACAGCAACCATCGGGTCGTCGTCGGTCGTCTCCACCTCCGAGACAAGATGTCCCACTCCGGCCTCAGCCCCGGCAGCCGATCTCCAAGTCCAGGAACCCCGGTCTTCAGACTCCTCCATGACCACTCCCAGTCCCGTCTCGCACGTGGTCGGCCGTGCTTCTGACATCTCCACCGGCGTCGATTCCTTGTTCAACTACAGATACGCCTTTGTCTTCCAAGATGATCAAGGACTATGCGGCATCGGAGCGTGGGCTGACATCGCGACGAGTCCATTACTTGCCAAGAAGAAGCGGATGACTCCGCGACAGTGATAATCTTGTATTCCCAGACTTTGTTTTATCTTTGTGTCCCTCCCTTGCCTTTGTCGCTAGAATCTGACTGTATTACCTTGAGACAAACAGGATCAAGGAATTTCGTTGGTTTCCACTTCTTCATTTCATCTCGTCTCGTCCTTTTGCCGTCCAACGGGTGGTCGCGCGTTTCATCTACAGTATTTTTTCCGTTTCCTCTTCCCCTCTGTTTTTTTTTTCTTCTCTTTCTTTCGTCTGGTCTTATGTAGGATGATGGAAGCTTGGGCGGTACAAATGTTTCTTTCTTCCCCGCTCGTGCCTTTTTCGTATTAGTTATATGTAACTTTATCTTTGTCTTGGAAAAAGCAAATGCAAAACGGGGCGTTATTGGGATAGTCGTTCGTTTCAAAACATCAACAGGTCAAAGACATGGCGGAGACAGAAGCAGACACAGCCACACCCACACAAAGAAACAGGAATGTTTGCTGGCGCAAGGGGCCTTGCATCAGATCACTTGCTTGTTTGTTTTGCTTTGCTTTGCTTTGCTATTGTGTACATATCAGATGAGATCGGTCACACCGGAAGACAAGGAGAAGAGATAATGCAAAACTTGACCATGTATTCTCCCTTTCCCCACGCGAATTGATGCCCATGAAATGTAACACAAACCCGTTAATAAAACGGGCAAGGAAGCGATCAGCATTGACAATCGAAACCTGTTTGCTGTGCTGTGCAGGGTACAGAGTCGCAGTGGTAATTAATTAAACCTCAAGACACTGCATGCATCGTGGGTTTGGCGGATCCTGTGTCTCAAGTACACGCGTCTGGAGTTAGTCGTTCAAGGCTTGAAACCGATAATTTAATTACCGGCGTGCGACAAGTTTTTCGGTCAAATACCTCGAGGTCTTGTGTATGTATCTGTACCAACCGCAAAGGCGGTGATGGATCGACTGTTTGCTTACCAGGATACCTAGATAACTAATGAAGATCGCATAAAAGATCAGGTGGAATGTCCCGAAGAGGGAGGTAGCATATAAGGAAATCTCGGTGTTAAACGGAGCAAGCGAGATCCGGAACCATAAAATGCGGCAATTCTTTTTTCTTGGATGCCGAATGAAGAAATGTCCACTGATATCATACACTTGCTATAGCAGGGAATAATCCCTACCAGGCACGCGAGGGTTGAAGGATTGCAGGATTACCCGCCCGGCCAAGGGGTCAGTTTGCAGTAGTCGAGCCGTTGGGATGATGATTCTGAAACTGCAATTGGGCCGTAGATGCATGGGTTGGCAGGCAGATCAGACCGGGAACCTGCATAAGGAAGTGGAAAGCAGAAGCAAATTCAACAACGGAGTCAGATTTGACTGACAGAGTAAAAGAGAGATGGAGCAGGATAGCAAACCTACTTCTTCTCCACAGTAATAAAAAACCAACCAACCCATGACATCAGAAGCTTTGATTCAAGGGAGTGAGAAGCTTCTACAATGGAGACAAACTCAAATCCCATCAATAGGAAGAAGCCCATAACGCCTGTCCCGCATCTCAATGTTAACAACCATGTAGGATGTAAAAGCCAGACAGATTTCAACATTGATACATCACAGCAATAGGAAACGAATAGTTGTAAAAAGGCAGACCAACTTTGAGTCTAATTGATTTCTAAATACCTGGCTCTGGCTCTCGTTCCTCCCTGATAAGCCAACGCGGGCTTCATCATAGGATACAGCCGGCCGTGACGCCTCGTGGGGTAACCGGAAACGAATAAACAAAGGCCATCATTAAAGTAGAATTATACACCGAAAACTTGAATCTCATCAAACCGCTCTTTCTCATCCCGCGTATTCGTGCAGAAAAATCATGTCCATAACTTAGTTGAGGTAAACCATGGCCATGGCGGCACCGGCAATGAGAGCCAGGGAAGAGGTCATGCGGGTAGCACCGCTGACGGGAACCTCAGGGACACCAGTCTGGCCAGCACCGCCGGTCTTGGTGGGGGTAGCAATAGGAGTGGTGGCGTTCTTGGGGGGAATGGGGACGTGAGTGGGAATGATGGGCTTAGCAGTGGTGGCCTCCTCGACAGGCTTGGTGACACTGGCGAGAGTGGTAGCCTGCTCGGTGGTCTGGGCAGCGGTGGTCTCAACAGCGGACTTGGTAGCAGAGGTGACGGAGGGAGCGTCGTAAGAACCCTCGTAGGTGAACTGAGCGCTGTAGTTGATGTCACCAGCAGAGTCGGTGATCTTGAAGTTGTAGGTGTCCGAGGGGAGCTGAGAAGGAGTGAAGGTGAAAGAGTCACCCTTGGCGCCGCCTGGTGTGTTGGTTAGTATGATGATCAAAGAGCAGCCAAGATTAGTTTGAGACATACTGGTCAAGGTCTTGTAGTCATTGAGGTCGGTAGACTCTCCGTTCTGGAGGATGATGGTGCAACCAGAGTCACATCCAGAGTAGCGGATGGTGTAAGGCTTGCCCTCAGTGAGAGCGAAATCAGTGTTGAGGAAAGCAGGCTTGGCCAGGGCCATGGTGGCGAAGGCAGCGATGGTAGCGATAGTGTACTTCATTTTGAAGGTTGGTTGGGTTTGTGGGATTGAAAGAATGACTGAGTTATTACTATCAGTCAGGTTAGTGGATGCTTTGCTTTGTGATATTTCGATAAAGCGTGAAGAGTAGTGAAGCTATGAGCAATAGTGCGTGCGTTGGATGATGTAGTATGCGAGGGGTTTAAGAGCGCGAGTTGTTATGATATAGACAATTCGCGGACCAGGACCAGGCAGACATTTCCAAGTGAATCACTAGCACCTGCTTGGGCTGTCGGTTGACTGTCAGTGTCGGCAGGTGCCAGCGGCCCTAGTTGGTGATATCGACGGCTGCTGCCAGTGCCAAAGCCCGCGTCATATTCCAACGCCATAGAAGGAAACCGGGAGTGTGATTGTATGCGGATGCGGATGGTGCCTTGCAAGGGAAAGACCGAGGGTAGTATTCAACTTACATTAAGGTAGGTAAGAGGCACAACGAGGTAGCGATTGACTAGAGGTAGACTGCGTTGATAGAGAAGAGAGAAAAGGAAGGGGATTGAGCAGACGGAGGGAGGCTTATTATAATAAAGGGAACTGAGAGCTAGTGACAATAGAATGGCAATACTAACAACAATAAAGGGGATAGGATGTTCTGTGAATCAAACGCTACGCTACTCTATCCTACGGATACCAACCTAATCAATCCCACGAGACCTTGGATCCTGGGCAGTAGGTAGTATCTAGACCAGGTCAATGGATGTGGAGGCTAATGGGAAGGGAAGGGGGGTGTGATGGAAGGCCAAGAAAGAGGTGTGAGGCACGACCGAGGCGTAGCATCCCTAATCCATTATCCCCTACAGAAAAAAGCTGTAGGTACTTGCTGAGGCACTTACTCTGCGCTTTGTTGTGTGTATTGTGCTCCTTCTCCTTCTCCTTTCCTTTAGTTCCTTCCTTTCCCCCTTCGCTTCAGATTCTTTGCACTTGACCATGGTCCCTGTGCTCTTCACCCACAAGTGGGGTCTGCTCAGAGCTTGCTGCCAATAATCTTGCTTGGTTTCAGTGATCCCATCTCCTTCTTCCCTAAACCCATGCCTTGATTGCTTGGCCCATTTCGCTACATCATCACATTCCATCCACTGGCAGGCCAGCCACGGCTTTGCAATGCCCGAACCAGAACGGATCATGTCAGATCCCTGCTGAGGAAATTAGCCATGCAGGCGTAGCGTTCAGAGCGTGCCATCGCTATGCCCTTTGTGGCGCTCTCATCACTTCGCAGTTCAATGCTCGCTCCTCCAAGGATGCTCCAGCTCCACCTGCAGGACCAACTTACAACCTGTTGGAGCGCTGTGCCTGACAGCCAAAGCGGGCACGCGCCCATTAAGCATCGCTAGTGATATGCGGCCTCGATCCATCACAATTTGACTGCCTTGCCCCCCCGACTGCAATTATGTACCTCTCAACCTGGGCACATATACCTGCAATTCCTCGCTATCAGCGGATACCTTCTGACGTTAATATTGCACATCTCCCAACAGGGAGATTCCAGTCCGTTTGGTCATGAGTCGAGCGTTGATCAAAGCGTATCTCTCTGTTCAATCAATCCCACCGCATCCCCGTGCTGGTCAAGGGTTTGTCAGCCTTGCCTTAGTCCGGTAAGTGGTCACGGCGCGCTGCTCCGGTGCGCACCGGAGGTGGTGCACCTATTTTCTGGGGCAAGGTCAGGCCAGTTTCCCTACCTTTCCTTTGGGTATCCAAAAACTAGGATGTGAAGAGATTCGTCGACGAAATTGCATGCCCAGTTTACACCAGCTCACGCCTATTTAGTGTCTTAGTATTTTTCGCGCCCCAAGCAATTAGTCAAGTTTTCTGGCACACCTTCGCCTACCCTACTGTACCCAGTGAGTAGCGATAGCCGCCATGATTTTAGGTTGACATCCTAGACAAGCTGTCGTAAGCCTCCCCGATGCAATGCGATCCAGCAAAATAGTCGTGTCTTTGTTCTGCTATGCATTGCCTTTACAAGTCGGCCTATGTCTTGTCACAAGCTGCATCTCATGTAACAGATAAAAATTTGCTCTAGCTAACAAGACATGACCAGTGTTCATCCTTCTCTATTATGATGTCGTCGCATGCGAGCAATACGTTTAATCCTTACACTCAACCTATAGAGCAGGCTACAATATGATAGGAGGATTGATGATAGCGGATATCAAGACCCTTGCGGGCTGTGGCCAACGGTTCTCAACAACCGGGAAATTTCAGCATGTCGGCTGCTGCAATTATCGATCCTCTCCTCCCCACGGCGGTCTGGATGCTTGCCGCTATTGGAAACCTGGACTCACCCCCTGGCAGACTCACCTTTCCTTATCGGGCACCACTTTAATGACATTGCCCCCCTTGGCTTGTCAATAGTTCCAATAGCCAGCTTCAATCGTTGTCTTTTCCATGTAAGCACTTGAGATTCTTGTTCAGTAATGACTCTTGCAAATTTTCTTGGAAACATTGATGAATTAGGGCGTTCTCGGCATTGGCTATGTCGAATTCAACTCCCCGCTACTGGCTACAACGACCCGAGACTGCCATCTCAGGTGCCTACGGCGCATCATCCTTCGATAGTCTTTACCGAAAGTGCGTCCAGCGCAAATTAGTGTGAATCATTGCCCGCTGATGGCGCACGCCATATGTACGTTGCTGTAGCTGAACGTTGGGCAATAAAGACAACAAACATACATGGCCACTCATGCAAGGCTTTCACTGCCTGATGACTGCATGCCGTGACAGCATTGGCAAACAATTACAATGTAACGCAGCAAGGCAAAGCTATGGCTGACGACATCATCATCGTTTGCTCTCGCATTTTGGTTCAATCTTTCAAGTAAGTAAAGAGACATGCACTGCAACACATTCCACACAACTTGGCATAGCTTCCGAGCCTCGAGAAAGGACTACGCAAGAGCATTCGTACCATGCATTCTTTTCACCAACCCAATCCCCATGGCGCAGCCTTGCTGATGATATAGCGTACTCTCCAGCCTTCTGCAACAGCATCGTGAACCAATATGGCTCGTTGACTGCCGCACCAGTTTCTAAATCGGTGTGTTTGTTGTTGACGTTGTCTTTGTGGCTTGAAAATCGGTTAGAAAAGTCACAGAGATTCCCTTAACAACAAATCCGAGAACGGAGGGCGAATGCGCAACCGTTCCATGCTGAGACATAACCTTATTTCTCGGCTCATTGTCTCTTCTTTCCTCGAGCTAACAATCTTTAGAAACATACTGGTCAACCGACAGAGTACGTGCGGTGTAAGTGCGGTGTAAGTGAATCACGCAAAGGCACTTGGACGATGCACGAATGTTGAACCTTCTGGGGTTTGCAACACTTCCTGGTCATGGAAGCATCGAATGCAGGCATTGCACCGGCCAAACGATATCAGGCTGGGGTCCCCAACTTTTGGCATTGCCCACGCTCAGGACCATGCAGGCCAGTCCAGGCCAATCCGGACATCGCATTAACCAACATCACTAGCACCCCACACACAATATGAAAGCCTGCATTGCTGCTGGCTGGCTGGATTGGTTCCGTCGAACTACGGGGCCACCCTCTCCGGACTATACCTTTTTCGAGCATCCTCATGATAGCCACAGCCTTGGCTGATAGAGGCCGCCATTATTAGCCAAGCCTTCACGATACCATGATGGGCTATCTTTGATATCCCTTATTTTATATCATAATTTCCTTTCGACTCTTCTAGACGTTGACTCTCCGGCTGGGCATTCGGCAAGAAAACCAAGCGTGCTGAAAATATCTTTTCGTCCTTCCAGAAAGCATCGTCGCCCCCGAAGCTTGGCTTCTTTCTTCAGGGTAGGATCCAAACTTTGCGGAGATGGGCAACGTCTTTTAGTGCAAAGTGCGTTCGAAGCTATCAGCAACCCCGGTTCGGCATTGAAGATCGCAGGAAATGAAATGCCTCATTTTGATGGAACGTCATGAGCGCCGATCCAAGTCCTTTGATTTCACTAACCACGGAACAAGTAAGTTTGCTTTCCGTGACAAGCGCTTCCATCTCGGCTGTCGACCATGATCAGTTCAAACTCATACAAAAGTCAAAATACTCTTTGGCGTTTGCGCAGGGTCTTTTCCAGCCTCCTCCCCCAGAATGTTCACAGACCAGCCTGTGAGCATTCGCCCTAGCGACGTCTCATTTCTCAAACAAACTGTCGTTTTGACCCTGTTATCCGACCGCGACCGTAACCAACTCGCAGCTAGCAGCCACCCGGCCACTCGAAGATCATAGTGCGATGCGATCGATCTATCTCACTCACGCTTGGAGAAGTAGACGCCTCAATGTTTCTCTCTGTCAACACTATCATGATGTGCGCCCGTTGAACAATGGCGTTTGTCCTGCCTGGACCTTGGGAAGGTTGGACCAGCGAAGGCTGGTGAACTGTAAATGCCTACCTACAAGATATTTAAGGTTAAGATCTGGACCAAACTGAGGTTAAAGCATGTGGCCATTGGGTCGCGTCAACTCAGTCCTTTGACAGAGAAATACCACTAACGAAGAAGAAGAAAAGTTAAAATTAATTGTTTAATAGCCGGTGCTAACGTTTGCGGGTTGGCGCTGGCGTTGATTTGTTTGTTTAGTCACACATGAGTCTTTCTTTGGCACGGAACGGTGCATTTTTCCATTAAACTCTTCATTTCCAGAAATTGTCATTGCCTTTTTTCAATTAAAATGTGCTCTGCACCTACGTGTAGGTAGCGAGCTATTGCTGTTTTGCCAAGTACGTACATACTCAAAGTGTATCCTTCAAAGTTCCCAAGCGTAGAAGTCGACGCTAGAATTCAACTCCCTTGAACCACACCTGACGTGGAGACACTCCTCCATGCCATAGCACAAATATCCTTTTCCCTAAGGATTTGCTAAAATGCCTGCCAATGTATCGCCATCTTATCCTATCCACTCCAAAAGGCCTTGACAAGAGGAACCCGAGAACCAACACGCGACATGAGCGCACAAATTCCAATATGTTCCCACTTTAATGCTCAAGCAGACGCAAGCTACCCTGCACGACAACGTTCTCAAGGATAGATCCAGGTGGGACGTCGATGGTGCTACCCTCTGTAGCAACGATGATGACAGTGCCCTTGAGCGTCACACCACGGCCGAGGTTGACGGCACCAGTGATGGTGAGGTGGTCCAGCTCCAACACCTTGGGGATGGAGGGGATTCGCTTCTGGAAATCTGAGACCTTCTTGAAGTCACCACCGAGCTTGATCAAGGGGGCGTCACCGAAGCGGGCGGCGCTCATTTGAAGCTGACCGTGCTTCAATGTGTAGAGATCAGACTTGACAAGCATGAGGTCAGAGCAAGTCTTGACTGGCAAGAATCGTCGACGGGGAACGTTGACACCGTGGGCGTTGTTGAAGTGACGAATGGCAGCACCGACAGCGGTCTCGAGCTGAACGATGGAGATGTCGGACTCTCCCTTCTTGTCACCGGGGATAGTCTTGCCGTTGGGGATAATCTCCATCTCAAGCTCATCATTCTCCACGACACGCTTAATAGCCTTGAGGTTGAGCCAGATATTGTTGGTGTTGAAGTACTTGAACTTCTTGATGGACTTGAACTCATTGACATGCTCCTTGGGAACCTGGGCGATTTCAAGCAGGCGAACGGAGCCTTCGTAGTCAATAATGGTACCACCCTTGACATCGGCCTTGGTCTTGTTGGTCAACTCCATGATGTACTCGGAGTCGGTCTCCATCATGTGCTGGAGGATGCGGAGATCGACAACAGCGCCCAAGTTGTCGACGTTGGACAGGAAGACGATCTCGATACCTCGCTCGAGGAGCTTGTCGAGAATGCCAGAGTTGTAGAGAGACTCGAAAACATCACCGTGACCAGGGGGGTACCACTCGTTGATGGGAGAGTCGTTGTCCTTGGGGACAGGGAGGAGAGAGTCCTTGTAGACTCGGGGGTATCGGGACTGATTGAAGGTAAGGATATCGACGTTGTGGCCCTCGTACTTCTTAATGATGGCAGCGGTGTCGTCGTTTGTGTTGAAAGAGTTCATGAGGATGAAAGGGACGTTGACATCGTATGTGCGGTTGAGGTACTCGATCTGTCGCACGGAAAGGTCGAGGAAGGACATGCCATCACGGACCTCGATAACGGACTTGGGACCGACGCAACCCATAGAGGTTCCCAGGCCACCGTTGAGCTTGAGAACGGCGAGCTTGTTGAGGAACTGGACAGACTCGGTGTTGGCAAGGTCATCGTAGTCGACGACCTGGCCCTGGGCGGGAGGGGCAATGCGATCCCAGTCTCTACACAATTATCAGCAACTGTCGGGTTTAAATATAACTGTTCGGAGGGAGGGGGTGAGCATACACTGCGTTACCCTTCGCCTTGTCGTTCAAGTATCGTCGGAACAGGGCGAAGAAGTTGTCCATCTCGGTCTCGAACAGCTGCAGACATCTGGTTAGCTTGGGATGGTCCCAGAGAGTATTCATCTGATCTTGAACTTGCCTTCTTCTGCTCGGGGTCCTTGACAGTCTCGGCGAGGTTGGTCAGAGCATTTCGCATCTGAGCGGCGGCGACGTTGGTTGAGGTGTTCTCGAAAGCCTGGTGCATGATGGATTAGTACAATGCAAAAATACGATTGCCTGCTTCAGAATTGATCGCGAATCTCGGTGATCTTTCTGTTTGATTGTGGTTTTGTGAGATGGAAGGGAAGTTGCCATTCTCCTCGAAACATCCAAATCGACTCGAAGGGAGAGAGAGGGGTGAATATGCGCGCGTTGCCGTTGTGTTCATTGTGTCTGATGCAATGGAATTTGACGAATTCAAAGCTTGTTCATAGCCGCAGCTGCGTCTGTGTGATGGCTAGGTTTCGACATCACCACAGAGGCAGTCGCAGGCCATTGTTAAGTTTTGGAAACAGCCACAGGTTCACCGTAGGTAGGTGGTAGTACCAACATCATGGCATGATGCATATTCACGCCCTCATGAGCTCCCAACGAATGCCTTGTTCCACAAGACCACCAAAGGAGGGTGAATGACTGTGCTGAACTCACCATGTGACTGCGTGTCTTGCCATGACGACGCTCGTTGCCCTGCTCATCGCCGGTGTTAGGCTTGAGGTGGGTAGGCAGCGCGCTCTTGATAATATTGGCCATTGTGAAGGGAGTATGAGGGGAAGATTATTAGTAGGAGGGGAACCAATATGGAAGCAATCAATGGAGAGGAAGATGAATGGAGAAGAGAGAGATGAAGATGGAGAGGAAGAGAAGAAAGAGGAGGAGCAAGTATGTATGTTAAGGAAAGATACGGTAGTAGGAAAGGGGAGGGAGAGCAGATGCGGGGCGGTAATGCCCTGGCTTGCAGCTCTCGTCTGCTGTTGCCCATGCCATGGCCCATGGATTGCAACTTCTTGGTGGGGGTGGCGACGGAGCTGTTCCCTGTAAGGACAGAATAAGTCGGACACTTGTCTGGAGAAGGATACAATACTTTGTCTCTTTTATTTTCCATCATGATTCTGCTGAGAAGATCGTAACAGTGACGTTGAATCTTATTATTATTTTTACTTTAATTTTCTGTAAACCTGTCTAGGTCCTTTCTGCATCAACAATTATGCAGTACATTTTCTTTGTTGGCCAGTACGGTACCAAATATCAGAGACAATGAGCCAAGTTGCGGTGACAACCCCCTTCACTGTTTGTTTACCGTAGACACTCGGTGATATTGATCGTCTAGATCCAGCTCGCTCAGCTCCCATGCTTTGTCGAGGCGAGACTATTGGCCGTTGGGGGGAATGGAGGCTGGTAACTCGTACCCGTTGTCTGGGTACTGTAGACAAGATGAGGCGAGTAGGCGGTGGCTTTAAAGGAGGAGATGAAGATGCTTCGTTTCTCCTTTTTGTTATTATTCCATCTCGCACATTGATTTTATCGTAATTGTTCATTTCTCTGCTCTGTGTCTCTGTCTCTGATGCGTAGTATTCTTAGTAGACGGGAATTAAAAACCCCACCAACTCACCACTTTGAACTAGCGATCTCTCATCTCCATCTCATCTCTCTCTCTCTCCTTGTAGCGGGCCCAACCCAACCATGAACTAGGATCCGGGACCCGTTTGCCGCTACAATCAGTATATAATTAGCAGTAAACTACTCAGTTAGTCGAGATGATGGGCAAAAGATTGAATTCGAGATCGGTCCTTTGCCGATATGATACTACAGAAACCCATGTATGATTTTCCTAATAAAGATGGAAACATAAGCAAAACTACTCTGTGCTCCATACCACCCTGTCAGAAAAAGAAAAAAAACCTTTTGACGGGAACTAAATGTGGTATCATGGCAATGGATGGCTAGTTTTGGTCCAAGTACACCACCTTTTCATCATGATATCGCTCATTGAATTGCCACTTCCTTACCCAATACAGCAAACCGCTCAATATTAAATCCCTCTTTTTCGTTCAACAACCTACTAGAAGAAATCAACAAGAAGAAATTTCTGTTTCCCGCGGGTGAGGTAACATCCCCAACCAGCTTACATTTACTGTACATAATGCCCCAAACTTTCTCCTTCAACGGTGAGGACATGGACAAAAAAGGCCAAAGCTCCCGCAGCTCTCCGCACGCAAACTATCTCGTGGCTTTACAATTGGTTGACCATAGCTAAGATAATGGAGTCTAGGCCCAGTCGAAATTGGACAAGAGTGGATGCAATGAGGTTGACCATGCTTAGTCTCGACACTATCTAACTATGCATCGGTCGATCCTGTACTGATATACCTAATGCTTGACTTGTGTCGAGCAGTTATGTATACACTGAATCAGAGAATAGAGACAGAGATAAGAATATAGAAGTACAAGAGTCTGTGTAACCCACTGACATGCGCCTCTCCCGCTCTATCATGCCGTGAGTCAACCCTCACATGCAAGCCTTGATATGTCGAGTACCCTTCATTTATCATCTCATCCACGTGGCCTTGGCAGTGGACAAGAAGCCTGCTTACCCTACATATTCAAAGACATGACAGCGTGAATACAGGGCCAATATCCTGACAGCTCCTCCACCATGTATGTAAATCACGCTGATGCCCAATATTGTGATTCTTTAGACCTCCAACTCCTCACTACTTCATGCGCCGCAGTTTGGTGGAGTGCCGTCCTATGATACCCTGCTTGATTACTTGGTAACAGTTAATAGGGAGCGAAAGCATAATCATATTAGACTATAAATCACGAGCATTTTAGACTACAGATCAAAGTACACGTTGAGAGTCTGATTAACAAGGGTTAGACGAAAACGAGTTGTACAGAAAACCAAACTCGAATAGATAGATCTCGTATAACTTATAGTTAACTGCATATGCCCTGTCTTATCACGTCCCCTCATCATGACTAGTGCGACCTGGTGGAGAACAGAACAGCCTATCACTCCAACCTCTTAGCCAGGCAAATCAGCCTCAAACGAGCATTTCTACGTGATGAAGAGCATTCCAAACTCCAACGCAACAAATAATATAAATACATAAGAACTGATTGAACTACTTTGCAACAAGATACCGTCAACTTCAGTTTCGCCTTTTCCTGACCGCCAATTATCGATATATCGAAGCTCATCTCACACCGTAACTTCATCCCACACCAACCACCAGGAGTCACCTCACACTCAACTCCAGCAACCATGGGCAGCGCAGATACTCTTCCCTTTTGGAACTACAATATCCCAGAAGACCAAAGAACAGACGAGTGCCCTGAATTTCTTCTCATCACCCACGAAAAGGACAGGGGCATTCTCTCCACGCCAGACGAAGAATACCACATCTCAACCTGGGACGAGGTCCGAGATATCATACAGGCAAATCGTCTAGAACTCTTCAAGCGTATACCTTCAGAGCTTCGCCGCTATAAGAAGTTTACATTCCATCTCAAGAAAACGTACGGCACTGTTGCCAACTTCCTCCTTGAGCATCGTCTTAAATGGACGCCTCCTGTAACACCGCGCGGAGCACCCTTTGAGTTTGAGGACGACTACAAGATCCTATGGAACGATGCTCCATATGGAATAGATCCGAGAATCGCGCATCTTGTGGTCTGGACAAAGTTCGATCTTAAGGAGGATCCTGCAACAGGCGATTTGACAGACGGGGCAAGGAAGGAGATTGATGATTTCGTGACAAGAACGTTTCGAGCACATGTCCCAGAAGAAAATGTACGTCTTCTCTGTTGCTGAAATTTCTCTGTTTGTGAAGCTTATGAGTATAGGTCCTTTGGTTCAGAAACTGGCAAGGTCTGCAATCAGTGAACGCCATCCAGCATCTACATGTGATGCTCTTTAACCCAGATCCTGATTTTGTTCGGAAAATCACAAAAGGAGACATACCTCGAGCAGGAATGGAACTGAACAAGTGAGTACAACTTGACGCAGCGAGCTCCATCAAAAGTGCTTTGTATGCGGCGGGTTGCAAAAAGTATGCCTAAATGTTGAAGAGGCTATCCACTTGATCAATACTATTTTTGTGTTATGTACAACATGTGCCAACTGTTGAAAGAAACCCGTGGCTAGTTCCAAGTACCATGCCAGGCAGAACTTGGCCCAAAAATCCTATTCATACATCGTCGAATTTTGTTTTCTCCTTGCTTCTTGTTTGTGTCCAATACGGTGTTGCTGTTACGACTTGCCATCATGGCTCTTGGTGGCACCTGACGAACCTGCAACCCTGTTCCTCGTATCGTCAAACCTCACATCCTTGGTTCTTGATACCTCGATCTTGACATCCTCGGTCTTAACTGTCAACTCAACACAAGCAGCTTCGGCAAGTGGCACAGCGGTGGGTTTCTCTAGGCCAATGCGAATGATCTCTCCATAAAAGTCATCCCGCTTGGTCCTCAACTCCCTGGCAATGTGGAAAGCCAGACTGGCCGCCAGAGCCTCCAGAGTTTCGAATGAGGATTCTGACATGGCCTGTACGAATAGGTGTCAGCGTATGTGTAGTCTGTCACTTGGAATTTACCCACATCGACAATAATGCTCTCTATGACGGCGTAATCATCATGGGCTGTCTGATACTCATCGATCCTGATGTTTGTGATAACAACTTGTTTAGCGTTTCGCTCATTGCTGTTGACGCCGATGAGAGTAGGCACTCTGATTCCTTCCAGGCCCAGTTCCAAGCTTCGCGCCGTGATGGCCGAGTCAACAAAGAGACAAGAGCCGGTGAGCCTGATGGCACTTCCCATCAACGATGCCTTGGGTAAAACTAGAGAGATTGATAGGCGTCGAATGAGGCTGGTCTGGAGGAAAGCTTTTGTCTGCTCAGCAGATGGGTCCTTCACGCCGGTATACTGAAA
The DNA here is from genome assembly GCF_000303195.2 of Fusarium pseudograminearum CS3096. Lineage (NCBI taxonomy): Eukaryota > Fungi > Ascomycota > Sordariomycetes > Hypocreales > Nectriaceae > Fusarium > Fusarium pseudograminearum. The sequence continues at coordinate 1,581,748 of NC_031951.1, forward strand.
ACCAGTGAGATCGACCCAGAGCCTGTTCAACACATCACTCAGCGACAAGGCTGACTTTGGCAGCTTTTCCAGAGTGCTGAGGATAGACTTGCTTAGAAGACCATAGTGCACTGTGTCGGAAACCTCGTCGTCTGCTGAGGATGAGGGGAACGCATGTGTCAGTGAGACTGCTGCGGATATAAGCAAAGGCTGCTGCTTTGAGCCTCGACCCCAGGCGTCCTTTGGTCCTTGGATCGTCGTCTGGAGGTTTCGCACGCGTACAACAGCGACTGGATCGCCCTCGGCGTTGGAGAGTCGCCGCGAGGAGACGAGAGGAGTTTCTTTGCCCATGGCTGATGATATGATGTGACTCAATTGGTTCTGAGCGAATTGACAACAAGTGGCTTGCCGTCTGATAACGCAACACGACGCGATATATGAAACCTGTGATCAGAGAAGTGCAGCAGATTTATGTTGGCCTGGCGAATGTTTTTATTGGTGGTTGTTTGTTTAGTTGTTGACTCCAGAGTACAGAGTTATGTCATTTGTGTGACTCTGTGAAGTTAGAATGACAAACAGCAGCGGGGCAAGCCTCGACTGACTATCTCTACAACCGACAATAGAGTAACATCACCAGTGCTTGTCATATAATATCGTTAATTAATATTCATGAATTGATATTCGAATTATGCAAAGTTCATCTGAAAATGTCACTCAAGTTGTAGGGTATTGAAGCACTAATGATCGTATTGAGACAAACGTTGTACGAGTTCACACTCATCGTAACTTACAAGTCCAACTAGAAGCAACAATGTCTTATCTACCTACCTAAGTCTAGATAGCCAAACAACAAGTTTACCACATAATTTCCATCTTACTATTAGCAATAAAAACATTTCCTTTCTTTATCCTTACCTGTAGTTATCGCTCTTGTCTGACGCGAACAACGCATATCACGTGATATCTCAAGCGACTACCCTACATATCTACTGGACATTGATTTCTTGCAAATTCAACTTGTTGACACAGATATCAACAGTTTTTCACAGGAACCTGTTTCAACTATTTACAGTGACTCATCGCTTAAGACCATGCTGATAACTTCAAACGAGACAATGGCGACCATGGTATGAATTTGATGATCCACCTGGTATTCGCAAACAATCAGTGGGCAGTTTGCCGAAGGAGCATTGCGATAAACCTACTGATATATGTGGTTTGAAACCATGTACAAACCTCAAACGATCTGTCACTGATATCCTACCATCCAACCTTCAGAAAGCCACCCGTGACGGCATCCTTCCCGCGGTTCACGCAATCCTCATCCTTTTCTCTGTACCCATCACAGCGGTTCCTAGGATCAGCGTTCCGTCGTTCGGACTTCCAGTCCAGGACCAGGGTATCAAACATGCACTGGGCTGCTCTCATGCACTTGCACCCGCATCTGCATTTTTGGCCCGAGCCAGCCCTGTCTCGCCTCCCAAATCTGTAGCCCTGTGCTGCTCGCAAGGTTTCGAGTCCCGTTCGGACCAAGTGGTCGTATGAGGAAGTTCAGGTGCTCCTAAAATCACGCAGCGCCGCGTGTTGAAGTCGCATTTCCAATGGGGAAAAAGAAGAACTGAGGCATTCGCTTCCAGAACATCGGGTTAACACTTGTAGCCATTCGGAAGACCCATCTGTATAAGGCAACTGCAAATGCCCGACAGTACAATTACGGATAAGACGCATGTATGTATAGCCTTAAGGTGATCCTCAGGGTCCGTGGTCTTAACCCGCGGTCGTATCCTCAGAGTCCACCGTCCAAGCTGTTTGCTTATCTATCTCGGCTAACAACAGAACCAGAGTCGCTTAAGCTACGCGGTTGAAACACAGACGACAACAACTACGACGATAGGGTCCTGATGGTGGAGTAGCGAAATAGGAAGAGATGAAACGCGACGACGTAGTCGGATGATGCTTTCAAGCCGGTCCTTGCTTTTTCGAAAACGCGGTAAACCAGCACCATCACCAACTTCCAAAGTAACAAAAGTAAAAATCCATTTCGACCGACAGTTGTCAGCGCTAAGTCTCTAGAACAAGTGACTAAAAGGCCGTGTTGGCACCTTGCACCTTTCAGGTTGTATTGGACTGATGCTACCACAACGATCAATAATGAAGATCATATTGCTGCGGCTCTCTCGCCTCTCGGTATGTAGAATCCGTATACAATGCAACCCGGCGATTTTCAACACAAATGGAACCCTCCTCCGCAACGGTGAGGAGTAGTCCCAGTTAACTAGTACTCCGTAGGATTCGCGTCAATAGTACCTGAACGTACGTACGGGCGACCCTAGCCCGCAGCGACGAACTTGCCCAGATTTGTGTAGCAATCTGGCAGAAGCCATAACGAAGCTACCAAGACAAAACAATAGCTTCAAAGTCTCTAGCTGACCGGGCCGCTGCGCAAAAAGCACAGAAAACCAGCACTGGCACTCAAGTTTAATCATCCTTCGGTTTTATGTGCCAGAAAGAGTTAGCTTCCTCCCGAAAAGGGCTCCTCATCAAACTACGAAGCTGGATATGCGAGTCAATTCAGGCTCAGATCATCTCATAGCTTGGCTAAGACGGAAGCTATGCTGTGGGTTTGAGGACCGTGTCATGGGCAGCTTCGCTGTTAATAGAATCAACCAAGGTCAGTGCAACTTGGTAGGCTGGTCAGTTTCAGTTTCGTACGCAATCCGCGCGTTTCATCTTTTTTACCATGTTTTAGTCCGGAATATTCTATTCCGCGTTCCACATGTAACCTCAATCGCACCTTGCTTTGCTTCCAACTAACTTCATGCAACGAAGTCGTCCTCATTACGGCAAGACGTCTAAAAAGATTCTAGACTATTCGTTTGGCCCGGAGAAGGCAAAAATGGATAATGACCACGCGAATATCCTGGACTGATTGCTGACCGGTATGGATAATCATTTCTTGAATCAACATGGTCAAATTTCCAATCCGAGTATCACAGTCATACTTCTTGCTGTGCCACTCCGGCTAATACATGCGGCATTAGTTTGTCTACCCACCTCTCGAATTCCGTGAGAGATGGGGTTGCAGAAGCAACAAGATGCAACAGTTCCGAATCACAGACGACCTTGCGAATTGCATGTGTTGGATATATCCGGACGACAGTACGTGGTAGTCAAGAAACTTCCTTTTGACGGTATACGACGTTATATTTTACCTGTCAGCTGTGTCGATGGTTACGTCGGCCTTTATCCGATATTGGTGTTTTGTTGTACGTACAATACGTATATCGATGGACCGGGGGTGGCTTCCTGTAAGACAATTCAATGGTCAAACCCCTGAATGCTTCCTGAATTAGGACAGTATCCACTATTTATGGAGACGGGAACAATATCTGCAAGGGCCGGGACAGACACGCAGCTGCAACTGTGCGGCACATCAAACCCATGTTCTTTGACTAATTGACTACTAAGGCATATCATCATGCCACAATTGAGGCAGTAAGACATTCCCAGTCCTTAACACTACCAATAAATCATTATTGTAGTACCCGTTATCTTTGACAGATGTCAAGGGAGGAATCCGAAACCTTCTTTCCAACGGAGAATTTCCATTGACTCTTGAAAGTGCTGCCAGGCCTTGATCAGCGCAGAAGCACAGTATGTTACCAGATCAACAAGCACATCTTGTTGCCGTTATCCGTGGAAGTGCGAGAAGCGAGAGAGGAAGCGCTACACATCTGGAATAGGCATCTGAGCCGCACCTAACCAATGACTAAACGGCCTTGATGATGGAGTACACTTACATGCAGACAGTTCCTTTGATAGCTTAGAATAACCCGTGTTCACTGTTGCTCAAAGGCCACTAGCCAGGAACTCGGATGTGAGGATAGTGAGCCGTCCGGGGAAGGATCGTGGGGAAGACAGGAGTGAATACGAAAGGGCAATTCCACTTCAAAGGATGGCTGTGCGCCTTGCAAGAAACCGTGTGTTGACAGCATCATGGCACTCACAGACAAGATCTGTTGCGAAGTGTCCCAGTCGGATCTTGGCACTTCTGGGTAAGTAGATTCGTAGAGTGATAGTTTGTTCACAAGTCTCATACACGAAGCTTTCCGTGGATCAAGTTACAGTTGAGTTTGATGACTGGTGGTTGCATTATCACTCAACGTTCTCGTTCAGGATATTACACTAAAGAACCCAAGAGCAGTCGTAAGCGGATATACAAAGCACCACACCATCAACTTTGCAAACTCTGCAAACCAGGTACATCGGAAGTGGCTGACGAAATGGTGTGAGGTGAGCTGCCCTGAGCATGCACCATGGTGTACAGTACCTGCATCGAATGTACCTGTAAGGCACGGCACCACCTAACTACTTGCTGACTGCTTCATGGATGAGGCAAGTAGTCATGTTCTTGTTAAGACAACGTATTATTCAGATTGCGGTGGTGATAGTGGGAATAATAGCGCTTGGGCGTATATGAATATGCCACAGACGGATCGGGAAGTTATTTGTGAATTTATGGCACAGGAGCATGTCCTTTGTCGTGGATGGGTGGGTGCTGGTGAAAGATGTAAGCTGATGTTACTCGATTGTGTGCGTCTTGAGATCTGCCATTGGCACCCTTTCAACTAAACCCTGACGAAATTTTCATTGGCAAAAGTTGGTAAGCTTCAGGTGGTGGGAAAGGTAGCGTGCGTAGGTACTATGATGGTGAGTATTGTTGGGCCCATGATAATGGCCGATGATATATATGTATAAAATAGGTGTTAACGATGCGTGCTTTCTCATGCTTAGTGATGCAACGGATGAGATGCATATATTTGGGGATGTCTCTTTCAACAGCGATTGGACCCGACAAAGTTGATAATAGTGGATATATCGCAGAGTGTAAAAACGAGCACACGAATCAGACGTTGAGCGGAAGGAATGACAAGGTGATGATATTGCTGAGTGGCAAAGAAAGAGCCAACCAACGAAAGCCCAAAGCCAGGAACCGAACAGTACCAAGCACTAACAGAAGTGACAGGGACCAGGACAAGGGAGCCGCCCATGTATGTGACTGACCGGGGATCGACAAGGGCTCAAGAAGGGCCGAGAAGCCAGTAAAGGCACAGAGACAGCAGCTGTCACGTCCCCCGAGACAAAGCGAATGATGAGCGACAGACCGTTAGTGGTTAAGGCTACCGCGCAGGCTTGTGATCTGTCGATGGTGGCTTTCGATATGCGACAAATGACGAGCGTTGAAAAAGACGTTGAGGAATAAGATTGGAGCTTGCACCTACGCGATTGAATGGAATCTCATTCGCCAAGGGTGGTATTGCTTTTTTCGGTAATATATAATTGTTTGAACCGGAACCATAGGGCTCATGAATAAACGTTAATAAATTAAAAAGATAGTTTACGAATGACTGGTGAGAGAACCACCAGTTGCCTTGAGAAATCAATTACAGTCTAGGTTGTCCCTGCTAAATTCATCTCCCAGAGGCTACTAGGTAGGGAAGGGACAAATAGACTCCACCGTCTGCCCTGTGAAGTGTAGTAGTCGCACTGGAAGAAGAAACATTTTGTGGACAGATGATAACCATCCGGGGGAAAGAAAGGGCGAGGCCCACAAGATCGATGCCTGCCGGTCAATCCAATCCGATCCCTGTGTATCAATTCCCACTCATACGACAGCCAAAAGAAAATACCAAACGTTGGATTTTACCCGAGACATCGCTGATATCACCGTACCTGACACTACACCTATTTTCGACAATTGTTACATTATAATGGCATCGTCGCATCGAACTGTACTGTAGCGCTCAACTCTGTTAAGTCATGGAACGAATTGCGTATCTATACGAGACCGGTACTTCTCTTATTGGTTGCCCATCAAGCTCCATGCTATGCTATGGTTAATGGATTGGGATTGGTTACACTACGCTCAGTTCACTTGGTTTCGAGTAAGCTCAATTTAATCTACAGCAGGTCTCAGCTCAGCTCCATTGCTAGCAGTGTTGCCAAATTTTGAAACGAAGCACGGTCAACTCCAAGTCCCGAGAGCACCTCTAGCCGATAATCGTCTGCGGTGTTGGGGAACTATGGCGCGAGACCCAACTTGACTCTGTCTTGATCTGTTGGTTTAATTACACTGATCACTAAAGTGGCTCAGCGTCGCTATGACTTGGCTCTGGGGACGTCACGTTTCGAGAAGTACTCGGAACAACATGGCCTAAAACACTTCACATTGGTTCACAGACCTACGGATGACCCGACCGAAACGCGACCAAGCCGTGCTCTTCACATATAAATAACAAAGCTTGGCAGGACCCCATCTCTCTAAGCTCTCCTGTCAGTGTGGTGCTAATGAAAAGATGGCGTCCTTCAGGTCTTCAACAGTGTACCAACCAATTCAAGGTTGGACTAGGAATTAGGCCAACATCCCATTGATGAGAGATGCGAGCGAATGCAAACATCGATGGTTGGTCTGCTCGCAGGATTCGTCATGTTGCATACATGTATGCATACTAACCTTCACCAGCAGGTGCTGTGCGGTTGAGATACTACCAATAATCAATTCTTGATGGACTTGTTTTGTCGAGGCATTTGTTGATAACTGACCGCTGCAGGTCACGGACCTTCAGACCTCCGTCACCTGTGAGGCTGCAACGGCTAGAATAGCGTCATACCTGATACTACCTACCTACTTACCGTATGTTGTGGAATCAGTCTTATACAAACTAATAAAATTAATTAATGTCCCCAAATGTTGACAGACGCTCAAGTTTTGTTCGAAAAGCTCATCCGTAGCCCTGTGGATAAAATCAGAGTCAGAGAGTCAGAATGACCCGAGTAAGTCAAGTGACAGGGGTGTGTCGGGACAACCAAGACATGCATCGACGACCCCCTGAGTCTCCTCCGCCTTCCACATTAGCAACATCCAGGCACGCCAGGCACCCGCACCACAGCTTCTTGGAAGATGTGCTGCTTCTGCTTCTGCTCCACCCACTGGACACCCTCGTCTGCGTTAAGCTTCGCCTGTAGGTACGTATGAAGGAGGAGAGAGCATACATTGCATCCTCTTTGGGTACTTTGGTACACTCTCCTCTACCTACCTGGGCTCTGCACTTTGACGGCACTGATGCACGGCAGAGTGGGTCGTTCCCAAGTTCAACAACCCCTGCAACCTCACTCACTCAGGTCCTCTTCCATTGCTGGACGCCGCCCGCTTGTCATCACTGCCCGCTCCCCCAATCGCACGTCGAGTCCTGGTTCTTAGCAGTCTCAGCGCCTGCAACTCTTTTGGCTTGGTCTCCATCAGGGCCCTATTGGCCCCTGCTCAATGCCCTAGTCCTGGTTCGCCATGCCTCTACTGATCCAGGATGCTCCGAATAGATGGGCGAGATGCAGGTAGACAGAAGGAAACCCTACCAGACTCCAGCATGGCAGGGGTCTTTGAGAGAGGCAAAGCCATACCCTGTTGCCTCCACCTTCGCTTCAAGTGTCGTTCTCGATTCCCCATTGTCAGTGCTCGAGGCCCCGTATTGGTCCTGGCCAAATATATACATGCAGAGATCTCCCTCCATCTCTATTTCATCCCGTGAGCTTATATGACCCGTCTGCCCTCCTGTCCATGCGAGCGACTCTGAATTCGCTGGTTGTTTCATGAGTCTAAGTGCTGGCTGCACTGTTGGAGCTGCTGTCACACTTGTCTAACAAGTTATATTGTATAATATCCTGATCATCATCACACGTCTCCCTATTGTCATACCTTTCTGTCTCTCTCTTCCTCTCTCTTCGAAACTATCTCGGTGCTGCCGTATTGTCACACAATTTCGAGCCATCGTCAACATAACGCCTGCTATGCTATAAACGCACTTGGCTGATTCAACGTCGACAACCACGCCTCTCCAACTGGTATCGGAGGGAAAAGTGCAACACTCGGCTGCAGACGTCTTGGGCTTGGGCTTGGAGTATCTATTGGCTGGACTATCGATAATTCGGATTGGCACGGCAAGCCTGCCCATTCTTCACCATGGCCAACACAACCCTGGGGATCAACATGTGCCCTCCGCCATTTTATGATGCCGCTATATTCCCTGACACTGGTGGATGTAAGTGAGCTGAATCTGGAATACAGGTTTCCTTTCTAACAGATACAGTCATCGATGGCCGGCTCTGCAAGCAGATAGGCAGTACTGTGTGCTGCCTACCTTGTCCTATGACTGACTGGGTTTATCCCGAACGATTCGAGACATTAACTTCAGTTGCAAACTGGGTATCGCTCGCTAGCCAGATATGCTGTATTTTCTTACTTCTATCATGGGCATGCCTCCCCGTTGAAAAAACCAACCGGCATTACTTGAGCATATGCCTGACCATTGCCATTCTACTTATGAACGTAAGTAATACCAAAAGTTGCCCAGACCTTGGGCACAGTAACTAATGCTACAGAATACAGATGGGTTTTGTGGTTCCCCTCGTAGCACAGCCAGAGCAATGTTACAACGAAATTACACCGCACAGCATGTACACCAGCAAGGTCTGTGGTGCCTCTGGTACCTTTATCCTTCTTGGAGGCTGGGCGGGTGTCATGTGGGTGTTCCTTAGATCGGTATCTCTCCACCTTCAGATTTGCTGGCAAGTCCTCGTTGGCAAGAACTTTATGATTTTCGCCCAAGCAGCCGGCTGGGGAGTTCCTATTCTGGGAATCGTTCTGGCCCTCGTCTTTAGTGGTGTCTCGTTCCGTTTTGGCAAGACATGTCACATCAACCACGAGAACAGCTTGGCTGACTTTTGGATTCCCCTTCTCCTTTTTGCTGGACTGACAGTCATCATCACATTCGCCACTTTTGGTTACTGTATCAAGGTCTACCTAGCATCCTTGTCCGATAATGGAGCATCCTCTGAGGGTTCCAGTCTGCCTACTTACACGCACAGCGTCAAGACCATGAGCCCACGACAAGTTTACCGCCGAGTTCGCCGTGTTATCGCCCATCAGTGGCGCGGAATTGCCATTGTACTGATCATTATCGCCGACGTCATCTTCTTTTCAGTGGTTTTCGTCTTCCAAGACAACGTTGTTCAGTCTGTTGCGGACGATCCTGATAAGGCAAATGATTGGGTTGGATGTCTTTATCTTACAAAGGGCAAAAAGGAAGATTGCTTTGATGAGGCATCCGGCCTAGTTATCAACGAAGCAACCGTGACAGCTGTGCTTCTTCTCTTAGCGGTATGTGTCCCATGAGCAATGCATTCATCCAAGTGATTACTAACAGTATGGTAGTTCAACGGTATGTGGCTAGTCCTCTTCCTGGGACGATGGTCTATGGTCCACGGTTGGATGGACTTGATCAAGCGACCCTTTGTCCGAAGCAAGAAGGAGTTCGTGTCAGTCGACGCGCGTGTCGACGTCAAGAGCCAGCCTCGCTCGTACGAGATGCTCTCAAGAGATTCGAGCGCTGCAGTAACACCCGTCTATCCAACGGCCAAGTCTCCAGAAGATGGACGAAGAACACCAGACTACTTTGGCAGCACGGCTCGCTATCATGCGCCTGCTAGATCTTTCTCAAGCCCTAGGCCACTACCGGGCCAGGACGCGGATTCATCCCCACTACCGATCTACAACAAAGAGATGAACCCTCTCGGTATGAACCGAACATAACAAGGGCCGATCACGGAAGCGAAAGATCCCAAAAGGGATGACTAATTTATATTCAAATACTTCTTTCTAATTAAAACACATCCGGAATAATGGCAAAATCGAGGCCTCTTCGGAATATGTACCAACAACGCACAATCGGCCACACACTGGTATCGCGTATTTATCTATTACTCGCCGAGCGATTGAGACCAGCGGCCGAAAGCATGCCCTCATCAAGAGATGAAGGACGGCAACAACAGCAGCGACTGTATTTTCTTTGTTCAAACTTGAGATGTGAAAAAAAAAAACATCAGCACAACTGCGAGATGTTGGCGCTTGTACGATTCAACCTTGCAGTGCAGGGAGACGAGGGAAGAAAAAGAATTGGATGATGATGAGCTGCGGTCCCATATATGGACAACACTGTCTCGGGCACTATATTAGCGGGCTGCGGGAACAGACGAGCATTAACGGAACTGCGGATCCAAAATGTTTCCGTACATGCCGGGAGATCTAGGACATCGATGAGGATCGAAGGCAATTGCCAATGACTGGGAATAGTTGACCTGAATCGTGTCCATGTGTTGCAACGTGCCGGAAGTTGCGGGTTCAGGAAGCAATAGAGCGATGGCAGAGGCCGAGGCCGAGATCGAATCATCGTGTTCGAATTCGGGGACTTCTCGAAACGCCAAGGATCGCCATGCATCCAACATGTCACATCTCATCCGTCGCGGATGCTTAAACGTGCCAAATGATGGCATCTTTAGAGAATATCATAGCAGCCAATTACTTAATCATAAGATATCAAGCTATAATACCATACACTACCAAGAAGAGATTTCTCTATGCAACGTGCCGATTAGTCAATGGATAAGCCCGAGCTTGAGCAATGACGAAATTGAGGTCTCTATCCAATGTCGTGTCGCGTGAGTTGACGGCCAGTCTCCATCAACCACGCTCTCTTAGTCACAACGCCATGCATTCTCTTCCGGATGAGCCGGAAGATGAGACTACCTTGAAGACTTGGCGATCGGATCGATTGATATTGTAATATGTTAATCATTACTCTGTAGTGCTGCATGACTACGCGGTGAGTGAGCTCAACGTATAATAAATAGGCCCCGAGCAGCCGTCACAATGCTGGACTCTGTCTTTATTAAACTTGATCCTGCCCTGCTGTGGTCTTTTTTCACCACTACGTTGTCTATAGACAACAGCAACTTCAGACATTGCGACTCAACTCTGACAAAGCATGTGGATCGATCAAACAGTTTCTTGCTGAAATCGAAAAAGACACAACTTGATCTGCCAAATTTTCCAACAGACCAAGTTACAATAAGGCCCAGCCAGAAACGTGACTTGAGCCTCAAGTCAAAGTCAACTTGTTGGTAGCCATGTGGTCGGCCCTCCGGAACCGGCCCCGCTCCCCGACGCCGCCGATGGACGACTCACGAGATCACTTACTTAGCGATTGGATAGATGTTGAGCAGAATAGGATTTCCGATGGAGAAGATGGACGAAAACATGATGAATTAAACCATTCAAAAAAGACAAGACGACACGTTCATTTTGTCGATGACGAGAAACTAAATATGAAGATCGATACAACAGCACAAACCCGAGCACGAACACGAAGGTGTAGTTGTCTGCTTAGCCCGAGTAGCATCATACTTGTGGCTGCTACGATGCTGTTTCTCGCAGTTGGTTACGTCTATCAATGGAACATCGAAAATGCACTGCACCAGAGTTGGGTTCCAGATGCTGCCAGCGAGCGCTTCGGTCATAGCCCGTTGCCTCCCTCGCCAGAGCATCTCCAGATCACCAACTACACACTACCTCTGCGGACACAAGGCCGAGATATTGTCGACGCCAACGGTCGTCGTTTCAAGATGGCATCGGTGAACTGGTATGGCGCGAGTGATGAGTTCTTTGTTGCCGGAGGTCTGGATATTCAACATCGCGATGAGATTGCCAAAACCATCAAGAAGCTTGGATTCAACAGTGTTAGGCTACCTTATGCGGATGAGTTGGTTATCGAAAACCCAGTCGTTGACGAAAAGCACCTTCGTGCGAACATCGACTTGGTAGGCTTGCGGGCTCTCGACATTTTCCACGCCATTGTCGAGACTCTTACCAAAGCTGGTATCGCAGTCATCGTTAACAACCATATCACCAGCGCAACATGGTGCTGCGGTGCTAACCCTTGTGATGCGGGCTGGTCCAATGACCACCTAGGTCCTATCTGTCGAGTAAAGCAGACCGAGGAAGAATGGATCCAGCACTGGGAGACGATTATGCTGCCGCATATTAAGAACCCTCTCGTCGTTGGTGTTGATGTGAGAAACGAAATCCGTGGACTTTGGGGGACCATGCCGTGGTCCAAATGGGCACCAGCTGCTGAAAGATGCGGCAACCGACTTCTTCAGATGAACAGGGACTGGCTTGTGATAGTCGAGGGCACCGAGTCGTCCAACGATCTATCCAGCATCTGCAAGCGTCCTGTCTTGTTAGATGTCGCCCACCGGTTAGTGTACTCGGCACATGTATACGCGTGGTCCGGCTGGGGTAGCTGGGAGGGCCGATTCCTCCAGCGCGACTACAAGTCATTCGCAAAGACAATGCGACACAACTGGGCCTACATCCTTGAGAAGCAGATTGCTCCGGTATGGGTTGGCGAGATTGGCGCTCCCGGGCAGCCGTCAGTTGGTGATATAAATTACTGGCAGCATTTGACACGGTTCCTGCAAGAGATGGATGCTGATTTCGGATACTGGGCACTCAATGCGCGCAAGCCAAAGGGGAATGTCACAGAGAGATATGGTCTTTTACATGATGACTGGAAGACGCCGGTGCTTGACTACCGGATGAAGGATATGCTGGAGCTCATGGCGTCTTAGACGTATTGAATAATGTATTTAATGAGTATGGATGAAACAAGAATGGTTTTATGGGTTTGATTTGGAGGATATACCTTTATAGCGCAATGAATATTCAGCAGTATTATACGGATATATCATCCACGTTGAGGTGTGGTGTTTAGGTGATGTTTTGTTGAAGATTTATTTATAAGAGTCGAGCCGTCCGTGCATTGAAGAGATGCCGATATTGATTCACATAAGCGTGACTTGCTGCATATTTGGCTGCTCTGGTAATGTCTACTGAGACACTAAAAGTAATGTTTGTGGTGAGACATACATGTAGACATATTTGGCCATGATACTGTCACCTTATCGCAGAATACACATGAACTGTAGGTTACATAAATGATAAACATGGAAATAAAGGTCCGTCTATCTAGTCTAAATGATTTCCCGTCCCGCTGTCGGACCCTAAAAAGGTAAACTGTAGATTTTAGAATGCCGCTGCCTTCTTACACAGTCCTCAGACAGACTTGGTCTATGCATCCCCCGTTTGTGCTACTCACGACGATAAAACTGCCAAATTCGGTAACCGTTTGTAGCGATTACCATTTACGCGCATCAAGCGGGCTGCTTATCGATAACAATCTACCTACGTAAACAGGAAGGAACTGACGTGCCGCCGCACCGCACCCCGCGAACGCTCAATTCAGCCGCTAACATTGGACCGGACCTTCCAAGAAAGAGGTACTCTTGCACTGAGATCCTCTCCTGCCTGCAGTGTGGAAGCCTGGCCGTGTTGTGTTGTACACTCACTCAGCTTCTGCATAACAACATTCCGACCCATCGGATTAGATCAGCTCAGCTCAGCTCAGATCAGCTCATATTGTCGGTATCACCCTCGGCTGCTGCAAACACAAGAGACGAAATAAGCGAGTCAGTTTATGTCATCTTAGACTGGCTCCCCATATCATTTATTTCCGCACCCTATAGTTGACCTCAACTTTTGCTGATGGCAAGCCAACAACAATCCGGCAATCGCAAATTCCAGCCAATATCCGTCGGAAAATGCTATGCGCAAACCGCCACAGATAGGGTAGGTCTCTCACGAAATGCAATTCCTGTGCATATGTCTCTTTTGCTGACGCTGATTCCTTTGCGACCAAGTAGTTTGGCGATGGTGCCAAAGCCGCAGTCCGTGATCGCGAGCGGTTGAACATGGGCCTACACCCCCAGAACTCCGAAGTCCCCTTTGTGTGGCCCGGTAACGACTCGGACGACGAGAAGCATAACGGATCTATATACCGATTAGTACCATCCATGCAGAAGTTCAGAGGCAACCTGACTGCCCTTTCCCAAGTATACAATGTGTGACCATCTCTCCTTTATTGTGTTCACGATACTAACTGATTATACTAGCTTTACTTCTCTGCATATCAAGGCCGAATATTCGTATACAGACCCCGGGCCGCCCCGAGCCAAGCACTCCCGAGCCAACCTGATCTACAACTCAAACCGAAACAAAGTAGTGTGGCCCGATTGGTAGGAGGCGCACTCGACGAATCCAGGCCGCATACCGTGAACCATATGACAATCGGATTCCTTGGCGACGAAGAAATAGTTCTTGCGTGCTACGACGACGGCGACGTGGTTGCATACTACACCAAGGACCTTGCGAAACGGATTTTCACATGCCGTGGTATGACCGATACGTTACACAAAACACAAACAGCTCCGAAGCAGTTCTTCCATGAGAATGTTGGGATATCAGCTTGGGGTTTAGCTGTACACCAAAAGTCTCGTTTAATTGCCGTCAGCTCAAACCGCCATGAGGTGGTTGTCTTTGCCCTCGCCTTGGCCCAGAACCCCCCTAGTCGCAGGACAAGTGTACCCCGAACGACGCAGCCAACCATTCAAACACGGACCCGGAATTGGCGAATTGTGATCCGATTGCCTCCAACCGCGGACAATATCCCCAATGTCTGTTTCATAGATGATCGTCATGGCAATGCGCAGCGTGTTGGTGCGGTTGATGTCAAGGGAAATGCATGGCTTGCAGAGATCTGGCAAGGGAACATAGGGCCAATAGAGCTTCGGCCAATATCCGAGATTCTGATCAGGAGTGAAGAGTTCTATCCCGCTCCGTCTAGAGGATGGGGAATATTCGCACTCGGTGAAGGGGATTTCTTGAAAGTCAAAACCACGGAGGAGCTGTTTGGTTTACCTTCAGATCAACTTGAAATTGTCCCAGCAGGCAATGGGCAACCTCTGGTGAACATTAGAAATGCACTCTCTAAGATTCCTGACAATCCTCAATTGATCCCGCCACCCCTTACAGGTATGCCAGCCATGCATGGTCCAGCTATTTGGGAGCCGGGTTTATTCCAGCCATGGTTTGCAATGCCGGATGGAGCAGGACTACTGGGCAGCGATGGAAGCGATGTTGCAGGCGAGGACGAATTTGAAGACACTGAGGAAAGCGACGAGGAAGGCGATACGGACGAGGACTCTGAGGTTGATACGGAGGCTGCCACGGTCACGGTCACTCCCCACAATTACTGGAACGCCATCAACCATGTTCAAGCCCATGGGCATGAGCACGACAACGACAAGTCAGTCGCCAGTCTTCCCGATAACTTGTATGCATGGGATGCGAGGTTGAAACAAGAGGACTTGAAAAGGCGGCAATGCGCAAAGGAAGACAAGGACGAAGCTGCTTCTGGAGGCATTGCCAACCCCCACAAGCTTGATATGACATACTTTCCTCATAGCAACACGGTGCAACCAACGCCTCGGAACACCTTCCATATGATGACTTTCCTGGGGAATATTAAATCCTCTGAGCATAACCGACATCCCTTAACACCGCAGACTCATCTGGCAGATCTTGGGAAGAAGCTGTTTCTGCTACGAACATACGAGAAAGATATCGAACTGCGCTCGTTCGCCACATCCCCAAGTGAAAATTCACCCTCAGAGATCGGAGTTGTTTGTCCAGACGTACTGACATTTGGACGGTTTCGAAATGTCGGCTTGCGAGGGCATTTTCATGCGACAAGTAGGCTGAACATGATTGCTTTAGCCCCTGAACTTTCTCTCATGGCCATCGGATCACCTACTGGACGGGTTGCGATCATAACACTGACACGGAAGGCTTTCCCGACTGAGCACCATGAGGTTGCCTGGGAGCATGGATTTCGAGTGGAGTGGGTGCTACCAACAGGGTCTGATGAGGCCAAACATCGCAAGACCCTGCGGCCTATGCACGGAATGGCCCTAGGTCCAGTCCAGACAGGCGACAATGTCGGAGGTAAGGTCGGAGGTGGAGGACCAGCAATGCCACGGCGATATCGGCTAATGCTGCACTATCGAAACCACGATATATTGTCTTATGAATTGACAAGGGAGGAACAAACGGGCAAACTATGCATTTTCTGATCCCAGGCGTTTCCATTTGGACTCCCTTTGTTGCTTTTCCCATGCCAGGAGAGAGTCCTGGCTCATCATCGATACCCGGCGGGTGCTTTCATTAGGTATGCTAGGCTGGAGTTTTGGCGTCATGGACAATTATCATGGCAGTTATTCTTTGGGGGAAGCTGAAATTCTCAAATACCGTAGATTTGTTGCGAACTGGAGGGTTAGCGGAGCAGTTCACAACCGCGCGACCACATAGCAAAGGAGCACAAGATTTGAACTGTCAGCATAAAGGACGAAATAATTTTAGTCAATTTATGTCAGTTACGACGGGCTCTTATCAGACCGTAATTTCTGCACCCTAAAGTTCGGGTTTCGAATTTTCTACTATCTCAGGCATCGAACACTTAAGTGTCATACGTAAGTAGTAACAGCAGGTCGTCCGTCTATCGGGTGAACCAGGCTTGTTGGCCATGATGAAGAATAAGAACCGGGGCAAAGGGTGGAGGTGAAATTGCCTCGGAAATGGTGACAATTATGAATTGGTATTTATTACAGTTATTAGTCCGCTTCTTCACTTCACCTTGAGTGCTAATGCATCCGTATCTCGGGGTTCCGGGTCGGCGGGACGAGGCAGAGCCACCCCGCAATCCGTTCCGGGGAGAAGGACAAGACCCAGCAAGTCTTCTAGAAGAGGAGTGACGGTAGTAAAGATAGCTACGACAATAGGCAAAAGGGTGTGTGGGAGCTGGGCAGAGTCTAGGACATGACCAAGTGCAATTTGTGTTGATTTGATGACAGGCCGAGTCTTGATTGGTTAAGATACTGCAAGGGCAGATAAGACGGAGAAGATCATGCCTAATTAACTTGCAATGAGTGAGTGTGATTGGATAGGTTAAAGTTAAAACCTGGGGATAGAGGCTGGACATTGAAGTCCTGACAGTATATGGGAGACGTCATGGAGAAGTGGTGTCGATGAGGGAGCTGTGAATAGTGATCATGTTCTGGAAATGAGGCTCATGATGGAAAGTGTCGTTAGTATCAATGCTCTCTGGTGAGCGGCCTCACCGAAATACAAAGCTGACCGGATCCGTGTTAGTCAAAGTTGAGCTTTGGGTTATATGTAAAGTGCCGGCATCAAATTCGGAGCGGCCCCAAAATGCGTCCGAATTAACGGTGCGGAACAGAGGATCCGCCCTCCCGATGTGCCGGGATGCCCCGGAATACAAGGGTTGGCCAAGCTTTCACACCCACGATGATGATGTTACAGTTGTAGATGCAGGGCAACTGCCAAGGTTTATTATAAAGATGTAAGCTGAGAGTAAGTATCGAGCCGTGTCACGGTAAGCTTGTTGACTTGAGGTTGCGATTGGGTTCTCAGGTACAGGAAAGGAAGTAAGAGACAAAATAAGAAACAAAATAAGAAAGGCATGGGGGCGGATCTGTTGCATGATGACTGCTTGGGTAGTAGGTATACATAGAACCGCAGCTGGATGGATATATTGGTATTCATCAGCTTGTCGATAACGATCCATGAATGATTGAAATGATGTTTCAAAAAAAGAGTACTTGTACGGACGTGCATGCCCGGCTGGCTGGGAAATACTGAGAGAGTGTGATTGGCCGACGAGTTATTATGTGTCCATGATTTTAGCAATCGACCCATGTTCTCATTAAACAACACTTTTACTCACACGAATTGAAAGAAGATACGTACCTTTTTTTACTAAGTTACGGTACCATACCGAGACAAGCCACAGCCTCCCCCCACAAAAAACCAACGACAGCAATCAACTCGTTCTGATAAGAAACTAAATTAAAGTAAAAGCCCATTCACCTTTTAAACGTCCGTCATGGCTCGTTTAGGACGGCTCCCGAGACTTGGAGGCCAATGACAGGCATAGAATTCTCTTATCTGGATGACGCCAGCGAAAGTGAATCACTGCGAGTAAAATAAACAAGATGATGCGCGCACAAGATGGTGGCGTCCTTTCTTCACGTGTGAGACGTCAATCAATAAACAAGATTAACTAGAGCTGTTTTGCTTTGCTCCAGAATGAAACATACGAGTGAGTTTCTGGTGGGAAAGCTGAAGTCGAAATAGCCAAGAAGCCAAGCGATTTGCTTTGGTGGTGGTGGTTGCAGCCTCTTTATTTTTTGATATCTCGCCTAGGCTGTTACTAACATGATTTCGATATCTTACAGAGACGCATTACTTACAACAGCGACAGAACTGAGAATGCAATCTATCTAGCTATCGCATCAGCCAAGGTCGGTCATGCTCTGTCGCTCGAATGGTCGTCTGACTGAAAGCTGAAGCTGGAGCTGGAGCTGAGAACCCCAAAAATTCAATCTGGTCTGATCTGATCTGATGAGTACAGACGACATGGCATGGAGTTTCAAGGTAGTCATGCAATCAAACGTCTTTACACATTGCCCGCCGTAATGGATTAATCTTTACAGTTTAGTCTCCCCCCTCCCCTCCCTGGTCTCTTGTTGGGTTTCCTCTCCGCATTTACGGACGACGATCAGCAACCCACGATGTACAGTAGTTTCCGATCAAGATGCCCGTTTTATTCTTTTTTGCTGATCCACTCGGATTTCAACTACTATTTCGTTATAGTAAAACAGCTTTTCATCGTCATGATGGCGAGAAAACCGGACATGACGAACCGACAACGGCGAGGCCTCACTCGTATCAAACCCAACAACAAGCACACGCATCAGAGCAGCTTAGCCTTTTCAGCTTTAATCACAGCAGTGAGTATTCAAATTTCGGCGCCCTTGTCTATCTAGGTACATGATCCGAGTTGAGTTTTCTTATCCATGCCCGCGTAAAAGCAAAGCTTGAGATTTATTGCTGTTACCCTTGATTGCAGCGTAACTTAAAAAAGACACAACAACCCTGTTTTGTTTGTTCGGTTACCCGATAATCTTTTGATGCTCAAACAGCAACAGCAAACAATCTGTCAAGGGACGAAAAAAACCCCACGCTTTTCTTTCTGTCTCCATGATATCGCGCGTCAACGGCGTGTGCCAAACCAAAACCCCAGGTCTTCCAGGGGGGGGAAGAAGTCGCGTTTTTAATTCCCGTCTTTTTTTCTTCGGAGGAGGAGGATTCTTGTCCCCAGGTTTCCTCTTGATCCAATGAATTGGAATATCCAGGTTTTTCATGCACACCCTTGCTGTTTTGCTGATGCCCAAGAAGACAGCGCCCCCATTCGTAGTTGTGGTTGTACGGATGATTGATTATCTGTGTGAGTTTTTTTTAATTCTTATTGTCCTGCGAGTATATTTATATCAAGCAAATGAGTGAGTACCAATGCATGCAGTATAAGCTTTCTTCATTCTTCATGCGCGATGCAATATGCTGCAAAGCCTCGAGCTTCTTCGTAAGGGCGTTCGTCCTCTACCAACGGACTCTGTCCGGCAAGACTAAATAGACAGGGCAGGGGTGTTCCTCCGATCTGGGAATCCCAGGAACCAGCCGAGAACGGCGCTCAAAGAGGAGTCGACATAGTAGACGCCTTACCCAACACGTACAAGCGTTGCTGGAGCTAGGGTCGGTACTGTACCTGCCGCTATCTTTATCTCTACCAACAACCTACTCTACTCGGTACGTACCGATAAAGATATCGATTTTATGAGTCCATTTGGTTACTACGCGCTGTGTCTAGCGGGAGTCAGATCAACTGCTGGCGGTATCACAGCGACTAAACAGGTCCTGTACAGCCCTGTGAAATGCTGAGTGTCAGTACGTACCTACCGTGCTATCTATGCTTGTCCATGGATGCCATGCCATGACATGCCCTGTCTCTAGCTAATCTCTATCTCCCCCCAGCTGCTATCTCTAGGTATCATCTGTCTCGAATCCAATGTATCGCGCCTCTATCTTGGGCACAACCCAAGATCTGCACCAGATTGGACTGTCCCCCCATCCCATCCCATGGCGCACTTTTTTTCTTTTTGGCTCGTGGAGAATGGGATGGACCTAGCTAGCTACCTTATTAGATACGGTTGATACAGTACTATGCAGTCACAACCCACGTCGAACAAATATATTAAAGTCTTTCCCCGTCTCAGATCCTTTCTCTCTCCTCCTCCTCCTCCATATCCCGTTCCGTTTTCTATTCCAACTAGGTTGCTTCCATACCTACCTAGAATCGGTGGAACTTTCCTTCCTCATCCGGTCTCTCTTATCACTTACTGGAATACACCTTTTTCACCAGCCGAACCGAGAAGGACTACTTCAATCTCATCGATCCTAATCTTCTCGACATCTTGCACTATCAAACATCATCCGAACATACGAAACGAAGCCCGACGACACCTGGTATACGATAATCCAACATGTCTTACGTTGTCCCCGGACCCCCAACGCCTTTCAATGGCACCAACGAGGAGCTCGGTGGTGATTCCAGTATGTTTTTACCTACAAAAAAAAAACAATATCACGGCTTCGTGATGCCACTACAAAGCAATTACTAACATGATTCTCCCCTAGCCACCGAAAACCTCAACCAATGGTACCAATCTGGTGACCAGGCCTTCATCCTCGTTTCGGCCTGTCTCGTCCTTCTAATGGTTCCCGGTATCGCCTTTCTCTACTCCGGTCTTGCTCGAAGAAAGTCTGCTCTCTCCATGCTCTGGGTCGTCATGATGTCCTTTTCTGTCATCGTCTTCCAGTGGTATTTCTGGGGTTTCTCGCTCGCCTTTTCCACAACTTCCAACAACCCTTTCATCGGCGATCTCAAGCACTTCGGTCTCAGGCACGTTTGGGGTGCCCCCTCGGTCGGATCAGCTCTTATCCCAGCTCTTCTATACTCTTTCTATCAGATGATGTTCTGCGCCGTCACTGCTGCTCTTACCATCGGTGCTGTTGCTGAGCGAGGCCGTGTTATTCCTAGCATGGTCTTCATCTTCTTCTGGGCCACTCTTGTTTACTGCCCTCTCGCCTACTGGGTCTGGAACCCCAGTGGTTGGGGTTTCGTCCACGGCGTTCTCGACTATGCCGGTGGTGTTCCCGTCGAGATTGGCTCTGGTATGTCCGCTCTCGCCTACTCCTGGGTTCTCGGCCGCCGTAACGAGAAGATGATGATGAACTTCCGCCCTCACAACATTTCGCTCATCACCCTCGGTACCATCTTCCTCTGGTTTGGCTGGCTCGGCTTCAACGGTGGTTCTGCCTTCGGTGCCAACCTCCGTGCTGTCATGGCTTGCTGGAACTCTTGCCTCACTGCCATGTTCGCTGCCATGACCTGGTGTATTCTCGATTTCCGTCTGGCCCGCAAGTGGTCCATGGTCGGTTGGTGCTCTGGTACCATCTCTGGTCTCGTTGCTGCCACTCCTGCTTCTGGTTTCATCGACCCCTGGGCCAGTATCATTCTCGGTGTCGTTGCTGGTGTCGCCTGTAACTTTGCCACCAAGGGTAAGTCATCTCATCAATACATATTTTTATCACAAAGACTAACCTTATCTTACAGTCAAGTTCCTCATCCGAATTGACGACTCTCTCGATGTCTTCGCTGAGCACGGTGTCGGCGGTATCGTTGGTCTCATCTTCAACGCCTTCTTCGCCCGCGGTGCTATCATCGGACTCGACGGTGTCAACACTGGTGCCGCAGGTGGATTCATGGACGGTAACTACGTTGTCATCGGCTGGCAAATCGCTGCTATTGTTGGTGCTTCTTCTTACGCCTTTGTTATGTCCGCCATCATTGCCAAGATCATTGACCTCATCCCTGGTCTTAAGCTTCGTGCTTCTGAGGAGGCCGAACTCCTTGGTATGGACGATGACCAGCATGGCGAGTTCTCCTACGATTACGTCGAGGTTCGCCGAGACTTCCTTGCCTGGAGCCCTCAGCGTGGCGAGCCCGCCGAGGATGGTGATGTCCTTGAGCCCACTCATGGTATTCATGAGCATCAGTCCATGATGAACCCCAGCGAGTCAGACGACGCCCGCAAGACTCCTTCTCTCAACACACCTGATGTTATCGCTCCAGACGCCGTCATCAACGAGAAGCATGCTTAAAGTTGCAATTTGCAACCTTGTCTTTGCGAGCCATGTTAGCCTTGTTTCTTTGATATAGAGGGTTCTATTTGTCACGAGAGTAACCTCTCTCTTTTTGTTTTTGGTTATAATTTTTTTTTTTGGATACTGGGAGTAGCAGGCAGCGGCGTTACGGATTGATCTACTCGTCGACGTATATGCCTTTATTGTTTTGAATACCCGGCGGTAGATGTGTATGGCTTGGGAAAAGCGACACAGTTCATTGGATTCGTACATATAATCGTGCAATCTGACATTACAGATAGTCACTGAATCAGATTATTTCTCCATATTTTAATGTCTCGCAAGTTCACTGTGAAATTGTCTGTAATACCTTGGACGATGATATGTTTCTTATACAAATACAAACATTAAGCGTCCTGGCGTGTCTATCAATTATATTCTATATTGAAACCCATAAAAAGACAAACAAATAGCAAGTCCACATCTGACTCAATTGTGTCGTATGTATATGCAAACCCTAAATGGTATCCCGTATCTTATATGGTTACACATGTTATCTCACTGTACATGACCCAAGATGGCTTATGATGGCGGCACTCCATCCGTAACTTTACCGTAAGACGGTGACGTGTAGTCCCCGAAGCAAGCGTGATCGAACTGCGCCTTTTCCGCCATCTTGTCCTGAACCTCAATGAACGTGTCAAGCTCGCACCAACCATCCTTACGGTTGACATCGCACTCTGGGAAACTCTTACCCAAGGGCACAGTCCGTTGGTTGAGCACAAAGTGGATGTACTTGGTCTCCTTGCCTTCTTGGTAGTCCTCCCTATTCGGTGAGATAGGTTGGGGTGCCTTGATGATTTCGATGTCCAGGCGGGCACCGAAGGGTGTGATCTTGGAGACAACAAACTCGTGGTCGCCAGGGTAGTTGTCGGTGGGAAGATCCTCAGCAAACTGGCGGAAACCGAAAGCTGTCAGGATGGAGATGATGTTGGTGTCGTGAGAGAAGTCAAAGTAGAGGCTCTGGTTTAGAGGGAAGGTCTCTGCCATGCCATCCAGAGTGGTGTTGATCTGGGAGCCAGAGTAGCCAAGGGTGTGGTTCTTGAGGCGCGCCATAACCTCTTGCTGGTAACCAAGACCGGTTGCTCTCTATATCAACGGTTAGCAGTACTCGCATAAGCAGGAAAGTGTGCATACGCCGATAGGGCTCTGGAACCCGGCACCGGAAGAAAATCCAAGATCAATTGAGTAGCCAAAGTGCTCCCACTCGTCATAGGTAAAGAGGTCACAGAATCTGCTGAAGCCATAGGCGACAGTCTCATAAGGACACATGTTCTGTGCAGCCCAAACGTCCGCTGCAGTCCACGTGAAGCCTTCGGTCACGTTGTTGAATCGAGCGGTCGCTATTTGGTTTGTCAGTATTTATCTCAAAGTTGCTGTCTTCTTTTGTGACATACCATCCTTCAAATAAATCTCATACCATGCCGCCACAGGGGTCACGTAGTCCGCCTTGTCTGCGTTAGGGCAATTGAGACTGCCAGCAAGTGAGTTGTTGAAACCAGGAGCTTCAATGATGACTTCAATAGTGGCATTGTTGGTCCTGCTAGTGTCAGTATTATGTGAGCTGCTTCGTGAAACATGACTTACCACTCGAGACCGAAGAATCCCGCCATCCAATTCTCGGCAGACTTGAGCATACGGTCTTGTGTCTGTACAAAGTTAGCTCGCTGATAAAATGTGATAATAGTAGTTAAAACAACATACGGTGGTCCTGACAATGAGCTTGCTCTGGGGGTTGTACAGGCTACCATACATGTAGCTGTGCAAGATACCTATAGTCTAATGTTAACTAACGTCCACGCCATAATCATGCATTCGTCATATCTTACCAGAATCAAAAAGCTCCTGACGGCCTCTCGGCACTAAGATAGCCTTGCCGAGCTCGTACTTCCAGTTGTTGAGGAACTCCAAGGCTCCACTGGTCTTGAGACTCGCCGAAGCATTCGCGATACGTTCACCGAGGGTTGCAACATTTGCGCCAGGGGTCGGGTAACGAGCACCATGACGGGACAGCATCTGGACTTGAACAATCTCTGCACCTGGAGGAATGGGATATTCATCAACACCGAAACCGGTGGAGGGAGAATAGGGACTCAGGTAACCCATCATCTGGAAGATGCTTCGGTTGCCCTCTTTCATACCCTCGATGGGGATGGAAGTCTGCAGCGGATCGTTAGGGACAAAGGTAGCTGTGGGCTCGAAGACATGAGTCTGAGCCATGAAAGCCGGCTTGCCAGTCTCCGTCACGCCGGGCCACAAGTTCGGCGAGGTCTGGAAATACTGGGGCACGCGGTGTGGGTCACCCGGACATGAACCGGAACCGGAACTAAAGGCCAAAGGAAGACTGAGGTACAAGTTCATGGCCATGAGAATGACGACAAGGCCCGAGAGAACAATTACCATGTTGCGATAGGTTCGCATTGGGCCCCGGGGAGCAATTGGTTGGACGTGGGGTGTAGGGTGGCCCTCATCGTGTCCATCACCGCCCTCATCTTGATAAACAGGCTGGTATCCTGCAGAACCAGAACCAGCCTTTCCCTTGAGTAACCCTGAAGCTGCGGCCATGATGAGACGAAGCTGGGGCGGTTGCAATGAAGGTACTCAGTACTGAGCTGCGATGCGATGCGTGGTAATCGCTGTGGCTGTCTCAACTAACGCCCTCTGCGACCAGCATAGGTTACGAGTGATGTACCCCTTTGACACAGTGGAGGCGAGATACTGTAGGCTCGACTTGACAGCCGGCAGTGAAACAATGCTGAATCCAGGCCCTGGAAATTAGATGGAAAGGGCAAAAGGAGTGGAAGAAGAAAAAAGAATGGGTCCGGTTCGAGATGCGTCAACTCGTGATGCGGCTCGATTGGGATTGGAGTTGATGCCGATTGATGATGCTTCTTTCAAGATTGGAAGATGGAAGCCTCGAAAACCGATCCCCTGCGCGTTTGAGATTGGGGGGAAGTGAAGGAGTAAGGGGAATGTGCCCAGCCAATTGGGTTCTCACCCAGCACTGTGCATCCCTTGTAAAGCATAACCTGCCCTAGCAAGACAGGGGCCAAGGCTGCTGGGGCCCTGATTTTCAGCTGTTGGTGACGCTAACGGGGGACTTGTTCTAGCGTACCTGCCAGGCGTTGGAACCGGTGAGACGAACGATAGGAAGAGCACACTGCTCACACACTGTACACGGTGGAACTCGCTTAATGTTCCAGCGCAGCCGCCAGTGTCAGTGCCGCCGCTCCCGTGACCATCTTTCAGGTAAGGCGGTACAGGCTGTTTCGTTTCCCAGTAGGCATTGAATCCAGGAACAGTTGTCTCTTCTCTCCACCAGCCCATGCACTTACTCATCGTCTCGTCATTTTGATACATGACAGTTTCTATTTTCATCTTGCCATAGATATGCTTTATTCAAACAATGCTTTCATCATGCTCACTATTGGGTATCGTAATGTCTCCCTACGAAACTAACTTGAGGCTGGTTACGAAGCCACAAATGATAGTCTGGAGTTGCTCCGCGGACGGCAATTCGTTGCTTTGATAAGAGAAAATGTGTTCCATGTCTCAACCTGTCTCCCTACCAACTTGTCGTTTTTCTGATGATACCTTGGAATATTTGGCAGCGGCCGCACGCCACTCTCCCTTGAATCATCATAAATCGTCTTGTCGCCTCGTCATCGGCCATGACCTTGACCTTGGCCTCGGGCTTGACCGCCATTATCTGCCCGCTTCAGTGACAGTCGTAATATATGTAGTACAGCACAGTGCAGTGACAGAGTTCGTTTCGGAAATAAAAAGAGACCCTCGTCTCATGCCAGGTGTAAGTGAGGAAAGAAGCAATCATCGGACAGGGAGGGGAGTATGAGAGACAACGGGGAGATACAAAGCAAGCAACGCCGGCTCTTTCAAAAAGCAAAGCGTAATCAGGTCGATTCCCACAGGGTTTATTATTCTAGTTCGTTTCTTCCTTGCTGTTGTATACTTGGCCTTTCCGTAAAGTTCATGCAGGTAAATAACAGTTAACGGTTCAAAAGTGCAATTCTGACACCCATGGCTTGATTCAGATCTCGTCCATTGTCCAATTGAGTTCGTAGCATGTGTTGTTTCACTCTCATCGTCGAACCAATCATCTGGAACTCGATGCATTTTGTATGGTTATTTGGACAGGTCATTCATCGGTCATCGGTCATCCCGCATCTTCCTCCGCCTAATGCATCTGTATCTGAAACCCTTGCCAACGCTCATCTTGTGTCACCCAACTTTCATTGACGGAAGCCACATCTTTTCTGATGGTAGCCTCTAGGATTGGTTACCACCAAACACACCCTTGTGAGGTAATATCCCTGTCACCACACCATGATCACCAGTCTATCATTACGGCAGATCCCAGCCAACTTACCGACTCTCAGACAAAGTCCCAGCTCCAGCTCCAGCCCCAAGCTCCAGCTCCAGCTCATGCCCCTGCCAACTTTCCGCCAGCCTCATCCTCATCCTCATCCTCACGCCCATTCTCGCCTGATCTGATTGTGGCTAGGGGTAATGATTGGTACCTTATCACTTCTCGCATGTCTCTGATCTCATCGGCGTTCTGAGTCTGTCTCATCGATACTTACTGGTTTCTCACAACACGACATGTCATTGCGTGACCAAGTTCCGCCCTCCGCTATTTTGACACTCTTTTGTCGATCGTAAAGATGCTCCTTGCACTATGACACTATTCGCGGACGCAGACCCGTAAACACCTGACACTCTTGATATGAGTAAAGTTGGAGCCGACAGGGGGTCGGCCCATGTGCCAGCTGGGTCGCCTTGGGGCTGATTTACTTTACCCCTGTTACTTATCAGATCTCACTTCTGACAGCTCCTGGACATCCATCGATCTTTCCATACGACACCATGTATTCACCTATTCATAGGTTGTTGTTCAATTTCAATACAGACTTGTGATAGAGTTATTACTCCCCCCTTTCCTTTGCCAACGTAAACCAGATGCCAGGTTCGCCCAAGACAAGAAAACAATTCCTGTTGCTTTTCCACGACCGACCGTGACACCAAATAAAAACATACTGAATAACACCCGAATGAATAAACCATAACCATGTAACATAACTTTTGGCGCCGCTTCCATTACCTCTGACTCCCCCCTTGCCTTTCTTGTGCGCCTTTATTCCAATACCGACAAGCGTTCAATGACCTCGTCATGTTTGCTATTTTGCAGACATGTATGCGTATGCGTGCTCTGTACTCCCCACAATTGTGTTGGCCGCAAGCCCAACCTCAATTGGCCTGAGACCTGAGGGGAAAGAAGCCATCCGGCATGGGTTCGATGTGCCAGATCTTGGGGGCGTCTTTGTTAAAAGCATCATCCCACTCCCGTCTCAGGTCCATGGGAAGGTTCCATCCCAATTCGTTGTCGCGAAGTCTCATGCGCACCAAATGACGACGCTCCGAAGCGGCTTCGCCATTGACGAAACCTTCACGACGATGCAAGACTGTGAGGTTGTTGATGAAGTGCATGTCACCTGGGCGCGTAGTGATCTCCAACTGAGTGGCTTTGGCAATGTTCTCGATGGCGTCCAAAGCTTCCATCTGGCGTGGAGTAACGGTGGGGAGATTGCTGGACCGTGGGTGAACCGCGTTCCCTGTCAGGGCCACTCTACCGAAATTCATCATCACTCTCCCATCGTGGTGGAAGAGGACAGGGCGGCATTGGAAGCGGGGCCTATCCCGGTAACAAGTCAGTTGATCTGCTCTTCGAATACGATTGACATAACTTACAGGGCAAACGGCCAGTCAGAGCGAGACAGTGTGCGGATCATGTCAGGGCGACTGGCAGCAAGAACATTGTAGACGGTGTAGGTCGATGCGATGATGCATTTGCCTCCTGAGACGGCTGTGTTTCGGGTGAGCCAACTCACGATGTCGCCGGCTTCCTCATTGTGAAAAGTCTGGAATGCAAGTTAGCGTGATTGCGGTTATGGCTGGGGCATGTACTAACAATTGGGGAGGTGGAATGACGATGGTGACCAGCCTTGAGTTTGGAAGAGTTGTCGGCAACGATGTGAACTGAAAAGAGGTCAATAAGTGTCAAGGCTAAAATAATTGCAGCCTTCGAAATACAATACTTACCAAGCATGTTGCCTTTTCGGTCCTGGCGTCCGTGCCCGCTGGCGATGTACGACTGGATACCGAGATATAGCACCGTCAGATCCTCGACTGAGTACTTCTTCGGGTCCAGGCCACGAATGACACCAAAGCCCTTGCCTTGGTGGACGTCTTGGCGAACTCCATCCAGGAGAGGTTCCAAAGTAGGAAGGGGGAAATTGCCTCGGGACACACAATCCCCATCGAGACCCAATGCTGTTTAGTGTAAGCCACATCCCGGACGCCACAAAAGGGGAGGCTCAAGGAACGTACCTTTGAATATCTGTAGGGCCTCTTCAAGTTCCTGTACATGCAACTCACTCAAGGTCAAGATGTACTCCGTTTCATCTTTGAACTGGGCCCCGGACCATGCCATAGGCACAGCGAGTCTTTTCGGCCACCCTTCGGGGATTCCAGCCGGTGCATCTACCATGCGGGTGGCACAAGGAGCTAGATCAACGGCCCGGCTGGGGCCAGTGACAGGCCTAAGCAAGAGAGATGTCATGATGGCGGTTCCTGGGGGGGATGGTTGCTAGTGGTTCTTCAGAGGACGTCTTGGTACTGAGCTGTGTGTAAGCCAGAGTGTTCTACGGGCAAGGGAATAAGAAGTGTAAATAATCGGGGACTGGGAACGGGGCTGATGTCTGGCTAGTGTGTAAGACAAGAGGTGGAATGAAAGTTGATATCAAAGTTGATGGATAATGCGGATTGTAGTAGGTGTGGATGGGGTATAAGAGAGAGATGAAAGAGAAGAGATTGAGGAATGGAACTGAAGAGCGAAGAGCTAGTTTAAATGTCTTGCATGGATTTGATGGGCAGGAAGGAGAAAAAGGAACGTTGGTAGCTATCGTGGCAGTGACGTTGGAGGCGTTTGTTGTTCGAAACTCCTCGGA
Organism: Fusarium pseudograminearum CS3096; assembly: GCF_000303195.2. Taxonomy (NCBI): domain Eukaryota; kingdom Fungi; phylum Ascomycota; class Sordariomycetes; order Hypocreales; family Nectriaceae; genus Fusarium; species Fusarium pseudograminearum. The sequence goes on from NC_031951.1 coordinate 1,610,722, forward strand.
AGGAAAGCGCAACTTACAGTCAAAACAAATGTGAAGTTATGTGAACGGTTTAGATGGTGGGAAGGAGCCCAGGAGGTATACAGACAGATGGATAGGTAGGTAGATAGGTAGATGAGAGAGTGATAGTATCCAATGAAGGGAAGGAAGTATCGACAGATACTGCCGTATAAGTAGTTTGGGAAGGACGGCAGATGTGTGTCAACCGAAATCCGAACTGGCCTCGTGATGTACAATGCTGGGACGAGCTCAAGGTTGAGGTGGATATGGAAGATCTAACGAACGTTTAGACTAGTTGTGGATGCTAGTTTATTATAGCTTTTCTGGAGTGCATGGAGAATCCAAATGGCCCTTGCTACGGAGTGTACCAAAGATCTCAGCCAAGCCTGACGCTGCTCATAATGAAAGGATACGATACGATAACGGCTACTTGCAACCTCCTCCCTCTTTCCTTTGTTTCCGTTAATTTGGTTTTCGGAAACAACCTAGGACAAGGACAAGAGAATTCTCGTTGAGCAGGGGAGAATTTCTTCTTTGTTTCCCGGTCCCGGAGGGTTTCGTATGTATGTTCCCATGTCAGACTCAACGCCCAGTAACCAACTACCTCAGATAAACGAACAGGGATTTGTTGAGATGCTTTGGACTGGGTACTCCGTACCTGCTTGGACGTAGATCGGCTGCATGCCTACCCGTGCTTGTGGAAGGTTGCAGATACGCCGGGAGACATGGGTTTGCGAACCCAACAGGCGGGTAATAGCTTGGATACCATGGCTTGGCTGAACAAGGTGCTCGGTATTTCCAGAAAGATACTACCTGGGGTACATCATGGTACCCCTGGAAGACCGTCTACCTGGTACTCATAGTCTAGATGCTATAGGTAACAGATACCTACCAAGGTAACATTGCCTGTCAAGTTACCTCATGAACGGGAAATGGCAGGAGGAAACGAAGCAAACGAAAGAAAGAAGAGAAAAAAACGCCATACCGCTGGTTCCGTTACAGCTTTTGTGACACCTTCGCTTGTAACTGGTCGTTCAAAGGCCTGGGTAGCAACATTAACTCTACATAGTCAACCTTGATGAACAAGTACGTGCGCTGTGCACAGTGCAAGGGGAATCGATGATCGTGTGAACCAAGAAGCAGGAGGCGAGATGAGGCGAGATGAAAAGATGGGACGAGAACACTGTAACCAAAGAGCGGGTTATCTCTTACCTCGAGAAAACGGTCAAAACCCCCCTTCGACGGGTCAGAAAAGAGGGAAAGGAAGCGAAAAAAAAAGAAAGAAAAAAAAAAAGTACCTGGGAAAATAGGAGTTTGTGGTTGGGCTCCGCACTAGTATGGGTTGTTTCTGAGTTGAAATTTAGAAAGAAAGAAGAAAAAAAACGGAAGAAAAAGCAAACATACATTACACCAAGCTAATAGAATCGACGAACGATGTACAGTGCAGTCCTAGGTAGCACGAGGGAGCGCTCAGGGCGTGGTGGTCCGGTTCGTGTTACCGCTCCCTTGTAAGCCTATGACACTAGACTATGCCATCCAGGAACGCGTAAATAGTCGACTTTGTTTAATTTTAGTTGCCTCTGGAAAGTTGTTCTCTCAGCTGTCTGAGGTCCGCAGTGGCGCCCTGAGCTAGTTTTCAGGCTACTAATCCGTGGCTACCTGACCTCTCGTCAGCCTGCCAGTGCACTTCGTAATATCCCAAGTCTACAAGACTCGGCAGTCAATAAACCGATAATCCTCTAGACGTGTAGTCGAACTTACGTAGTCTGTTCTCTCAACGTCATTGGTTGGGGGGAACTATGTGCCGCCACCCGCTTAGCCTTGGTGTCTCGGGCCCTAGCAGCCATTCCCCGTACCAAACAATCAGCTAACCAACCCGACGAACGAACGCATGGGCATCCATCCAGCTCAGCCCAAACGTCAGGCCAGGCAGAACAAGGCAAGGTGAGGTGAGGCAAGGCAAGGGATAACTATGCAATGCAGTTATGCGCATTTCATTAGAATTCTTCTTCTCCTTTCTTCTTACCCATTGAATCAATTTCTTTCATCTTCCCTGTTCGTTAGACAATCTCCCCTCCCTCCATCTCTCATCTCTCATCTCTCATTTCTTGCTTCCCGAGCCGATCGGTACACAACACCAACAGAACATCGTGCTACTACACCAACAGACATCCCGGCTTGACCTTGGCAGACCGAGACCAACAAAACCATACTAGAACAAAACACATCACAATACCTGTGGTTCTGACTGTGGTCCGGATTCCTCCCAGCTGCTGCCGACCGGGCCCGGCCCGTCCGGCATGAGTCCCGCCACGCCCAATCCCCAGGCAGCTTGGACATATAATATAAACCTTCAATCCGCCTCGTGTTTACGTGCAACACTGCACAAGCCATCCGTCCGTCAAAACGCAACCACCCGTCATCGCTCGACGCTCGGTCAGTAACGCTCGCCTCTTTCTGTAGGGGACCGAGCACGCACCTTGCTCTCGAGCTATCTCCCTCTTCACAGCGTCACCTCCTTTCCGACCCATATTGTATTTTGTTACGCGCGATGTGTTGCGTTGCGTTGCGCTGCGTTGCGTTGCGTTACAACGCCGCCTATGAGCCTTTCCGTCTCTTCCGCTGGTCGGTCGCCCGTCTCTCCGATAACGCAAGATGGTCCATGTACCGGGCCGTCTGGAGACACCTGAACAAGAACGATTGATCTTTTGGCTATCTTCATTCCCCCAAACAGTCCACCCAATCCAGTCACGTCCCAAAATTACCAAACCAGTTCAATTCTTTCTCTATACCTTCACCCACCATTGACCGCCTTTTAATAACCAAGCCCATACCGAAGATTCCGCCAGAGGAACCCCATTATCGTTATCATCATTGTCGTTACCGGCCGTGATTCGTCGTCTCCCCCGCTATATCCCCTGCCCTCTTCAACGTGTGTACAGTCTCACTTTCCATACCTTCGCTGCAAGTACAGCATTTACAAGCATCATGCAAGATCACAATACCTCCTACAGGTGAACAGCCCAAAACGAAAGAGAGAAAAAGAAAGAAAGAAAAAACAGTACAAGTTCCCTGTCGATCAAACACCCTGTCATATCATTGTTCGAGGCTGCCAGTTGGTTTCAAACAGCTGGCTGACGAAGAAGTAATCATGCTCGTACACAGCTGCCTCACGAAGTTTCCCCCATGGCGTCTCTGAATCGCAAAGTTAGCAAATTACCCTCACAGAAACAAAAACAGACGAGATCATCAAGTCAGCGCTTGGTGGACATACCATATTTTCTGGCCATGGTGCTTGTGTCGCGCACAAACTTGATCTTCTCCTCATCAAGGCCTGCGAGGGTTCGCAGATCTTGGTCTTTGCAACCTTCAGAAAATGGGTAAATACCCTTGTTGCAGTAGTGAAAATGCGCAAGTAGAATGTTGGCTCCTTTTCACATATTCAATTAGCAAGTGCTATAGCAGGGCAGAGAGTGGCGTCATACCTAGATGATATTCTTTGACCTTTTCTTCACGCGCAAAACGCCGCTACGAGTACACCCATGGTCAGCAACTCTCGCTCTTCTGATACATACCAATTGTATTTTGCTCGAGTCTCTTACCTTCATACCGTGCTTCTTTGCATACCCAGCGTCGTGCGCTGTGATGAGAGCTGTGTTGTGCAGGAGGATGAAGATCACAAGGTATGTAACCAGCCAAGTGCTTTGCTTATTTTTCGACATCATCTTCTGTAATTTGTCTAGCAGCTCTCTTCGCAATCTAGTCTGGATGTGATGGATCAGAATAAGATCCATCTGGGCTCCAAGAACTGGCGGAAGGGGAATGCGGCCGTGATTTGGATTAGTCTCGTCAAGGATATTCGCCTTCATACCCAACGTCTCTTGCCCAACAATGAAGCTCGACCTGGTTGTCAAACGGATTGACATCCATAGCAACAGAGTCTGATGGATCAGATCAGCGCACTCGGGCGGCGTGGACGGGTCCTTGAAAATCTTCCATGCACGCAGGTAAGTTCGGAATAGGAGGCCATCAGGTGATCCAAGCAGCTTGGTGAAAGCGTCCTGCATGGTGCTCTCGATGTGGTTCAGGTACTCAGATTTTACTTCTTCGAGGTTCACCATTGCATACGGAGGGATTGTCACCGACTTCTTGACTCCCCGGTAATCCCATGTGCGCTCCAGCTTGTCGCCAGCCTGGGGAATGAACCGTTGGACCTTGACTTTGACGCACTTGTTCGACAGCCCCCCAGAGAGATAAATAGTTCTCGGCTCTTCAGTCGCCCAACTCTGTATTGGATCCGAAATATTGTTGGTCCATCTTCGCGTCCATTCATATCCAGGAACTTGACCGGGCTTGAAAAGTCGGATATCCGTGATCTTGTATCTGAGACACGGAAAGCGCCCTGCCCTTGAGTTGGAGACCTTCTTGCAGGTCAAGCATTGCCCCCCCTCCTCTGGGTTGTTTTCACACTGCACCATGCGGTCAGTAATTTCCCTCATGACCCAGCTCATGATGGCAAAAGCATCAGCTTTTGCAAACACAAAGCGGTTGAGACTGCATCACTTACGCGTATTCTTTGCATCCTGCATCTAATGCATGAACCGATCTTTCGGGTTTGCGCAGTTTGTTCACGGAGATTGGGATCTTTGAATGGGCCTCGCTTTCCTCCTCGTTGGTTGGGAAGTAAGATCTCAAAGTTAGGATGCTGGTCAACAAGGGACCATCCGTTCTGCACTGCCTCTTCACTGTTCTGTCCGTTGACAAGCATGCCATATTGGGAAACGCTATCGGTAGGGACAAGGCCGTGGTGAGTGAGGGCGGTCGTGTCAATAAGATTCGGACCAGAGCTATATTCAACTTGGGAAAAGTTCTTGGACAATAGTTGTTGATTGCTCATCATTCCTGGAGTCTCCAGCGGTGCCTCGTCTTTGAAGGTTTGTCCAGGGTAGAAATCCCCTCCTGGTAAAAGAGCTTGCTGAGTTGGACCAGTGTCACTCATCAAAGGCTCAGCTAATGTTGTTTGATCAGGAATAAGAGGGAAAGTGACAAGAGGCGCAACATTCAGTTCGGGCTGTTGATAGTGATAGCTTGGCTGTTGCCCAGTACTCAGAACAGTATTATCATACGCCTCAGAAGATGGCATCGTCATAGATGGTTGCTTTTCTGCTACATATGGCGCATCTGGACTCGATACCATAGGCGCAGCATTTGACAGCTGTTGGTAGCCTGCCGTGTTGGTGTAAGTAATGGTTTAGAGCGCATCATGGTGTGCCAAAAATGAGTCAGGATGAGAGAAAGCAATCACGTACCGTCTGATTGTCTTGAATCCCAGCCGCAACAAGGGCAGAGAAACAAGGTGAGGTCCGCCATGCGTCTGGCTAGTGGTGAAGTTGAAGACGACATGGAAGTTTGAGCACACCCGTCCCAACCTGATGGGGTCCCATACTGGTCATGGCGCGTGTCGTAAGGATCTGGTACTGGAAGCTTCATCAGAGGTCCCTGGGACGAGGTTGATCCATGCTCAGGCGCCATGGGGATCGACGGGTCGACTCTTCTTCTCTTCCTACAATGCGCTTGATCAAGTAGTTGATGTACCTGATAACCGGAAGCTAGTCCATAGAAGCTTGCAATTTGATCAAGGCTTTGGTGAATATCATATGGTAAGATATTGTAGTTGGGATCCGTGAAAGATAATATAGAGGAGGAAGAAGAAGGATCGTCAACCCCTAGTTCGAGGAGAGGCCTCTTGTTTTTAGAAGAATAATGCGGATTCTATAGAAAAAATCAATTCACCGCACATTTGGGTATGATAGGAGGGGCCTGGGGCAAGATCAAGGAGAAGATGCTTGTCCGGGAGCCATGGCATAAGAGCCACGATGGGGCGGCGACAAGAGGGAACGGGGTGGTTGGCAACAGCCGCAGGGGCCATCCAAAGAAACCGATGAGACGGGGAGTCGATGATATAACTCCATGCAGCTTGCCGCCAACCGGGGAAAGAAACTCTTACCATAATGGCTGCAGTGAGACAGGACAGGGTGTGGAACAAGACGGCCTAGTAGCAGCAGTAGTAAGAGCAGAACAAAAGTCAAGGTACCACCACGCGGGGATCAAAGTCGACGAAATACAGGCAATGACAAAGGAGAAACTAGCTTGCCCAGTTTGGACTTCGAAAACAGTGGTCAAAATCGAGCGACGCCGGGGTGGAAAGAGGGGGGAGTGTGGTGGTAGGCTAAGGTGCCACGAAAGCCATCACCGGAGCACTTGACGTTCGAACCCCCGTAGTGCGCCGAGTGGAGCGCCAGCGATGACCGGAGCCCAGACGACAACGACCGAGAGAAAGGCACCCAGACGGTCGGGAGAAGGGAATAATGCGATGAGGGAGGCGAAGAATCCGGGGAAGATAGGCGGAGAAAGGATAAGTAGGGGCCTGTTGAATAAGCCCAATCAGATGGTTGAGGCTCCTTGTCCGCGAACACAGGTTCGATAAAAAATTGGTGTGCTGCTCGCCGCCGTACTGGAAGGCTTCAATGTGAGCACAGTAGTAGGTACCACTGGAACAAGACGTGGAGCCTTGTCCGCCTGGTTCACTTCTTTAGCAACAGGGCAGATTAGGTTGTCGTGGTACTGGTAACAGAACGTGGAGCTGGCAACTGGTAGTGCTGGTACTGGTGCTAGCACCGGACGGTGCGGTGCGTTGAGCAAACTCAGAACGATATGCCTGCGGCCGCGATCGTATGGATGACGACCGATGCGGGCTGCGGGCTGAGCAAGTCTGCGGCTGGCGGTGTGGTGGCTGTAGTGACTGGGCGTTGAGCGATTCAAGCAACGGCTCGACGGTCTGCTGGGAATGGCGATGATGAACGAGTCTGTGAGAGAGGAAAGTGGACTCGGTGAGGACGGCGTCTACATGGCCTCGTGCTGAGCAGTTTTTGACCGGTCTGAGGGGTACCATGGGCGTAGCAGGGGCCTCCTGATTGTAGTGCGCGAAGGCAGAGATTTTTTGGGATATTACCCGCCCTACCGGTTCAGTGTGCCTGGAGTTCCCGATCTGGTGTAGAATAGTCGAAACAACTCTGGCATGCGAGTGATTAAGACAAAAGCATTGTCGGCAGGTTGAAAGCTTTGCTGGGAAATCAGAAAGGGTGGTCTGACTTGCGCGTGGTCGTAGTGGACTTGATCTGCCTAATCAGTCGAATCTTCGAATCGGTCTATTGTTCCATGGCACGCATAGCCAAAGAGCCTGCCTGGTCATGACAACGGTTAATAATTCGTGCATTAGAATGCCCATGTGATTGACATGGGGCTGACCAATGTAGGTCATGGCTGCACAACCGCTCAGCTAGGATTGGATGTGCTATCCTCAAATTGCTTTTTCTCCTACAAGGTCTCGCAACGCCAGCCCGCCCGGGCATCGCACCCCAGGTAAGAGGTACATCATCAACTCCGCAATTTAGCAGAAGTTCTCAAAAGTACTTATCCTGACATGCCAAGTAGGTCCGAAGAAAGGATTTGTTTCGTCCATTTACCATTCCGAGACCAGCGTCAAGAGTTCTGCGAGAGCGACTGCAGAGATATGCGTCCCAGTGTATAAAGAAATGCAATGGCACCTCAAGATGACTGCGAACAACCAGTCCTCTAGTCTTGCTTGCCAGCGTCCACTACTCCAAGATGCAGAGAATGTGTCGTAAACCTACAAATCTCCAGATTTGATTCCAATTCATCTCAATCCGTTCTTTACCTATCAAGTGAACTAAGGCTGACGAGTGATGACAGATAGCGCGGCAAAATAACTCAAGTTGAGAACTGTGACTTGGGCGCTGTCAGGTTTCGACGACCATGTGATAAGACTTTTGTGTGCTATCGTCACGCAAACGTTCTGGTTGGCACGAGAAAGAAACAGGGGCAGCGACCGGTGAGACTAAAAATCACCATTGTTCACAGCCGGACATTGGACTTGGACATCGGACCGATCGACGTCGGTTTGGGTGCTGTTATCGTTGCGAGTTTCTTACGAAAGAGCTAGGCGTGTATAGGATGCTGGAGCTGGGCACACGCTAACCGCACTAACGGCACGATGTGAGTTGCGGGCATGATGCCCTGCCCTGTCCTGTCCTGCCCTGCCGCCGGCCTTGCCAAAGGTTCTGCAGAAAAGTGTCGAGGTAATCAGTTGGTTGATGTGTTTTGCTTGCATCAAAATGCATGGGAGGAAATGAGTGGCGGTAGCTGCATATCTCCCTCATTGACGGGCTGGAAATGTTTTCTCTTCTCTCATGGAAATGCAGCGCTTCCAAAGAACACAGATGGGCGTTCCTGACGATATCAGCCTGTGACGTCGGTCTGGAAGATGGATGGCAAATGATGCATGTTACAGAAGCAATCACTGGGCTTTCATCAGAATGGCAGGAGGTGTCGTGGTGATACCCCGTGATTGGAAGTTAGACTCAAGTGGCGGTTGCGCCTTCCCTCAACGGATGTGTGGTGATTTTGCTTTGCGTTAGTACAGGTCCTCAACGGCCTACGGAGGGAAGCGGGAAGGTAGGTGGCTGTTGACTTGGCGTCCACTCGACACGGAAAGGGCCAAACACGACTTTCGTATCCAAACTTAGTACCCGCCCTACTGGTACTACAGACCGAGGCAATCTCGAGTCTTGATCGGACCCAGTCGGCCAGTGACCAACCTCTCTGAGTCTTCTAGACTACCTAGGTAGGTACCTACTGTACTAATCCAAGCGCCAACCCAAAACACTTACCTAGGTACCTACGCAAACTATTTCACCTTAGCGGATCTAGAAAAGAACATGGATGCCACATGGAAGGAACCCCTTCTCCTCCACTAGCCTAGTCTCTATCCACCGACGGGTCTTCCCGTGCCCTAAGTCGAACTGGTGTCTGTCGAATAGATGCCAACAGATCTTCTCCCTGAACCTCTACGTTTATGCAACCATATAGCGTGCACGCCTCATGTAGGCAAGAAAGGGCACCCTAGATCGAAACGATGCGATGTCTGTCGAATAGGCGCCAACGGATCTTCTCCCTGAGCCTCTACGGTTATCCAGCCATGTAGCATGCGCGCCATGTAGGCAAGAAATGGTACCCTAAATCGAACCGGGTTTGTTTCTCGAATATATGCCAATGGAGTTTCTCTCCGAGCCTTTATGCTTGTCCGACCATGTAGCATGCACGTTCACTCATGTAGGCAAGAAATGGTTACACATGCAAGGTTACTTTGCTTGCCATGATGAACAGCCTACCTACTACCTAGCCAAGTCGTTCACCCAACCTCGTCTCCTCCTCGACCATGTAAGCGGCTGTCGACCACCTGTTTACCTGAGACATCCTGCTCCACACCGACCGGCAGCCATATACATCGTTTATGATTCCTCTCTCCTCGAGGTATGGTAACGCAACCGCAACATAATGAATAAGTGCGGCCAGTCGGGAGCCCCGCGGACTCGATCCTAGAGCATGCATGCAAATGTCAGCTTTGCGTACTGCGAAAACCTCCCTCGGCCGATCGAAACGAAATGCAGTCTGTGGCCAGGGCAGTATTGGGTGATGCATGAACAATCACTATCCGATGCGCCTCCCCCC
>NC_031951.1:1620409-1714565 GCF_000303195.2 Fusarium pseudograminearum CS3096
CCCCCCCCCGTGCGGTGTCGGTTAGCACTGCCTTTTGTCAGAAATCAAAATATCGGGGCGCAGTTTGCTTCAAAGCATGCTTATTAGTGCAGATGACGTTTCTGATGTCCGGGATCCAAATTGCCGGTATTTTGGGAATGAGAGATGTGACTGCTCACCGGTCTGCCAGGAGCCCTTGTTACCAAAAACTCGGTATTCCCCCACGCTGACAATTGAGGGCCAGACGCCGGCATTCGTTTGTGGAAGCGAAGCAAATAGTATTCGTCGTGGAACTTACGATATTGACGACAATTCACGGCTCCCGGACCGTCTCAAGCGCCCAGCACGGGCTTTGGCTGGGCTGCCAGGGTACGCTATCTCGCCTGAACCTTAGGTAGTTGTGTTCGAGCTTTCAGATCTGCTGGGTGATATACTCAAATCAGACCTTCGCTTGAAGCCCAATGTCTTCCAGCAGCTCTACAATTAATGTTTGATGCATCGGCTCCTTTGTCTGGAGGCAGGCATGTGCACTTGTTTGAGTCAACGTCACAATGGGCTTGTTCCATCAATGTCACTCAACTCCTGCTCGCTCTGAAAGCTTGTTGCAAAACCACATCCCCACTTGATGTCTTTACAGTCCTCAACTTGCATTCATTGCTATAATATTCTCTTATTGTGCACCATCCCCAGTCCTATATCTTGAATTGATTTCTTTTTAGTTCGAGAGAGCCTCCAAGCAGCTTGTACGATGATCTATTTCTTTCGCTAGTCCACTCCGAAATTCGTCCATAATCCTTCAACGGTTCACGCTGGCCGAGCATAAACATTCGCGACAGACAGCAATACAATTTGGACAAGACTGATACAGCACGATCCTCCGAGCCCGTTTACCGCGCCCAACCCTTGTGATATAAAATTCTACAGCTTCGCTTCTGAAAGCACGGTAGCAAGCGCTGGTGGAAACTTTATAACGAGTATCAGTTGAACAACTCACATACCCTTGCCTCGGTTAATCCGGCATGACTGTCATCGCGCATCTGCTTCTTCAAGACAGGCAGAGCCTTGAAAGGATGCACTTGATAAAAATCATCAATTCTTCTTGCGTCGGCGAATCTTTGCTGCAGCCTTGATTGGCTCCATGACCCAGCTTTTGCGAAAGTCGTATGGGTCATCATCTTCAGAAGTGAACCAGACAACCTCATACCCCAAGACGTTGGGGTTATCTGGAAAAGCGAAAGAGGAAATCTTGTCGCTATCTGCGTTACCGATGTAGAAGGTGTTGGATTCCGAAATAATCACCCGATGTCCCTTCTTGAGCACTCCTTTGGTAACACCGTTGTGCCAGGTTTGGATAATCCAGTCCTTGGAGAGCTTTATACGTTTTTCCTCATCGGTGAGAGGGTCATCCCATAGGATGATTGACTTGGTCGGGCACAGAGTTTGGAGCCAATTGAGAAAGTTGTTGAACAATTTGTTGTCGTCTTGAGTGTTCCACATATACGCGACTTCGTCGGCACCAAAGTGATGGAGGGGAGACCCGAAGTATTTGTCAGTGGTGGAAACGAGATCAGCTACCAGGTTGTAGGTTTCTTGTCGTTGCGGTCTAATGTCCAGTTGAGCATCCGGGTTTTTTAGGTCTACTTTGCCAACTACTAGATTCTTTTTCCATTTTCCCCTATCACAATGTTATCAGCGCTAAACTCTAGAACAGGACTTGGAAGCGTACCAAATGTCGCTGTGACCAGGCATATCTGTCTCAGGATAAACAAGGATGCCCAAGCTTTGTGCTTGGGTGACCACCTTGTGAATGTCCTCAGGACTATAGAATTGCGAGGAGCCACTGTATTTTATACTCGCATTTGTTAACCCCCCGTCGGCGGGCCAGAGCATGGGGAAGCTTTCTGCATCATAGATATGCCAATGGAAGACATTGAAGTTGTACTGATGGAGGACGGCTAACAAACTGAGAATGGCTTTGACGGGGAAAAACTTTCGACCCGTGTCGAGCATAAAGCCCCTATGAGGATAAAGAGTGCTGTTCATCTCCTAGCACGATGCTTGGCGATGCTTGGCAGAGGTGGTAGTGAAGGTGGGGGCGAGGTAAGGAGGAAAGAAGTTGGAGGTGAGGCTACAGGCCACAGCTCAATATGTAGAACAAAACGCCAACGTGGAGGCCTTCGACCATTCCGTTTCCGGGTAAATATTGTACTAACGTAAAGGAATGGTGAAATATCCTGATTATTCCGGCTCCGGCTTTACTAAATTTGCTACTAATCATTTCCAGTTAAGGCTGATCACACCTTCCAACGCTTCAGGTGATTACGGATACCTGGTACCTGTCTGGGCTGGCTCTGTATCAGACTAGAGTCTGATGGTGTGTTGGGATTCCTAAAGTCTAACATCGACTTACACATGGATGGTTTTTTTTATATATATCGAGGCGGGCGGACGGATGGACGGACGGGTGCATTATTATAAGGCAGCCTGCCTTTCAAAGGTGGAGCCTTAAGGAAGCCTACGTCAAGCGCGAAACTGAGTTGATAAAAATGGATCATACCAGTAGGCAATCAACATCGCGAAGGAGCTGTCGATGTTGCTTGTCCTTCCTCCACCAGAGGAACGAGTTTGTGATCCGTCACCGTCACCGCCGCCGCCGTCGTTGCCGTCATGTTCGGTCTCACAGAGCAGCCAACAGGCAGGCTCCTATCTACGATCACATGATCGTCAGAAGCACGGTTAATCGCCAATCTGGCATTGTCATCCATGTCGGGGTCTGATATTGTCACACAGCAACGACCGTCCTCTCTCCCAGCATCATTTTTCACCAGTGACGCGCTCACAGCTTCGCTCAGTGGAACTTCATCGTGAAGCAAGTCACGCCTCGTTTTGAATCGGCCTCCGCTGCTCTGCCTATAACTCAACAAGCCTTTACCAACAACCGTTTGGCCAGTCCCCTTGCATCCGGAATTGAAACCCCTCATCTGCGAACCGACTGTTCATGTCGGGCAGCATCCAAGACATTGTGCACTTCTTACTACCTCTTTGGTGTACAACACTGCGGTCCGTTGACTTCGAGCTGTATCCTACTGGTTTTCTGCGTCAAGCACGACGCCAGCCCATATCATGGAGTTGAGCCAGGAATCTGTTCATGATGTTATCCACCCCACTGCAGCTTACTCAGATCTTTCACCGAACCATGGTATGGAATCTATGATGCGGGACGATCAGCCAGTTGACTGGCAAGACTCGGTCCTGAATCCAAAGAATCGCATTGACAGCCTCAGCCCGCTGGAGCGGCCTCACTGGAGGATCGATGGCTGTACTGCCTTCGGAAGCCAGTTCTACGCCGTGCCTTCTTTTATCGATTCTATGCCCCCGTTACGGGTGGATGTTTTTATCCCCGAGCCTTCGAAACTCTCGCCTGAACTTCGACACGCTCTTGACGTTGATGTGGCATTTCATACCACGAGTGCGAGGCGTATTGCGAACCTCGGCATCACTCAGCATGTACTCCGCATCTTGCAATATTGGACATCGTGCCAAGAGGATCCTGTTGGCATCTTCAAAATGATTCCTTATGGCTCCAGAATTGTGCTCAAAAACATGCCCAAGAATGTCGCTGATGCGGAGATCACTATCGCCCCAACTCATTATCTTGAACGTCAGCTTTGGTCTGTATCTTCGCTTCAGGCTGCTTGGGGGAGTGATGTCGAACTGCCTCCCACGGTCGATCTCGATAACGTGGTATACGTCTCACAGCTGCACGACAGTGTATGCCTTGTGGAGATCGAAGGCAAGACGTGGATTTTCAAAGCCCTCACCAGTTACACCAAGTACCTTTATCACGAGCTAAGGCAGCTTCTTACCATCCCACAACACCCGAACATTGTTTCTCGACCAGTCCACCTTGTCACGAAGCAATGTGGCTTTGGTGGGAAAGTGGCCGTTGTCGGGTTCACGCTTGAGTACCATATACATGGCAGTCTACGCGATCTGATCCCGTTTCTCAAACTTCACGGCATGGTGTCGTTGGCCGATGAGACCAAATGGTCCATTCAACTCGCATCGGCATTGGTGCACCTTCGTGCGACTACTGATGTGTTCTACCCTGATCTCAGACTGGACAACATCGTGCTTTCAGCTTCCCGGGACGCCATAATGGTTGACTTTGAGCAGCGCGGTGTCTGGTGTGAGTTTGCCGCCCCTGAGGTCAACGCACTCGAATATGTGAGGCTTCTTGCGATCGATGAGGAGATTCCTACAGAAGTCAGCGAAAAGTACTCGAACCTCTTGTCCGAAATGCTTCCAGACTGGGAGGCGATGGGTGATAGGGAGGAGTACAAATGGCCTTCTCAAGGCTACAACGTTCCATGGTCTTGCCTCACTCCAAAGGAACAGGAGGCATGCGAGGTGTATATGCTTGGCCGAGTATTGTGGTGCATCTTTGAAGGGAATAGCGCTCCCCAAAGAGCTGCAGTCTGGCTGTCATACAGATGGGAGCCGCTGGTCGAGTTTCCAGGATACACGAAAACTCCTGGAGCCATACAGCGGCTGATCAACAAGTGCACGCGTGGAAGGCGGTCTGGTCTTAGTAGGTGGATCGTCAGGGAAAGGAACCAACTCGTGCTCCGCGAACTTGAGAAAACAGGACTCTCCACCCCTGAAGATGTACAACAGACTGCGAAGACTTGGTGGTCGGCAGAGATTGACGCATCAGAGGAGTGGCTGAGACAGAGAATCGAAGGTATGAAGAGGGGTGACTGGAAAGAGAATTTCTACGACCGACCGAGTCTGAAGGAGGTTCTTGCGGAACTTGAGGCTTTTCGTGACGAATCTGGATTCAAGTTTTGACAGGGTTTAGCTGCAATTGGGGCTTCTCATTCCACTAAAAGCCGGCTGAAGAGTTTGTGTAGGCCACAAGATTGGTCGACAGAGGCTTCTACCAAGCTTAAGCAGTCTACAAATATGGTTTAGTCAAGTCATCACTTTGTTTGTTTCACGGCAGTTTTCATAGCATGTATTATTCTTCGCCAAATAGCATCGCTTAGTACATTAATATCCACTCATTCCATTGTCCTCATCTAGTCCTCCTTGTCTTCCTGCCACCCATTTGCGCTTGACCAGATCGCTTCAACCCAGAACCCGTGCTCGATGTTCTTAGTCGCCTTAGCATTGCCCTGAATCGCTGTACATAACCTGCAGGTGCACCATATATCTCAATCTTGTCGAGAATTTCTTCGAGATTGTGCAAAAACTGGCTCGCGGCCTCTGGGATCAGATTCAGTACGTTGAGGATGAAATCTTGGTCGCGGTCGCCAATAAGACGTAGGTAAAGATTGCGATCGATGCGGGCAACCGTCCCAGAGCCTTCGTCTTTGTTATGAGACACCACTGAACTCAAGATGTGTACGAGGCTGCGAGCTGCAGACAAGGCCTCATGTGTAGAAAGAGGCTTTTCCCGTGTGTATATCTCGTGGCGCATACGACGGACGCAGCCAAGGATATGAGAAGCTACCCAAGGTACATCGTGAGGAGTTTCGACGTCTGAGGAAGGAGTTTCAGTGTCGAGATCTCGCAATACGCGGTCAATGCGTTGTGTGAGCTTATGAAACGGATCTTTGATCAAATCTCGTGAGCGTGAGATGGAGCGGAAGTAGTGGAAGAAATGGTGATTGTCCAGAAGCATGCGAAAGATGGTTTGTTCGAGGTCATGGCGCTTGATGATGTTCTTTCCCAGAGATATCCGATCGAAGATGTCCGGACGAAACTGTTTTGGGTCCATATCGTAGACGGAGGAGAGTATTTCTCGAGCTTCTTTGGCCCGGAAAGTATCTGGTTCGTTGTCGTACTCTGAGTCTGGAGTGACAAGGTGAGAGTGAAGCCCTTCCGCAAGCACGTCGAGATGATACTTGGAGATGTTCTGGAAAGGATCCCCAATCGCTTCGGCGTATCCTTGTGGGTTCATCTTGAGAGGTTTGCTGATGTCCTCGTCATACAAGGTCTGTTTGACGATCTGATCTAGGAGCCACAGGGTATGCCGGCAGGGCTGTTCAATGTCTGAACACGAGCAACTCATTTTTGAAGTCCCGTCTTCTGGAGCGCGGATCCGGACTGAACGGGTGACAAGCTCTGTCATCTGAAACGCATAAGTGTTATCAATACGACGACACTTTTCCAACACAATCCTTGGAGGTTCCCTAAAGGTTTCGCGGATGGTGGACTGGGTGGTATCCGGGAGGTGGTCGACGAGGTATGTTAGCTTGGTTGGAGATTGAATGGTGGAGGCTTCATTCTCGTCACTATCGGAACTATCGTCGTCAAAATCAGAGCTGTCTGAGTCCGTTTCCGATTCTGATGACGATGATTCATCGTGGTGAAGCTGTTCTGAGTCATGGGCGAAGGACTGTTGCCTTGCCCGAGAATAGGTTTCTGAAGACATATTCTCAAGAGATAGTCTGCTGAAGCAAGATGAAGGAGAAGTCATTGGCTTGAGAAGAAGCTTCAATGTTGTGATGATCATTTCGAGGATATCAGAAGAGGTCCTGATATAGTTTTATATTGTACAACACGGCTGGAGCCTCACAGCTAACTTGGGTCCTACACTTGGACACTCAATAAGAGTGAGATAGACCCTGGCTGCGGCCACACATGGTCAGTGATGAGCCTCACGGCCGGGACGAGCGATATAGGAGGGGCCCAAGGCATCATAGCTAATGTGAGGCAGGTACAAGAATGTTTCGAAGATCAAAAACAAAATCGCAGATATTCTGACTGGGGTGATGGGTTGCCATGAGGTGCCCCCCAGCTGTGGCTGTGAGATCCAATGTGGTATGTGTGGTGCATATCATAGCAGTCATACCCACTTGACAGGTAAGTAGAATATGGGGTTGGAGGATCTACGGAGTCCCCTTTATTACTCCGTACATGAATGAAACTGCAGTTTATTAGTGTTCCTCGGGTATTTTGGTGAATGGTGATCGCAATGATTCTCCCGTTCAAGACATCCCCACAGGTACGGAGGGAGTGCTGGAAGCAATTACTAACCTTCAATGTCGAGACAAAGATTCAGCAATTGACTGACTCTACAGTCCCAGCAAAATCAGGCTAAATTGTTTCAGTAAAATATTCACGTTGGTTCACTTTATTCATATCAAAGCCTACTGTTCACACAGCCACAAGCCCACCGTCTGGCGGCTAATAGAACCACTCACAGGTAACCACGGCTGATACCATGCGACCTCATGAGCGACCCGACATGGATGAGCCATAGATTGTATACTACCCAACTAAAATCGCCTGTAGTATTTCCACTACTTGGTCTCGGCTGATGCGGCTGGGGAAACAAACCATTTGCGGGGACCTATTTTATAATATCTGTCGCCTGGCAAGGCATTTTCTAAGCGACACTCAACCTCGAGAGCTCAGCTTGACTGATACTGATGATGGTGATGAAGGGAAGACCGAGGCTGTAAGATGCGGTCTGTCTGTCTTTGAGCGGCCGTGTCTATGTTTGCTTGTCTATGATGCGTCATGATGCGATGTTTGCTAGGGACCAGATTGTGACGATGGGAAATCAGGAATAGCGACATCGGTCGTTGACCATGGTTATGCTGAGCAAGGCTGTATCTGTGTCATACCGAGTCCAAGTTTTGTGCCTCTTATGATGCCGATACATGGGTTGATAACGTAGCAGAGCAGTATAATTATAGAAATCACCCGTGTTGTCGATATCGATTGTTCATTATGTCCCCCAGCATTTGTTTGGTACCAATGCCTCCCTCCATCTTGGCCATTGCACGCCGTTGGCCCTAAAGACAGTATCGATCGATCCGATAAGTCAACTTACGGCACTTTTATGTATTATCCCTAACCGTGTGCCTGCCATCAACCCATGTGGTTGTTGGCGGTGTTCTCCGAAATCAAGATATCAGGTCTTGGATATAAAACTGTGCCGGATTGCGGTGTCAGACCGATGCATCGAGGCGTAGAACGCACTTCTATTGTGTCCGTGTTACTCATTACTTGACTACAGAAAAAAAGAAGAAAACTGTACGCGATGCAACGTGACGACGGGGTATGTTGTTGGTCCAACTGATGATGTGGTCATGCACAGGAAGTGACATCCGACTGCCGTGAGTCTGACAGATACCTTGGCCGTAAGGAGAACTAAAATCCTCAGAGTCAAACTGTTTCTTGCACGTCGTAGAATCAAATTGACTTCATTCTAGGTTGCTATGCTTATCGGTTCCCCTCTCCAATGACATTATCAGATTTCTTAGCATGCTATGCGCAACGTCAAAGCCCAAAGGAAAGTGGAAAGTCAGAGTCTTGATATACATCACACATCTGTATGGTCTGTTGCCCATCAAAGCAGACGGCAAAGGTGAACGAGGGGGGTTGGCTTCTCGTGGCCAAGACTTCCGGGTGGAAAGTAAAAAAATAACAAACAAACAGAAAACGCAATAAAAGCTATCCACAGGCAGCAACGTCATCAAAGCCTATCCCAGGCTCTATGTTTAAAAAAGCAGTTTGTGACTGGTCGTATCGCCACGTGCTGAATCAACCTTGAAATTTCCCCAGTGCACCTAATTCCGAAAACCGTAAAAGGAGGTGTTTGCGTGTCAAGCGAGTCCGAACCAATGATAAACCACCTCAGAGCTGATGCGTGTATTGGGCTCCTGCTCTAGAGCCCCTCCAAGAAGTGATGTGATAAGAGTGTTGATACATCATGCACAGGTCAGTGCAGGTCGAAGTCCGTCATCAAAGCGGACGACTCGGGGGGATGCGTGGCTCTTGGTGGCTGCTCTCTTGGTCGGGGTTCGGCCTTTTCGGAGGATCGTCTTCGGATCGGGCGACGGAGATTTAGGAGAAGACGAAGACCGGCCTGCAGACGAGGAAGTCGACTTCCTAGGCAGGCTATCCACAGACCGGTCGGATTGTCAATCGATACCATGCTGCTGCTTGAGCTGAGCTAAAGATTCGCGGCGGGCTTCGAGGTCCTCTTTTGACTTGGCCATCTTGTCGGGCTGGTGGTATAGAACTGGAGAATCAGGTTAGTACAACTCTAGATCTAACATGGCGTCTTGCCCCCTGCTGATGTGATACAAAAGCATCAGCCGGGGCAGACAAGGACGACATACCGACGAGGTATCGATTTTGGAAGTTGAAGCCGTTGAGCTTATCGCAGGCCTGCTTCGCGTCGGTTACGTCTTCATAGACAACGAATGCGGTTCCCTTAGTGTTGTTGGCGATACCCTGTCGAACCTGGCTGCACAGACCGTCAGTATAAATTTCGTCAAGCGCATCTCGACATAGTGTGCAAATATCGTCCTCGTTGAGCAATCGTCGAGTGTCGGGGCAGGTGCATACCGAATAGGGCCGAATTTTCCAAAGAGATCGAACAACTCTTCTGGAGTGACGTTGTAACTATCGGTTTCGATTAGTCTGGAACCGGGCGCAAATCTCGATGGCTGATCCTGGCATACCTCAAGTTCTTTACGAACAGAGCTCTGCAGAAAAGTTAGCGAAATGCATTGATATATGTGTCCTCAAAAGACCAATCTAGTTCAGGCCAGGAAATGCGACGGGCCACGAATAGGGCGCAAGACTTTAAAATTGATTCGCGGCAGTTTGTACTTTGCGTAGAGTACAAGTATTGCACGGGCGGATGCGTGTAAGTGGCAGCGACTTACCGATTGACTTCTGGGGCTAATTTACCGCCGCGACTACTCATCTCTTGGATGATGTTCGATGTTGTTGATATTGGTTCAGTAGGAACGGAGAGGGCGCGGTGGGCGGTATTACGGGACGGAGAGAGAGATAGAATTGAGCGGAGCGGAGACGGGAGGACGGCAACGACCTGGAAGGCGAGATATGTGCACGTGACCTTGCAGTTGGACCACATATCGGGAAGAACAAGGGTATGATTGGTCAGCGGAAGCTGGCGTGATCTAAGGCGGATGGGCGGACAGCAACGGACAGCGTCACTTGACAAATGTGGCACTGTATTAACGTTCGATAATAATGGTGGGTGAAGAGAAGAGACAACGAGTGTTGTATTGGAGATGATTGCTGTCTGTATATAATTTGCTGGCATTATTGCGACTTTGCGCGTTTGCACACTGACTACCAAATACATCCTGTTTCTCTCTCCATCACGCGACCAACCAGACACCTCTATCCCGTCACCGCATCTGTTTGCACTCAAGTCAGGTTGAAGAGTACAGCCTACAGAGCAATCTGGGGCTACATGAGGCTTACTGTGGTCAAGCAAGTCAAGGCAGATAAGACTAGGCACTATGCAAGTGCACCGCGAGCCGTGGAGTCGCGTACCCGCTGATAGAGAAACTGACGGCACTTTCAAGCCGAGGCCTTGACACAGTTGGTAGGCTTGAAGAAAAGGCCCTGCAGAGGTTGGCTTCTAGCGTCTTTGCGTGCTTCAGGTATCACTGCAGCAGCATACAACCCGGTCACTCGGACACGTGGAGGGTGAGCTTTCAGGGATCAAGTCAACAAAAACGTCAGTCAACAAAGGGTCCAGGTTAGCTAAATGCGCAATCGCATGAAAACTGATACCTTAAGCACGATTCATTAGGCAAGTGCTCAGCAAGTGGATGGGCTTCACAATTATTCCCTCTTCATTCGCTATCAAACAATCATGAACTTTTTGTTATTTGCAAAACGCTTTATCCTCTGAATCTCGGTTCACCCGTCCGCCAATTTTATTCTCGTAAATAGGACCCATTGGTCATTCTCCACAACCGCCCCGGTTTGTCAATTACTGACTCGGCGATTGCGGACAGGGACTCACAATGAGTCTTTGGAAAAAGCCGAACGGATAATGCGAAAAGTCGCCAATATTGTAGACAGTTGGATACACTGTAGTATTAAGTCTGCCAAAACCTAAGCGAAATAGGTCTCAGGTTAGCACTGAAGAATAGGTTCTCAGGGGATGTATGGCAAGGTTAGTAGGCAGCTTTCCCATGTCTATCACTCTAGGCAGAACTTGGACGGAACTGCCGTGGAGTGAGAGCGTGAATTTCAATTACAGTATGAGCTTTACCAACTTGAGCTCGCCTAACATTATTCCCTTCTGCTTGGTTTCACATACTCGAGGAAGCGCCAACTTATCATCATCACGGTATTGAACCATGTTATTCATCCACCCTGGACATTTTGAACCATTTCTCAACATCACCCAACAACCCTCCGACAACGGCTTGTACTCGAGTAAGAGATACCAATCTCATGGACTCACGAGGCGTAGTCTGATCGGCACGACTGTCTCCACAATGTCGCGCTTCGGTCGCGACGTCCTCTCCGTATTTGATGTCGCTTCAAGTGACCAGGATTTCCTCGCCGACGTCATCGAATCCAGTCGGACCCAAGCAACAGCCGAGCTTGAGAAGCTTCGCCAGGAAAGTTTGTTAGCAGGCGCTCAAGATTGGCATTATCTTATGCAATGCGCCATCTCTATGCGACGAACTTGCCGATACGACAGATACAGCACAGAAGCGCAAGATGTTCTTGCATATGTACGGTGCGTACTGGACGGACGGGTTCTTCCGTCAGACTCGGGCTCAGGCTCGGAGCCATGGAATATGACCGATAGGCTTATCGCCCGAGCAAAAGAGCTTGAGGGCGACCCCGAGATCCAACCACCACAAATCCCCGGAAATATCGACAACCAGCGGCTCTTGCTGCGGCCTAGGCCGGAGGCTTTCTCAAACACGAGGAGTATCTTCAAAACTTCACCTTACTGGTCTGACCAACCTCAGAAGAAGGTTCCAAATGAGAGCCGCAAGTGGAGTCTTACACCCTATTCGACTTTTGGATTATCGCAAATACATACCCCGTTAGAAGCACAAAATGATACTCTTCAAGACTCAAGTCTTGGTGGCCTCGCTGTTGAGCAGGGTTCCCCGCAAGGAGTCACCATGAGCGATAAGGATAACACCCCAAGCGTCAAGCCCAACAGTGTCATCTCACCCTACTTTACAGACACCTCGGTTTCTGCTGCAAAGACGTTAGTAGTGCAAAAGCGACCACCGCGGGGGACAGTGCCTTCTGTCCCTTTCGCGCCCCTCACATCGCCGGATTTTGGCCTCGTTCAGGAGAAAGTTGCACGTGAGCCATTCTGGCTACTCATTGCTGTGTCGTTCCTTATAAAAACCAAGGGTATACACGCTGTTCCCCTGTTCTTTAAGTTCAAACAGCGATTTCCCACTCCAGCTGATGTCGCTTATGAGTCGAATACGAAGCCAATTGTTGAAATGATACGTCACCTTGGACTTGCAAACCACCGTGTGGCTTTGATACAAAAATATGCTCGAGGATTCTTAGATGATCCGCCAGCTGCTGGGAAACTGTTCAGGGTGAAAAAGTATGATTGTAGGGATGTTGAATTTCCATCTGCTTCTGGAGACTGTGTATCGTCCCAAGATAAAGGCGACAATCAAGATTTGGAAGCCTGGGAGATTGGACATCTCACACAAGGCAAGTATGCAATAGACAGTTGGCGCATCTTTTGTCGAGACGAGTTACTCGGCCGAGCAGAAGACTGGAAGGGAAAGGGTAGAGATCCTGAGTTTCAGCCCGAATGGATGAGGGTGAGACCTGATGATAAGGAACTCAGGGCATATCTGAGATGGATGTGGATGAAAGAGGGTTGGGAATGGGACCCGATCACAGGTGATCGTGCTGTGTTGAGAGAAGAGATGCGTAATGCTGTTAATGAAGGAAGAGTTGAGTATGATGATAGAGGCGGGTTGAAGCTGAAGGATGGCCCAATTGATCCATCGCTGTGACAGGATTGACGGTTCAGGGAGTAGTTATTACGAAGCAAGAAGCCTACTGGTTTACACTTTAGGAGTATTCACTGTACGAGCAAATACGATAGACTTGTTTGGAATATAGCCCAAGACAGTATAATGATTCTGAAAATAGAGATAGAAACCGAGAGTTCTATGTAGCTTGTTAGGCCCTAGTTGTCCTGAGGAGGAAGCTAATGTGATGGTCTGCGCCACTGAGGTAGTGTCCATTGTAAGAGTTTCCATTCTTGGATCGCCTAGTTCCCGGCCCTAACCCAAGTGGTGATGGGGAGAAAGGGATGTCTGGGGCCCTGGTCAGAGGTTGAGCCCGTGTTTACCATGTACTTTTGTACCTACCTATCTCGTCTTTTGATGATCTGACTGGCCTCGGCTTGATGAAAGGTCGAGGCTCGGATCATCTGCAGAGAATAACAAGGCTGTTAAGCAGATAATAGACCCCAAGGTACAGATTGGTACCCTGGACATGTAAATCCCCCTCGATTCGGCAGTAGTTACAGGTATCGGCACCTAGCAAGGCCCTGGCACAAATAGGAAGAAAGGGTGGGAGAGCTAAAAAGTGGGACGACACAAAGCTCCATCACGGGATCTCTAAAGGACACCGTTGTACGATCAGGGAGGGCCTCGCTACCTCTGTTACTGTACCTATTAGGTAGATCCTTTTCTTTACTCGTCTGAGGTCATCGTCTCCAATTGAATCACAAAGGACAGCTCGCCTCGACGCCTCGTTCTTGTCTGTCTCTCCTTGCCCTTTTTATCTTATCCTCGTTCTTTTTTTTACTCCTCCTCTTATCTTGTCTAGGTCGTTTGTAGAGCTTCTCAATCACCGTTTGCTACCACCTATCGTCTTTTGGTCGAGTCCAATCAAACAAACGCCCTCTCGTTTCGGCTCAAACTCCCGAAAGCTTCACCCACCAGCTCGCCTGTTTGACGTCTCTGCTCTTTTCTCCTCCTCTTCACGACAGCCACTCATCGGCGACTTCTTCTCCTCAACATTGTCGTGCTTTCTCATCTTCATCATCTAGTCAGCAGGTCTGCACGTGAAACAAGCTTCCTTCGAAACCGAACCTCAACGCTACAGCAATGTCCAACCGATTCAACTCTGGCTACGGCCTCGGTGGCCCCGCGCCCTACGGCGGATCCCAGACTGCTGAACCTCAGCAGGGTGAGGGCTTTCTCGAGCAGATTCGACCCTATACCAGCAAGATTGAGGATGCGCTCGACACCATCAGCGAGCCTGTCAAGCCGTGAGTCGAGCGACGTTCTTTGCAAGCGCGTTTGGAGCTCTGAGAGCTGACCTTTGTCCTTGTTGACAGCTATCTCCCTGCCATTGGCCGTTTCCTGATCGTCGTTACCTTCTTCGAAGATGCTCTCCGTATCGTCACTCAATGGTCCGATCAGCTGCTTTACCTGAAGGACTACCGCCACAGTAAGATGCGCCTCTGTCCCGAGAAGCGGGAAAGGCTGGTTAGGGAGTTCTAGCTAACATTTGACAGTTCCTTCCGGCATTACCCACCTGTTCCTTCTTGTCAACATCATTGCCATGTTCTCTTGCTCCACTCTGGTCATCATCCGAAAGCACTCCGACTACGCCGTCGCCGGTCTCATGGGCGTTGTCGTCACTCAGGCTCTTGGCTACGGTCTCATCTTCGATCTCAACTTCTTCCTCCGAAACCTGTCTGTCATCGGTGGCCTGGTCATGGTCCTGTCTGATTCGTGGGTTCGCAAGACTCAGGTCTTTGCAGGTCTTCCCCAGATCGACGAGAAGGATCGCAAGATGTACTTCCAGCTGGCTGGCCGTGTCCTTCTGATCTTCCTCTTCATCGGATTTGTCTTCAGTGGCGAGTGGTCGCTCTGGCGCGTCATTGTCTCGTCTCTTGGCGGCATCTCCTGCGTCATGGTTGTCGTTGGATTCAAGGCCAAGTACAGCGCCACTCTGCTCGTTGTCATTCTGAGCATCTTCAACTTGTTGGTCAACAACTTCTGGACTGTAAGTTACGATTCGCGACAGGTGTATCTACCAAAAACAAGCTAACGAAGTACCTAGCTCCACGAGCACCACCCCCACAAGGACTTTGCCAAGTACGACTTCTTCCAGATCCTGTCCATCGTCGGTGGACTCCTGCTCCTCGTCAACAGCGGCCCAGGCCAGTTCAGCATTGACGAGAAGAAGAAGGTCTACTAAGCCCGCGACCAAGGCAAGCGCGCTACGTCCAGTAAAGGATGGGCATCGAGGTGTCCGGCGTTGGCAGGGCATTTTCTATTTACAATTTTGGGAAAGGATAACGATCCGAAGAAAAGTTACGCTCGAGCTGAAATGGCAGCGGAACGAGTTAAGTTACATATGGTGGCTGGGGTAGCAGCACCGGGATTGATATGATCTGATGGTATTAAAATCTGCTTTCGCAGCACATTGACGGCAATGAATACATGGATGATCTTAAACATTTGTTGATATGGCGGACAACTTGGGCATGTGTAACTGTCTTCTAGACCTGTTCTGCTTAATTGGCATCTATATATGCGATACGAATGCTGGAGAGCATACGTCTGGTTAGTGTAGGCTATCCCGATGGGGTTCAGTTGGTTATGTCTATATAACGATCAACGTGGAATGCGAACGAAAGTCACGCCCGTTTGAACAACATGGTTTGCAGCGATTGGTGATGTCAGTAATTTCTTTTGTACTGTGACAACCAACCAACATTGGATACGGTTACCGTTCAAGCTAGTATAAACGCTGGCGGGCTCTTTGAGCGTTTGAAGCATGTCTAGGAGGCTAGTCTGGTGGGTGGCAGAAAGTTAACCTCTAGGCTGAAGTATGGTAACGAATAACCTAAAGGTCCAATTTAAATGGCATACATAAACTGACTAATTTCGCCTTTCATGCTTCCGGCTGCCAACTTCTCTAATACCTCGAGGGAGGCTATTGACATTGGCTTGGCTTGTACCGTAGCCTGTACGGGAATAAACTCGCATATAGATAAGGCATTGTGTCTATTCCTTGATGTCACTAGTAAGGAGATGCGTCATTGTGAATCGAATCTCGCGTGCATTGCTTTTCACCAATATACCACTATCTAATTATTTACCAATATACGTAATATCCTGTCCTCGCACTTTTTGACGCAGTGATGATTGCCGCCCAACTACAACATGAAGTTGGATATACTGATGTTGAAACCACCGTTGGGCCGTTTAGAGGACAAGACCCTTGGTCTGCTTGAGCTTCTTGACATCAATGTTCCTCAGCATGGGAACCCAAATAAAGAACAAAGAAGCAATTCCAACGCCCGCAGCAAGCATTCTGACTTGGGCAAAGCCGTACGACTCCTGAATAGCAAGTCTAGCAGGACTGTCGACGGGGTATGCAAGCTGGTTCACAATGCTTCCCGCAATAAGAGTTGCATTGGCCACCTCGGATTCCGGGAGTCTCTTGATGAGTTGAGGAATAAAAGTGTTTGTCCAGATGGCACCTGAGATAGCGCCTCCAACAGCACCACCGACACCTCCAGCAACATATAGCGTAGCAAGCGCAGCAGCGACATATTGGTGTGCAACAGCAGCCAGGACGGCGAGCTGCATAACCAAGATAAAGACCGCACCACCAATGGAGATGAAAATCTCACACATAATGATATATCCAACGTACTGGTTGGGGGCACGGAAATGGATCATGAGGCCGAGAGCGAAGATGTAGATGGGGACAGCGAAGTAGAAGGTCCACTTGTAGAAGCCGGTCTTTCGAATGAGGAAGCCGACAATGAAGAGAAGCACACCAGAAACGACCTGGAAAGTCGAGTTGACGTATCCAGCCTCAGCAGGACCGAGGTTGACGACGACCTGCAGGAAGGACGTAAAGAAGTAGTTCCAGGTGTAGTAGGAGACTTGGTAAGTCAGATCGATCATGCAGGCAGCGACGACGGATCGATCGAGAAGGAAACGGCCCTGGAGGAAGGGGACAGGGGCAAGCCAGTACTCCCAAACACCGAAAAAGACGAGGGTGCAGAAGCCGACAATGATCATGGCGATGATGTAGCCAGTGCTCCAGCCGTTGGGAGCGTGGCCCGCGAGGTTGAATGGGAGAAGGAAGACAACGAGGCCTCCACCGAAGAGGAAGATTCCGATAACTGTATTATTGTCAGTATTCGAGATATCACTGAAGATCAAATGCAAGGTGATTACCATCAAACTCGTTGAAAGCCCACCAGACGCTACCAAAAAAGCCACGGCTTCGAGTGGTCTTGGTCACTGTGCCGTTCTTGAAAGCCTTGCGCAGGTTGACCTTGAGGACAAGGAAAAGAGGGATCGTGACACAGGGCAGAACAAGTGCAATCCAGCCGAAACCCCATCGCCAGTTCTTGACATCGATGACAAAAGCAGCAGCGGCCTTGGAACCAGCAAAAGCAGTGATCATGTAAGGAGAAGAAGTAAAGGCAAAGGCCAAGCCTCGGTTCCTAAGGTTGGAGGCGTCGGCAGCGAGCACACCCACGGCATAGATCATGCCTCCCCAGCCGACAGAGTAAAATACCTGAGCAGCGCAAAAGGTGGCGAGGTTCTGGGAAACGGCCATGAGAATGAGACCAAGAGTGGCAAAGCCGCTCATGAGCAGGAAACCTTCGGCGCGGCCCCAGACATCGAGAGCCTTGGCCATGGGGATATAGCAAGCTGCGGTCATGGCGTCTGATACGATGGGGATGGTTGTCATGAGGGAATGGGCCCTCCACTCGCTGGTGACATAAGGGACCAGCACGAGATAGAAGGAGCCGCGGAAACCGCTGATGAGGAACAGAGTCCAGATCCTGTCGATAGTTGTTAGCGTTTCCGGTGTGGAACGGTACTTTGTCTTGAGGGCCGCAAACTTACAGACACAGAAGAGCGGCCAGAGACCCCTTACCCCAAGTGAGGGTGATGGCCTGGATCTCCTTGACACCATTCTGAACGTCCTCACTAGGAACATCAGAGTCGTTGCCCTTGTCATCAGGGTTGATAGTACCAGCAGTGGCCTCCTTGTCGTGGTCAGGACTAACTTCGCTGACGATCTCAGGAGTCTCATGGATCTCCTTCTCGTGAGGAGCCAGTGTCCCGGCAACATGGGTGTTATCCTCACGGGCGAGACCCTCGCGGATCTTTGTCAAGGCTGACATTGTTGCTGTTGAGCTCGCCACTGATACTAACAGGTAGTGCAGTGGTATGTGATTGAGGCTGCAACACACTCGGGACAGTAAAGTTGAGAGTAACTAAGAACCGAGAAGGGGAGTCTGGGATGGAGAGGGAGCTGCAGCATTCCTTATGTAGTGCAATGTAACCCTGACATGGCATGGGCAGATAACCAGCTACCGGACGAGGAATACAACCGTTCAAAGTAAAGCTCTACTTTTACCATGTGTTGGTTCTGTTCTAACTCGGATGTGTCCCTCTTCTCGGGAAACCCCCTGCAAACTGCCCATTGTTTGTGCTTTGCACTCGGAGTTGGGCGGGACAGAACTTCACCTTCACGTCAAGCCAAGGAGCTATAGGAAGGATAGTGTCTTGGGGCTGAATCTGAACTGATGAGTTCAGTTGGTCTTTTCCTCAATGGGACGGTCCCCATAACGGTTCTACCAACAGGGACGTTAAACCAGAGGCGACATCAGATTATCAGTGGCAAAGGAGTGGGGGGAAGAGCAAAGTTACCCGAGATCGGAAGGCCAGGGGAGGGAGGAAGTGACGATTTTTTTTTATATCTAATCTGATTGATGGATAAGATCCAACTGTCAACAGCTTCATCTACCATGTCGTGCCAAGGGGTCTCATCCAAAGCTAAACCACCGCCGAAATAACTCTGCTATAGCCTGGTACCAACAGCAACGCAACATTACACTGGATGCGGGTCTATAGCATTTCAACAACGAAAGAAATGGACTCAGACGAAACTTGTTGACGTTGCTGGTTGCAATGCCTGCCATCTGATTACGGGACCCTGGCAAGTCTAGCCACATTTTTGGCGGCTTGGCATAGGCTTGGGATCATCCGAGCCCACTGTAACTAGCAGAAGCTGCATATTATAGAACATGCCTTATCCTTACCTGAACTAATAAGATGATGCTTTGAGAAAAGTATGCTTCAGGTTTGTGCTTCCTGTATGTACAAGAAGGAAATCCACTCTTGGCGCGGAATATTGTCTTGGGCACCCGTGACAAAGTTTAGGTTGTGGTATCAACGGGCTTATAACATGACCAGGTTCTACGGGTTAAGGCAATAAAATCCTCCGGAAGTATAGACTAATTAGGAAGTTTCACTCGCGTCAAGCGATTAATTCCGAGTGACTGAATCAGAAGTTGTACTTCGGTCCATCGGGTTTACACTTCATAGAGCAAGGGACTTGAGCCGAGCGATAATCGAGCAGAATGTCTCGGTTCGTTTCCAATTCTGTCACACGGAATATGCCGATTTTTATTACTGCCGCTAAACTGCATGTTCTTTTGCCAATGCTGAATGTTGCATGCGTGCGCGATATAACACACTTGTTCCATAATCATGCGTCCTTCTCTGCAGGCCGATATGGATTCTCATCCACCACCTGATACAACATGCCCACCAAGTTCCAGATGATCGGTAGATTCATAAGTACAATGAACTCGATTCTATTTCTGCGTTAATATACTTATTCTTAGAAATCCACAATGCAGTCGAAAATCATTCAATTGAAGTCATACATAGACCAACACCATAGTACATGTCTATTTGAAATTGATGCCAGAGTAAAACAGAATGAAGAGAATTTGCAATGCCAGGACGCTCAAGTATTCATTTTGGTGTTGTTTAGATGTTTTACTATTTCGTGATTCTCACACACAGACTATGCCGCGCATACTTGTTGCGATGACCACTCGTCCCTTGTGACCCGGTATTCCACTTCACCCTCCTCAATGCCAGGAGGAGGAGTGTCGTACTTGTTGTAAAATGTTCGGACGTGCTTAAGGCCAATCTTTTCCATGATGACCCGCGAGCCCTGGTTCACAGCCATGGTCTCGCCAAACACTTCCTCCACGTTGAGGTCTTCCAGGCCATGCTTCACCACCGCTCGGGAACCCTCCTTTGCGTAACCCTGACCCCAAAACTTGGGAAGGATCCTCAGACCGAACTCGACACGCTTCTTGTTGACCTCGGGGGGAGTATCGTTGCTCTGGCTGGGTGCCAGTATCCACCAGCCCACGAAGTTCTCGCCTGCGAACCCAGCCCAGCATCCAAGCCCGGATCCGAATGAGGCTGTTTCGAGCAGCAGCTTGTGTACGATGGCGGAATCATCGGCCGAGAGTGGCTTGCCGTAGCCAATATACTTCATCACTTGGGGGTCTGAGTCCAGTTGGTAGATGTAGTCTCCGTGTTCGGGTCCGAGAGGCCGTAGCTCGAGACGGTCGGTGCGGAGTGTGGCTTGACTCATGGTTGGTATCGTATCGTATCAACTCAGCTTGATTCTTGTGGCGGTTTTAGGTAAGTGGATAGTAATTTGGGGCAATTCTTGCTGTGTATATTGAGGGTTGTATACAATGGGCACTGATTTAGATATCTACAGACAAGATCTCCTCCAAGACACTTGCGTGCTTCACCCACTCTTATATATGTAATACCAAGAGATCCGAAAAAAGGCCTAGGATCCTGCTTAAACTCTGAATGGAACAAACAGAGTCACATATCATAACAGCCGTGAAACGTTGCTGATCAACGGGGGTCTTTGCTTGGTCTGCGACAGCAAAAGGAGCCAGTGACGCCCGTGCTAAGATGCTGCTTGCTGAAACACGACAAGATCAGCATCTTGGCATCTTCTAATCTCTTACTCAGAAGTGAACGGCAGTGGGCACAGAAGGTCATAGACAGCAAAAGAGTGTCAGTTCTCCTCTTGGTTGCCAAGATTGCCGCACCTGTTATGGTGTACAGTAGACTTGATAAGTGGACGTGAAATAAGCATAGTATTAAGCTTTCTACTTTAATTGTGCTAAATTGCGACTCTGTATATTGACTGACATCCAATCAAGTCGTCTTGCTTCATCATCCTAGATTGGGTATTCTTGGTGGAATGATTTCTCCTGACTTCCCAGGGGTACTATGGTTGCCTTGGGTCCCACAACAACAGGGGAGGTTCGTTTTGGTCCATGCGCATTTGCATATCTATGCAAATATCCATTTGTATCCTTCCTGACACCTAAATGAGATCTTATCTGATCTGCTTTTGTCTCAGAAGAAGAAATGGGTTTACACACAAACTCAAAAGCTTCAGTTTCCACTGAACAACAATCCTCATTCCTTTCCCCGCTGTATTGACGAAGGAATAAGCATAAAAGCGCCTCTCGGGCCATTGGACTCTATCTACTGCCCGAATATCAGTCTCTTTGCTCCGATAGGACAAAATACTCTACATAAGGCACTCTTCCCGATGCAACTCCACCATGCCTCCATAGCTGCGGCTTTTATCAGGGATTGTTTGCACTAAACGATACCCCTGTCGTGACGATTGGTCTTTTGATTCCACAAGGACCAAACACACCAGAATCACAGTCGAATGGCCTCGATATACCTGACTTTTCCGAAGCAAAGAAGCTGCTCGGGGCTCCCTGATCGCCAAGACGATGTACCGAGTTTCGAATATAGTTAAACAAACGACGATCACACCCGATACTCGGCGGTTCTTTCACGTTCCCTTGTACATGCCTGCCCGTTCAGTTAGCGCCACATCACATCGCATCCATCTTATCAATCACCTCATCTTATCTGATCCTAAACCATCTTCCGTCTAATCCGACATTTTCTTGGTATTGCCGATCCCTGTACACCGGCTTCTCAGCTTCTCTCTGAGGTTTTTGAGTTTGCCAGACAAGCCCGTCCATGCCCGCTTTATCCACAAATTACCTTGATTAGAAGAATCGTTCGTATGCTCAGGCCGCCCACGACGAACAAAGTGTCTGAAGGAGCCCCCCATGAAGGATGAAGATTTTTCCAACTTACGAGACATCCTCGCCTCCACTCCACTTTGTGATCCAAGGGTCCTTTGCTTCGAACCATGGTCGTGACCCCTCCGGTTGGCTGTTCACGAGACACGGCAAATTGTCCTCTGGTCGTTTGGTGGACCTTTGTCAGTTTCTCCATTCACTTAGAGACACCGTTCAGGAATGTGGGAGACTTGCGGGAACTGGATACCATGCAATGCAACCCTGGATTGCATCAAAGCTCGAGCATGTACGTACTCCGTAATGCAACTTCTGATGTACTAGTCAACCGAGACATGCGTGCACACATGTATCGATCATGAGCTTCCCTGATCGACAATAGCATTTGCAGGGTCGTCTTGGCTCAGGGCACTCCTATATCGGCTATTTGATCGAAATTTTGCATGACGTTGGCTGTCGAAAGTGCCCCCTGTTCCTTCTGTCTATTATTGTAATTTGTTTGCCAGACCGGAAGGTTTCTCATGGAACATTCAGAGTAGCAGATCGATTCTTCCCAGACACTGCCAGTCTCGTCAACACCTTCCTGTGATATACAGCTAGCCGGTCATTGAGTGTATCAAGAGGACACTCCTGACTTGTAGCACTTAGACCATACTTGCAGCCATGGCTGCCGAGGCTGAAAAGGCGGCCACAGAGGAGCCGAAGAAGAGTATCTTTTCTGTAAGTCGAACCAGAGCGCTGAATCTTTTAACAAATTATGCGAATAACGCTAACGGCCGTGTCAGTCCCTCAAGTCTTTCAAGACCTGCTTCTCCTACCTCGAACTCCTTTTTGCCGCTGGCCCAACATGGGTTGACTACGCCCTCATCGCATTGGGTACTCTCTGTGCAGTTGGAGCTGGTGTTCCATTCCCTCTCATGGGCGTTCTTTTCGGACAGCTTATCGACAACTTCAACGGTGCGACATGCGCGGCGGACGGCAGCAACTCAGGCGCCAGCGAAGCTGCCTCGGATCCTCTCCAATATGAGAATGCTATCAACGACAAGGTTATAAAAACAGCTTGGATTGGCGCAATTGCACTTGTTCTCATCTATGGTCATCTTACATGCTGGAACATCATTAGCCAACGTCTCGCACAGCGTCTACGAACACGTTATGTGTCGGCTCTTTTGCGACAACCCCCAGAGTTCTTTGACACTCGCGGTGCTTCTGGCCAAGTCTCTAGCCGACTTCAAGGCGATATTACGGCCGTCCAGGCTGGTACATCTGAGAAGGTCGGCAATATTATCACTACCTTGAGCTTCTTTGTCACTGTCTTCATCATTGCCTTCACGAAACAACCCAGACTTGCCGGTATCCTTATATGCATGCTTCCGGCATTCTTACTCTCTGGAATCTTGGGAGGAAGATACCTTGGAAAGTATGTGGTCAAGCAGTTGGAAGCCTCTAGTGCAGCCTCGTCTATTTCTTCCGAGGCTTTGTCGCATGTCAATGTTGTTCAAGCTTTTGGCGCTGCGCCTCGTCTTGAAGAGAAGTTTGCGGAGCACATGGCCCGCTCTCGCAAGTACGCGATTGCTAAATCTTCTATTGCTGCCGTGCAGACAGGTCTTCTCTACTTTATTGCCTACTCCGGCAATGCTTTGGCCTTCTGGCAAGGTAGCAAGAAGATCGTGGAGTCCGTGGCAAGAAATGACGGAAACACCACTGTCGGTGAGATTTACGCTATTGTGTATCTTCTTGTAGATGCATGCGTCATGCTTGGTGGGATGGCGCCTACTCTACCTTTCTTGGGAGCAGCTGTGGGTGCGTTCCAGCGACTGAAGGAAGACATCGATGCCCCATCTTCTATCGACGGGACCTCAAGTAAAGGCACTGTGCTTCCTGCGACTGGGGCGAAGTCTCTTGCTTTTCATAACGTCTCATTTGAGTACGCATCTCGACCTGGCCAACCTGTTCTTAAGAATGTGGACCTTGAGTTCCCTGCTGGAAAATACACAGCCATCGTTGGCCTCTCCGGCAGTGGAAAGTCCACCATTGCAGCACTGATTGCCCGTCTACATGACCCTACTGAGGGCAAAGTCGAACTTGAGGGCCATGACTTGCGGGAGCTCAATGTCAAATCTCTTCGAAGTTTCATCAGTTTTGTCCAGCAGGAACCATCGCTTCTTGATCGCTCTATTCTTGAGAACATCGCACTTGGTCTGATCAACTCGCCCAAAGAATCGCATCAACATTTGAAACCCCTTCTCAAGGGCCCTGAACTTGAAAAGATGGCTGCACAAGGCAAGGAAGCACTCCGTTTAGCTGCATCTCTTGGGCCTGAGGTTGCTGAAATCGCCGAGTTGATCCGTCACGCTACAGAGCAGGCCGATGCAGACGGCTTTATTAATCGTCTAGAACTTGGTTACGGAACATCCGCTGGACCCAAGGGGTCACTCGTCAGCGGTGGGCAAAGGCAGAGAATCGCACTTGCTCGAGCCTTGATTCGCGACCCTGAGATTCTTGTTCTTGATGAAGCGACCGCGGCTCTCGATTCTGCTAGTGAAAAGAGAATTCAGCTTGCAGTTGAACGAGCTGCTGCTGAGAAGCGGACCATTATATCAATTGCCCATCGGCTGTCAACCATCCGAAATGCCGATAACATTATTGTCATGCAAGCGGGACAGGTGGTCGAGCAGGGTACCTATGACGAGCTCATGGCCAAGGAAGATGGTGAATTTGCAAACATGGCCAGGCTCCAGACTGTCGGCAACAACAAGAGCGGATCGGCATCTGTTGATGGCGATTCGATTGGCACTTCTACTCTCCGAGCAGATACTCAGCTAAATGAGAAGGTCGACTTCTCCGAGACCCATCAGTCACTAGACGCTCAGTCGCTTGAAAAGGACAAGGAACAGACGCCCAAGAAGGAAGAAGAAGTAAAGGACCACGAATTAGATGAAGTGAAACCTTTCAGCTCCGTCATGAAGGGTATTGTCTGGTTGATCCGACCATCTCTGGGCTGGTTTGCGATTGCCATGATTGCTGCAGTCTTTGTTGGAGCCACCTTCTCCGGTTCAGGTATCATCTTTGGTTTTACCGTTGGAGCACTTAACCCATGTGCCAATACTCTCGACCATATTCGGTCCATGGGAAATATGTTTGCTGGCTTGTTCTTCATGCTTGCTGGAGTTGAGCTAATAGCAAACTTCTTCGCCTGGTTGGGCTTTGGTATTGTCGCCGAGAGACTTCTTTACAACCTGCGCGTATTGTCTTTCCGATCTCTGCTGGAGCAAAGCATTCACTGGCATCAATCTGAAGGCCGCACTCCTACCAGCCTACTGGGTGTTATCACCAAGGACAGTATGGCTGTGGGCGCTTTCAGTGGATCAACGTTTGGTACCGTCTTTGCCATTCTGATCAATGTCCTAATTGCTATTATTATCTCCCATATCTTTGCGTGGAAGATTGCCTTAGTCTGTCTTGTTACGCTCCCTATCCTGCTTGGCTCCGGTTTCATGCAGCTGCGCATGCTGGCGCGTTACGAAGAGCGCCATCAAGCGGCCTTCTCGACTGCCACTTCGCTTGCTACAGAGGCCATTCAGTCAATCCGCACCGTTGCCGTTTTATCGCTCGAAAATGAGTACATGGAGGGTTTCTCACGCCTTCTCAAACCACCAAGGAAGGAGGTTGTCAAGGCTTCAGTAACGACCAATATCTGGCTAGCCATATCATACACAACTGGCACGTTCATCAACGCTCTCGCATATTGGTGGGGCTCACAGCTCATCATGAAGGGAGAGTACACCCAAAAGGACTTCCTCATCATCTTGGTGGCTATGTTGACAAGCGCCCAGCTCTGGAGTGGTATGTTCTCCCTTGCTCCAGAGTTCTCACGTGCTCGTCTTGCTCTGTCTCGTGTTATGACGGTCGTCAACATGGGTAGCAGCACTCACACCGGGAAGCCTGGGCAAGACCCGTCCAAGGTAGGAGATGATCCTGAGGCTGTAGGAGGAGAAAGGTCACTCAGTCCTGCGGAAAGGCACGGCCGTGGCGGCGCAAGAGTAACATTCAAGAATGTTTCGTTCTCTTATCCAAGCCGGCCAGATGCTACCGTTTTAGATGATGTCTCCTTCACGCTTCCACCCAACCAGTTCTGTGGCCTTGTTGGCCCTTCGGGGGCTGGCAAGTCTACCATTATGAACATTGTTCAACGGTTGTATGAGCCTACTGCTGGCACAGTCCTTATCGACGATCAAGATATCACCAAGCTTTATACATCATTCCGTGACAGTATCGCTCTGGTTCCCCAAGAGCCTGCTCTGTTTGATGGCAGCGTGCGTTTCAATGTCGGACTGGGAGCACCTCCCGGCCACGAGGCTACAGATGCTGAGATCGAAGAGGCCTGTCGCTTGGCAAACATTCATGATGTTATCGCAGCCCTTCCTGATGGTTACGATACCGAATGCGGTCCCTCCGCTTCTCGTTTGTCCGGTGGTCAAAGGCAGCGTCTCGCGATTGCCCGCGCTCTTGTTCGTCGTCCGCGCTTATTGCTTCTCGATGAAAGTACCAGCGCTCTCGATGCTGCCAGCGAAGCAGCCCTCCAAGAAGGTCTCGAGAGGGCATCGAGAGGCACAACTGTATTGGCAATTACTCATCGATTGCATACTGTTCAGAAAGCTGATGTGATCTTTATTGTTGAAGGAGGGCAGATCGTTGACAGCGGGCGACACTCTCAGTTAATGGAGCGAAGGGAGAGCTACAGAGTGAATGCGATGCAGCAAATGTTGCAATAAAGCATAGCGAGAGGTGTTTGTGAAGGAGAAAATGTATATTGTATTGTACAATCTAAAACTATGGAAACAGTATCATTCTCAACATAGCCATTTCTAATATTAAGACGAAACAATTGGATTCTACCTTCTACTTTATATTCAAAGGTCTCGATGATGCTCTCATGCAGCCTTCCGGGCTTATTAAGCGATGATCCATAACCTGTTTAGCTTGCATCTCTTTTTCTACACCTGAAACAATCGAGCAACAATGTATTGATAAAGCGAACCATCTGAACAAATACTCTTCGCGAGTATACTTGCCCTCACCTCTCACAAGTTTCACCTCGCCGCCTCCACCTCAAACCCCTCACTCACGCCCGCGAAATGGCTGCTGAGACTGTGGGAACTGCCCTCGCAGTAGTAGGCGTCCTCGGTCAGCTCTTTGACGGCTGTGTCAAAGCATACAATCTCTTCACTACGGCAGCAAACATCGACACAGATAGTCAAAGACTTTTGTGCAAAGTACGCATAGAAGAGATGCGGCTTGTCGTCTGGGGTCGAGACTGGGGAGTTGCTGAGGGAAGACTCGAGGCTCATCTCGAGAGTACGAGGAATCCCCAGCTGAGAAGCTTGGCTTTGCAAATCCTTGAGGAGTTACATAGTGCTGTGACGGATTTCAAGAAACTCAAGGACAGATATGGCCTGGTTGATGAGAGTGCGGGGAGGGCTAGTTTGGATGTTGGCAAGACAAAGCCCAGAAAGTCGCCTTCGCCTTCAAGGAAGAGTTCAAAGGATGATGAGTGCCGCAAGTTGAACGGTGTCACAAAGACTATGAGTGAGATGAGTTGGGGGAAAGAGATGAGCTTGAGGGCCAGATGGGTTATAGCAGGTGAGATATCAACCTGCCAATATGACTGAATATCAAGACTGACTCAAATAGATAAAGATAAATTCACAAACCTGCTAAAGGATCTCCGAGGTACATCACCCCTATCATAAGCCGCTATAACATTGACTGATTCCATGTTTAAGACTTCAACGATGGCCTCGAGCGTCTCTTCCCACCATCTCATCTCCCATCCTTTCAACGCGCCTGGACCCATCAACTCCTCGAATCCGCCCAGCGGGACATAACTCAGCTCTCTCTCCTCGAGACAGCTTCAACGGGCGTCTATCCCAAACTCACAGCCTCGGCCAATCTCAAGAAACTCCGTATCAACCTCGACGCCAAGCCCCAGGCCTCATTCAAGCCAACATTTGCTCTCAAGGTTCGCCGTGCTGCGCTGGAACTAAGTAAGGACGATGGTAAAGGAGGCCGCAGCACAGGACGGCACGAAACTGCAGGCGATGTTGTTATCGAGTGGGTGGACTACGATCGCGATGACGTGGACGAGCGTGTAGCCCATGTTCGTCGTCTGGATGATCTCGCTCGTATGATGCATTCAGCTTCGGAGTGTCACCCAGATCTTCACAGCATTGACTGCGTAGGCTACGTCGACGACACTTCGTGCTGCAGATACGGTCTCGTGTACAAAGCACCCTCGCCGTCCTTCTCGACGCTGCACGAGCTCATCGCCAGTGCAGACCTCAAAACACCTGATCTTGACGATCGCGTTGGCCTGGCGCATACACTAGCTGTTGCCCTGTGGTCTCTGCACTCTCTTGACTGGCTTCACAAGAGTCTTTGCAGCTCAAACATCCTCTTCTTTCCCTCTGCCATTTCCACCTCAGCGCACTCGTCAACTGCCACGGCTGCTCTTGTTCCAGATATACAGCGTCCGTATCTGACTGGTTTTGATGCTTCGCGGCCAGATCTAGATACTGCACTTTCGGTCGTCCCGCGGAATCCATCTATCATGACACTCCATCGACATCCAGCTTCGCTGCGTGGCCATTCCCACTGCAAACCCATGGACATCTATAGTCTAGGACTGGTTCTTCTCGAAATTGGATTGTGGAAAGTGCTTCAGACGTATCACAAGCCGCATTATTCTGCTGAGCGGTGGCGCGACAAAGTATTGCGGACTGCCCTCGTTCCTGGCCTGAGCAGTAAGACTGGTCGTCGATACCGTGATGTTGTGGACAAGTGTCTGGCTGCGAGTGAGGACATGACGAGTGCGGAGGCTGCAAAAGTGATGGAGGATGTTGTGACTGCTCTTGAAACTATCCGGGTATAATGACCATACTCAATACATAATGAGATATGAAGTTGGATGAATGAGTGATATGAAAGACAATGATGAACGAATGGCGTTGATTACCGGCGGACAAAAAGTGTGTTTGAACAGTTATAAGCAGTTTATTCCAATCCTCGGATGCACATATATAAATAGTCGTAAAAGCCCGCTGCCCTCTCATCTCCAGTGCTCTCTTGGTTGTAACCAAAAAAGAGTCAATCGATGTAATGCCATACCAAATAAATACACAGTATCAAAATTTCATCCATCCCTTTCCTGTACGCCATCGCAAATTAAAACTCCGGTATGCCTTCACACCTCCTCTCCGAGACAATGTAATTTTTTCGCCTCTAAATGCTCTCCTTGGTCATAACAAACTTCATTCAATCCGTACCGTAACGATGCTTGGATGCTGCAAAAATGCAGGTTTGGAATGGCAAATAATTGAAAGCCAAACACACCACGACAAGTAATCGTGGGAGAAGAATCGGTTCAAGATTCAAACACAAACGCCCATCGTCCCCTTTGGAGCCTAAAACGCCAATACATGCCAAACGTTGAGATCTCGTGACGTACGTGAGTCATGATCATGATGTAGAGTCGTGCAGTTGCCTGTTGCGCCTCGCGTTAGAACGCTGAAGCGGCTGGACTCGCTGAGCTGGTGCTTTCTAAGCCCCAGAGACCTTGCGAGCTGTTGAGGCTGCTGACACTGACGTGCTATGGCTAGCGCTGCCTACTCTGCCGCTGGTCTTTCGAACGCCGGACTCCTTTGCCCGGAGAGGAGACTCGCCCTGGCGCTTGCTGCCGCGGACCTTAGCCAAGACACCGGGTGTACTCGGCACCCGCTCAACATACTTGGACCGCACGGAGCCAATGTTCTCGGCATCATGTGACGCATCGTTGTCTATTGTGTAGATGGCTGTGGTCTGGCTCACGGATCGTATCTTCTCGCTGCGAGCTGGCGATTGTGAAGTCGCCTTGCGGCGGCGCATGCGCAAGTGCAACTCCTCGTCAGACTCACCACTAGCCTGAGTGTACTTGGCGATCAAGTCTGCTTCTTGCTCAACTGGGTATTGCGCTTCGGGAGGAGCTCCCCCAGATATAGAGCGTTGGTAAGGGTGGTGGCGATCCCTAGCAGTCTTTCGTGGTTGCCCAGGTGTGGGAGCTGGTAGATAGTCTTCCTGAACCCCAATGTTATTGCGGTCATGGTCAACTTCACTCAGCGGTGTGCGATTTGAAGGGCTTCGGTTGGGCGGTGTCGAAGCCTGGCCGTTTCGCAGTGTTGTCTTTTGCATGGCACGAATGGGTGTGCTAGGAATGGGGTTGGCGGCAGCCATCTCTCTCCTTAGTCGGCGCTCGATCCTCTCCTCAACCCACCACTCTCGGAAGGTGCCCTGGTTGAGGTGAAGCCAATGCTGTTGAGGACCAACGACCATACCGGGTCGCATAAATCGCATGAAAGAGATGACCTCGTTGGCTGTGAAACCATGACGGTAAATGAGATAGGCACCAATCAAGCAACCAGTTCGGCCCAAACCAGCCTTGCAGTGAACAGCGATTCCCTTTTTGCGCACAGTGATTGTCTCGTGAGCGAGTCTGATGAATTTGCGGACAGTGGTGAGCGAAGGACATGTACCGTCGTCAAAGATCATGTCCAGATGTTGGATACCCAGAGCCTCAAAGTAAGAGGGTGAGTAGAGTTGGGAGTTGAGACGGACCACCAGGCCAATGTTCTTCTCCGAAAAGTGCTTGAGGACATTCTTGAAAGGCTTTGGTAGCTTGGGGTGGGCGTCCACAGCGGCTATCGTTCGTGGGAGCAATGGGAACAATTCGGAACCCTCTGTAATCTTCTGGACTGGCGCATGCTGGGGAGAAGCAAAGGCCAGGAAATGGGGGGTGATCCAGTTGAAGTCACCATGCTCGACTCTTTCGAATCGCTCGTACTCGTCCAGGTCGAAGTTGTCGAGGTCGCAACACTTCTCCTCCTTGGCCTTCCACACACCGTAAACAACATCTTGAACGCTAATACCGTAGTCCGCTTGGCTGTAACCGGCGTCTCGGAAAGGCATCAGAGGAGGATCGACTTGCGCAATCGGGGCGAGGGCCAGGTGAGGAGGCCAGTTCTGGATAAGGACCATGTAGCACGCGAGCATGCAGGCGGCATTGGCGCGACCTGGAATTCATGTTAGTTTTCTCAAGATGCGCACAATTGTGAACGGATGAGCTCACTCTTGGGGTCGGCGGCGCTGTAAAAGACAATGGGACGCTCCTTGTTCTGCTTGGCGCCTAGGATGTCGTGGAACTGGATAGCAAATCGGTACAAGTGACCGATGTGGAGAGGACCAAAATCATGGTGGAAAGCGTTATACAGGAGAGTATCGTCAACAGTAAAGTAGCAGGGCTGAGGTCGAGATGGCTTCGCGAGCGGGGTAGCGCCAGCAGCGAGTCTTGTGGTTCTCTTTCTAGGAGAAACAGGCGCAGGCTCCTCAGGGTAGGGGAATGGAGTATCGGCGGTGGGCGCGACATTGTAAGCGGCAAGGTAAAGGCGATCTGGAATATAGTTTAGCGCTGATGTTGGGACAGATATGTGGTTGAGATAGAGGTTGACGTCGATGAAGTAAGGTGGAGTTTCGAACAGCGGCGACGGGTAGAAGGGATAGCAATGCGCCATGACTCTTGAAAATCAGGCGGCCATTGAACAAATACACAAAATGAATTGAATGGTGGAGAGTTGATAAACCTACCTGGTATGTACTCGACGATTTGCGCCATGCTTTGCGGCTGCGGTTGCAGTTGTGGGTGTCGGCTGGAAGGCGCCATGTTGTTATTGTTGATGTTGACTTGCGCTTCAGGGAGTCTGGGCGGTGGAACCGTCCAGTAAGAAGGAAAAATGAGGAAAGAGCTTTCGAATGCGATCGGAATATGATAAGAGTATAAACAAATATACAATCAAGATACTGAAGCAGCGACGATGTCTTTACTCTCAATCAATCTCAAATTCTCGGGCGACCAAAAGCAGGCGGTGACGGGTTATCAATTGCGTTTGGGGCAATTCAACGGGAAACTGCAGCAGAGGCGTTTTAAAGCTAAATTGAGTGCGTCGAGGCCGTCAGGTTTAAAGAGGAGGGAGAAAAGAGATGAACAAGGTGTTCCAAGTCCAGCTCCAGCGCGGACGAGAAAAAGGCACCAAAGACAACTTTGGAGAGGGAAAAAAAAAGAATTGAAGGTCTTGGTTGACGATGTTGATGATAAGCAACGGGACCTGGGCTAGCGATTCTTTTGTATGGGCCGTTCTCGTTGTTTTCTGGCCCCTGCCCGAAACAGGTTGCTGCTTGTGTCGATTGCCATAGCAACGCAGCGCAACGCAACGCCCTAGACCACAACAGACCGCTCCAGCTACGGGCGGCAGCCCCAATTGACCAGCACTAAAGACTTCAGTGGAGAGTCCGTCCAGTTGTTTATGGAGCACAGGGCAGTTGTCAGTTTGTATCGAGTGTTTATTGAACACTCAGCGCTTGGAGTCTCCATCGTTTCTCACGCGACAGCACTTACTCTCCACTATTAAGAGGAATCCATCAGACAGCTGTCAGTACATTCATAACTCAATTGAGTAAATCTTGCTGCAGGTTCCCGTTTACTACTCCGCTGCAGTATAGCTGTCCATTTGTTGATTGTATATATGTAGACGGTTACCCTAAATTTCCTATAGTCAATTCTGTGGAAGCAGTGCTACATGAGAATACAGCTACAAACAAGCCCTGTAAGCCTACCAAGGTAATTTCTTGCAAAATTGTGCAACCAAATGCATCATAGAGTGCCCCCGGGAGATCCCAACTCTCGTACAACGTCACTATATTCCATGTTGTAGGTAAATTTAGCTGTTGTTATGGTGGAAACCGGCTGTGGCTTTTTTTGTGGCGGTGTCACACGAATCTGACAGTTACTTTTAGTTACATCCAGCTTCAGTTCCCGCTGCAATAACGTCAATCTTTACCGCCCGATCCCCCACTGCGAGCCAACCAATGGATCTCATCCCCGCGCGCATATCACAAATCTACCGTCATTTTTCACCAACAGAGTCACACTTGCACTCACACTCACTCACTCACTCACTTATCAATATCACACTTTAAAGTGCGCTCCTTCTCATATCACCCAAGAAACCGCCCTAGCCATTAAACCAAAACAAAGAGAAACCCACTCAAATCCGATATAACGGGTGACGTTCCTCCCTCTTCGATATTGGGTCTAGATCTGCATTCCTTGTCACAGCCGAGCCAACGTAGCTCCGTCATTGCCATGAGAGAGAGAGAGACCGACTACGGCCAAAAGAAATAAGAAAAGACAAAAAGGAAATCGATAAAGAGATCGATCGCATCGCATCGCATCACACAAGAGAGTTAACAAGTGGTCGCTTCCTTGGAGCAGTGACCACCTTGATCAA
Source organism: Fusarium pseudograminearum CS3096 (assembly GCF_000303195.2). Taxonomy (NCBI): domain Eukaryota; kingdom Fungi; phylum Ascomycota; class Sordariomycetes; order Hypocreales; family Nectriaceae; genus Fusarium; species Fusarium pseudograminearum. The sequence continues at coordinate 1,653,518 of NC_031951.1, forward strand.
AAACAACCATGACCGCCACTCCCGATTCCGAATTTCCTTGTTCAATGCAAGCCACCCCTCCTATTTCACTCTCCACCCCTTGACGATGACGCTTTACAAAGCTAGGCCCAAGGTCCAAGGCTGGCTGTTGTTTGTTGTTGTTGTCATAGCTCCCCTCGTTCCCCTTCCGTACCTTTACAGCTTCCCTTTTACTAACCCCTGGCCCCCTTGTCTAGTACTCTAAACGTCCCTTTTCCCACTGCTCGACTGGCCACAACCGCCCTCAAGGCCATTCAGGTGGACCCTGAGCTCTCCCCACTCGTCAGGCGACAGCTCACCGTTGTCCCGGCGCCGACATCAAAGTCAACCCAAGGTTCACCAAATGGTCAAGATGCAGATGTAGATGCAGATGCGCGGTTCCTTGAGGTTCAGTACAGAGCTACAACCAATAGAATGCTCCGTGTCGCCGTCAACGGCTTCATGGAGAGCTTGAAGCTCGTGGTGGAGGTTATGGAGCAGCTAGACACTGATGTCCTTGCTCAACAACAACATCAATAACATGATACTGCCATCATCACAATAAACGTTATTATGGATCCCCTCTCTTCCCCTTCCCTCCACCACACGTCACTTGTTCGGTTCTCGGATCTTATTTCTCAAACCTAGTATCTCACATCCATGTCTCACTATGCCTTGCTCGTTACTTGGGTTGACTAATAATTTGACTCTTGTATTCAATCCTGGTATATCTATGCTCCACGATTCATATGAAACCGTCAACCTATCCTTTATCGAATCATCCAATCATGTCCCTTGCTACATCGTATCAATGATTCTCTACAAATAGCCAGTCTACGCCCAAAGACGCTTGCTTGTCTAATGTCCCGCCTGCCCGCCTCATCAACCTCAGACAAAACGCCAAAAACAAATCATCGCTGCCGCCATTGAGGATATAATGCAGTGTGCCAAACCCCTTGTGAACTAGACCGACCTTATTATTGTCCGGGGTCCTCATCTGTGCAGCGCTTATGTACCTTGCCATGAACCAACCCTTTCCATACTGCTATTATTACTTGTCATCCGTTGACCCTTGTAAACCCTCCAATCGCCTTTTTAGTTCTTCAACCTCCTTCTTCAAGTCCACGTTCTCTTTCTCCAGGCTCTTCATATGCACGATGGCATTTTCGACGACACTGGCTTTACTGTTCTGTGCATTCGCTTGCTTTCCATCCTTCTTGTCGCCTTCGTCTACAATGTCTGTCTTATCACCTCCAGGCAAGAGTCCTGCCATAACCTGCAGCGCCGAGTTGATACGGTTACGGCGCCCTTGCTCTGCAATCTTGTGTGATGTTCGCTTTGATGTAAGGTTGGTCGAAAGTTCGCTTGGGTATGACACGCCCGGCACCTTGTTGCCCTCCAGGATGTTTTGGTAGTTGGATTTCGACATGAGCAGTTGTGAGGCAGCGCTCTCCGCTGGCGTCATTCCAGGCGTACCAGGAAGCAAAGGCTTGATACTGGGTGAGATTCTCGGCAGCAGAGCAGGCGAAACGTGAACAGAACCTGTAGACCTCTTCCTACTTGACCGAGGTGCGAGTTGAGGAGTTTTCCGCGCAGATGGGCCTGTCGATCCGGGGGCTAGTTGAGGGCTCGCAGTTGCCGAAATGGTTCCTGATTGTCGTCGAGGGAAGATTGGAGATGGTAGAGGTTGGAAGCCAGACGCCTTACCAGCAGCAGCCTCCACAACTGGGGACTGGACCGAGGATCGTGAGATAACAGGCGTCATGGTTTTGCTAGATACCGACTCGGGCAGCTCTAGTGATTCGATGTGATCAGAAACAATGGGTTCTGGGTGTCCTGCAGCATGCTTGTTTGCCCTAGATGCAGGCAGCTTCATGAGCGAAGCAGGTGTAGCTGGAGCAGGATGTAAGTCCACAGGAGCCGGGACAGGTGTTTGTTGACTGCTCGACTGTGCTTGAATGTATGGCGATTTGCTTGTCGATCTCCTGTTGGGAATTGGAGGCGGGGGCATCTCGGAGAGGGCTTCAGGGGACACCGATGAGTTCTCCTCTGCCGACGTCTCGGTAGAGGTCGCGGATGTAGGAAGAAAAGAGCCGTTCATCTCTTCGAACTCGCTAAGTACCTGTGACACAATCGCAGGACTGGGTCCCATTTTCCGACGTTGAGGCTTCACAATCGGAGAGCTTCGAATGCTGGCCTTTGCTCTCGACTTGGTTGCGGCCTTCTTCCTGACAGGCTTCTTAGGCAAGTCCAAAACAGAAGTAACAGGAATAGCCGATCTGTCGAGGTCCACATCGATTGGTGAGTTGTTTGTGTTGGTGTGACGTGGGTCGTAGATTGTCGAAGGGTCGTTTTGCGCATGAAGAGCCGGCGATGTTAGAGGGCTGAAGTAGGCGCTAGGAATAGTGTAGCCATTGTCCATTGAGAAGTTGGGGTCCAGAGGAGTCACTGCCGGGGAGACAAGAGGTGTGAAAGCCATCTGAGCACAAGTTAGCATCGAGTTCTCCGGAACGTAGACCGCCATGAGAGGGTCGGTAGTGGTTCCTTACATCTTGTTCCTTCATGCGCTGGTGGTAGCCTCTATCGTAAGCGCCCGAAGCTGGCATTTGCTCTGCTTGGGAGTAGAATTGTGCGTTGTTGGGCATCTCAAGACTTTGTGGTGTTGGCGGCACAGAGTGATTGTGGTTATGGTTGTGGAAGAAAGCCGCTTGCTGCTCCTGCATTTGGCGCTGCTGCTGATGGAACTTTTGCTGCTGAAGATACTGGATCTGGGCGTCGATGTTGGAAATGGGGTCGCTCGCAGGCGTCATCATATGCGCCGGGATCGTTGGTTGAGCAGTTGAAGTTGACATTGGCATTGCGCCGGCTGTAACCATCAGGCCTGGGTTGTCACTGTCCGTCATTATCGTATCGGGAACATCGCGCGATTGATTCATCAGTCCCTGCGCAGAACCATCCTGGAAAGACTGAAAGTCGAAGGTCATCGCATCGCCCAGGCTTCCCATGTTGCTCATGTCGAGAAATTGGTGGAAGTCATCATCACCGGCCGAGGCCATCGTTTGGTCTTGCCCATTCCATGCCGTCGAACTCATCATGGCCGAAGTGACGGCGAGCGCCGAGTAAAGGTGGTTACAATTGAGTTTATCAGATTAGGTGGGCGGGAGGGGGGTTGAGTAGTGGTGGGCAAGCCAAAAGAAGGCTTGCGCAAGACAAGAAAAAAACCAGGTCGTGGAAGCAGCACCAAAGCGGAGTAACTGACTCCCAAAATGGTGAAGAAAAAAGTATTGAAGCTGACGAGTATCACAGAATATGAACAGGCGAGGTTCGGGATCAAGATGCGCTCCCGTTGAACACAAGAGGTGTGTGACCGGTTGATCAGCGGTGATGTATGTACCAAAAATATCGCGGCAAAAATGTTGAGAAAGCTTGTGATGAAAATAAAGCGGAATAAGTACCGCAGAGGTTGTAAACGATGCGACGATACAATAAGTTGCTGGACCAGAGGGGTAGCTGAATGAGAAGCGTCAAGGGAGAAGGCCGTCAGCGGTATGTGATTCTGCAGGTGTAGATGAAGATACAGATGCAGGAGAGGAACCAGAAATAAAAAACAGTAGACTACCAGAAGGTGCAAGCGCAAGCGTGGACAAGACGGTACAAAGCCGATGTCGACTCGACCGACTCGAGTTGAGTTGAGTTGAGCAGAGTCAAATGGAATCGAGTCCAAAAGTGAAGAGTCCAAAGGTGGTTGGTTCCCAAGGCCAGTTAGTGGCAATCTAGCCTTAGCTACTACTAAAGAGTAGTGGGCAACTACAGCCCGCTTCAACGTTTCCAATGGATCTGAAAGTCTAGATGTAGAGAGACTTTTTGTCGACAGAGTGGGGGGAGTGGCAGGTGAGAGTGGGGGCATCTGACGCTGCCAGTGGACCATCTTCAGGCGTCCTGTGCCCTGTACCCGCTGTAAGCTGGAGCCAGGCGGGGGAGGGACTGGAGGCCGGGGACCTGGAGGTGAGTGAGTTAAAGCCAAAGCCAAATCCTAACTCTTTTTTTCCACAATGATTTATCGGCCAACATCCAACCACAGAAAACCAATGAGTGAGTTATCAGGGAGCAGGGATCCGTCAAAGTACTGGTACTTGTTGACCTAGAAAAAAAAGCCCACTCTACGGGTACTGCTCCGTCTTCCATCACACTCACGGAGGATAAACTAAAACAATGGATGCAGAACATTGTCAGCTACGATTCTACCCAATTGAGACGAGGGACTTTGAAGGTCCTCGTCGGGAGAAACGGTGGAGAGGGTCACTTTACTGCAGTTCATGACAGGGCAGGGATGGATGGATGGACGGATGTCGTTCATCTGGTTGGCTCTTTTGTGTTGTGTAACAAGTTGATTTCTTGTTGTGAGGGCTTTCACGAGCTTGGCTCACGCGAGGGTTCTTTTGTTAGAAATTTACCACAGTAACTAGGTAACGTTAGCACCTAAATGAATTTCACGTAGGGCATGACCTTGAGATTCATCACTGTTTCTCTCTCTCACACACACACACACAGTTTCATTCATCCAATCCAGATGACTTGAACCGACTGAACTGTGGCTGCAGGGCCGCGTGGGATGTCCCTTGTCCCGAGATTCTTCAAGCTTCTGATGGTTGTCTCCGGCGGGCATTTCTTACTGGTGGGCTTAAGCCATGGATGGTCCAACATCAACTCGTCACTAGCCTCTCACAAGATGGACCTCAGTCTCGAAGATCAGAGCCTTGCAAACCTCGCAGCTTTAGCTCTGACTCGCCTACCGAAATTGGAATTTGGCCGTGCTGCTGCCCAGGGGTCCTTGTAAAGGGAGGTGTCTGAGCCTGTCATTGGTGTTTCTCTGTCTGTTTGGGCTCCTGTTTGGGTGACCGATGAAATCTTGGCTTTTTTTGGTTGTTGTTCCTTCAGTGTAAGTGGGATCAATGGATTAAATACATGATGTTTCGAAAACTTCTTTAAAGCTGACTACCGCTCACTTTCAACACACCACGTCTGACCCTGCAACCTCTCATTCAATTATTCTCCTCTCGACTAGATTATTGGAGCAGCCTCGGAATGTCCCCGGCTGAATGCTAAATAACGTCGTACTAAGGCATGTGAACGCAGAGAGCACCCCATCCAATTTACTGCTCGAGTGGACCTCTCCTAGACTCCTCTACTAGCTACTCCGTATTCTCCTCTTGACTGTATCCCCATTCCCCTTCACCCGTGCGCTGTTGAGCTTCAGCTCGTCTCCAGATTCTTCCTTCCCAATAAGACTACGGTTGTCCGTTGACTGGGGTTACCCTTCTACCGCCGGCAACCTCTTCCGTACGGAGAAACTTGCGGCTAATTCGGTTTCAATACATATGTCGTATTCTGTCGTATTAGAGCAGAGAAACCGTTCATATGAAATCCTATGTATATACACGGCTTAGTTCAGGATCCAGTCGCCCAAAATTATTCCACTACTGTGCCACAACTGTTGCATTTCCTTCCATACTATGTAGTTCTATTGAAACTGGTTCCTTCATGTTCTCAACGTATCATGGCTCGGCAAAGAAAATCTCTCAAACTCAAAGCTCGACCGTCGCTTTACTTTTGCTACCTAGCCAGATCAGGTTACCTAGAGGACCCTGAAAACGCCATCATCCCAGCTTAGCCCACGGGACTAATATCAATGGGTTACATGGCCGGTTATTGCAGGCAGTTGGGCTTGCATCGGAGTTCATCTCCTCTTCCCACCAATACTCACAGTTCTTGCATACAAACAGGACAGTCGGATCAAAAGTGTACTATGCAGGTACGATGTCAGATCTCCAGTGCAGCGATGATACCAATGGTCAGATATGTCTTCTCGTTCATGATATGTTAAAATATGGTTTCTGTCAACTGAAAATAGACAGACGTTCGAGATATAATGACAGTAAAAGAATCGAGCTGTTGGTTAGTGCGGCTGTAAAAGTCCATGGTCTCCATCTGTCATAACAACCTGACAACAGCAATAAATCATTCCTCACATGTCCATCACAAGCCTTATTACTCGAATCGCTCACCGAGCTGTTGGCTGCTCGCTTGGACCCTCACGGAAATCCGGGGGTGAGGCTCTGTCACTTGCTGGTGTCAATTCAGCACCTGGATATATACGTACTGCTAGGGAAGGATAGAACAAATCCATTCTTCTCTTCTGGAATGATTCTGCATATGCTGACAGAGTTTGTCCCGCAAACCAAGGAAGACCAGGTGGGGATTGGCCGTGATATATCTTTCTCGAAGAATAGCCTAACGTCTCAACAACGAAAGCGATGTGTCGGCGAATTTATGTCATTTCTTAAGGACAAGAAGTCCATCCTAGAGCAATTCGCTGAATCCCCTGCCCAGAATACCAAGCTTTAGTCGATGTGTCATTTTTACTTAATGTGCCGTTACCTTCAAGTAAGAGCAAGTGCTGCCAATAATAGAGAGGCTCGGCCCGCCGCTTGTCAAAACTCTGATTCCGGTTGTGGTGTACGACTAACCGCTCGTCTTTGAGAGGCATTTGTGGCTGCGAGATCATTGCCTATTAATAAGGTCTGCTACTATTCCAGCGACATATCCTTGGATGCCATGTGTGTGAGTATAAACTGGTCCTACATGAATGTTTGACTCATTCGACCTTTGCAGAGATATGAGCTTAACAGTAACTGGTCCTACATAGACAAATATATGGTATTGGCACTGAATAATTAACAAAGAGCAAAACAATGCAAAACAGTCCATTCTAACCAGTCTCGCAAACATGGAAATATAGCTACTACAAGACAATCGACCGCCCAACCGGAGAATCTCTCATCATATTCAAGTTGGCTTTACCTTTACCTGCACTTGGGTATATCACGTCACACAATGAGATCAAAGGTAACTGTTCATATCGTTTTATTGCGGGAAGTTCCGGCTTCGCAACCACTGCTTCCTCTAGCTTCCCTTGACTTGACCTCCACGCATAGACACAACAAAACTGACTGCCGTCGCTCAACCTCGACCAGCAGCCACGTCCCCTTCCCCATCACGGCGCTGTCAGCTCTTTTATCCTCCGTCTAACATCTCCATCAACATCTTGATCATCCATCGAGGTCCCCTTTTTTACTACACTAGCCAATTACATACATCAGGAGATGGTGGTATCATAACAACAACGATGACGATGATCGGCAGAAAAGGTGGGAAATAATGACCAATCCCGGGTCAACGTCTAAAATGTACAAATAAGACGAAAGCAGGCTAAAGAAAAGAAAAAGAAAAATAGGTATGAGACATATTAGGCCGGCGAGGACAAGCCGGCGCGCGTTCATGCGATGCTTTATCAAAAAGGAGAAAAGAAAATAGTGTTTCCAATAGACTCTAGGTCTGAGAGGAGTAGGGAGTGCGATCAGGTGCGCGTGCCATTATGTACATGCACTGAATAGTAAAGGTTAAATGAGGGTTAAAGGGCAGAATATGCGCTTATGGACGGTCGGATTGTACTGAAGCCAGCTGTCCGCTTTCGGGAGGGAAGAAGGAATATATGCGCCAATGCCGCATGGGTATCTCAGTGACTCGCAATAACCATGCAAGACTCAAACGACTTCATCAGTTCATCAAGACTGCGAGCTTTACTGGCGAGCTCGGTCACCGAGGTTGAGCCAACTCATGTCATTCGACTGTGATGCCATTGCAAGCTGGGGCTGAGTGCTCACTCCGGATGGGGGTGTTTGAGGAGGAGGAACTCTGGGAGAGAGTGGCTGCCCAAAGTAAAAGCTGGGGTTGTAAATGCTGCTGGTCGCTCTGTCGGTTCCCCATGGCTTGTCCTTGGACTCGGGATCCCAGGTCTCATTGACGCTTTCAGGAATGCCGCTGGAGTAGCCGGAGGACACCTTCGAGATTGGTCTTTCGATCTTACCAGCAACGCCATCCCGGAAGGGAATGTTCTTGCTGTACTCTGAGACGACGGGGCTTCCAGAGTTAACCCGGTTCATCTCAGGACGGAACTCGAAGTTAAGAGGAGGAACAGTGGCGGAGTCCTGTGTGACACGGGGGTTTCGGAAGCCTGGCTGTTCGGAGTAATGCGAGTCGGTGTCTGAGCTGACAGTGTTCCGCTTAGGAGGTCCGCCGAAGCCGAGAATTTGAAGAGCGCTGCCACCAGACCAGTAGCGGTTCCAGCCGGAGCTTCTTCGTAACCCGTCTTGGGTTTCGAGGGGGCCGTTACGTGATCGGGGCTCGGCGACGTTGGGGTCGAAGGCAACTCCTTTGGCATCCTGTCCTTGCACGGTTGGGTACTGGGGCTCTTGCAGAACTGGCTTACCGATAGTAGATTTGAACTGTGTTTGATCATTGCCAGCAGCGTTACCATTGTTGCCGTTGCCTTTGCCAGCACGACCCATTAAGATCGCCATGGATGACTGGGAATCTTGGGACATGGTCGACACGTGGTTTCGGAAGTGAGGCGACGCCGGGCTGGCACCACCGAATCCCATTTCCTTCTCATCAGCGAGGTTGCGCACTTCACGGGGGGCAGCAGTCTTGGTGTTCTTGCCAGCACCGCCCATCAAGATTGTCATGGACGAGAACGATTCTTGTGACATGTTGGACTGGTGGCCACGGAAAGGCGCTACCGGAGCACCGCCAAGACCCGTAGGATCTTTCTGGTCAGAAGGAAATCCGTTCTTAGGCTGTCCCCGTTCTGGTGGGGGCTGTTGCTGTGCCTTCTTGCGGCGACGTAGGAGTAGGAGGATAACAACGAGCAGGGCAAGGAAACCCAGGATCGTGCCAAGAGTTATACCCAGGATGGCGTTAGAGCTTAGGCCAGAGTCGCCGTCGCTACTTCCACCAGCGATAGACGCGGCGTCGGTGCTAGTAGCGGAGCTGGACTCTGAGATTGTCTCCGAGGAAAACAGACTCTCGGTTTCTGAAGCTGCAGCAGTAGATGTAGCGAAAGTGGATGATGCGTCCGAGGTGACAGACTTCGTCTTGGTGGATGAATCGGATGAGGATGTTTTGGTAGAGCTGGTCTTGGTCTTTGTGGTGGCTGTGGAAGACTCTGCTGAAAGGATCTTCTGGTCACCAACGACGTCTGCGGCATTGAGCCACGAATTTTCCTTCATATCGAAAAAGGCGAGGGGTTCATCAGCGTTGCCACCGACGAATGCAACCTTGCCATTTGAGTCTTGGGCAATCGAGTATTGTCCTTGAGCACGTGTGATGGTAGGAGCCAGTGTCGAGTTATAATCAGGCCAGTCATTCAAAGAGAGGTCACGCTTCGCGTTGGCATCAACGGCCCCTTGAATACCTTGGTTGTTAGCTCCCCAAACAGCATATCGATGGACCACATTGGGGCTTGCTGCAAGGTCGAAAACATAGAGGCTCTTAGAGCCATCGTCTCCTGACAAAACAAGAGCTTTGCTAGAAGGCGGAAGGGGCGCTGCCAGAGTGACATCGTTGTTGACCCATCCATTTGAAGCGAATGTTCTGACTTCCTTGTCCCACAGAATACAGGCCGCATCATCAGACCACGGTATAACAACGGGGCTGATAACCGGAGGGGCGCCAGCCGCAGACATGATATTCATCGCATTTGCAAGGTCGATGTAATATGTGTTCTGCGAGGGTGCTTCTCTACCGTCTTGGTTACCACCCGCGACAACGATCCGGTTGGCGTTCTTTATATAAGCGGCACCATGGTACTGCAGGTTTCTGAACGCTGGGTTATCGGTTTGGATAGTCTCCCATTTCTTGTCTGCGAAAGTGAATTTTTGAAGACCGTTGTACTCAGCAGGGCCGCCGCTACCTCCAACAACAAACAGCGCGGCGTCGGTACCAACACATACTCCACCGGTAACCTGCTGTCCCGTCTCCAGTTTCTTCCATTCTGCGTCTTCTTCCAAGGGCAGAGCCATGAAGGCCGTCGGCGTAAAAACATATAGAATGTTGTCGTGAATGACAGAGCAGCCATTGTCCAATGAGGACGGTGGCTCAGGCAAACTCATCGTGGAAAAAAGTTCGGAACGAAGTCAATTTTGATGAATCAATAGGCTTCCGATGGCATGGCGGGTTCGAAATGTCGTCAAATGTAGTTGGCGTCAAGGCACAAGCCAGCAAGAAACTGTCAGAAAGAATACTGAGTTCAACCTGGATGATGAAAAGCCAAGGAACTAAACCACGTCCAGGTAAGAGCGCGCGTGGTTAATTGAATAGAAGCCGTCTCGGAAATAATGAATGAACAAGGTCAGTCGCAAGCAGAGAGAGTTGAAGCTAGCGGGTGTGGCGACGATTTGATGAATCCGAGATCTGGGGAGAGCTGGCCGGATGCAGCAAGATGAGTTGATGTTGTCGAAAGGAGTGGAACGGTGGCTGGAAGCTCAGCACCACGGGTGCGAGTGATGGCAAAAAAGAAGCTGTCAACACAGCGAAATCGCTTAGACTCTCCTAGAAGTTGATGTCGATGTCGTCGAGGAAAGGCGAGAGACGAAGTTCGGGTCGGATGGGGGTCGGTTTGATTGCCGTGCGTCTTGTTCGGTATGCCCAAAGGAGGTGGAGGGAATGCAAATCGAGCGTGTACTTTCGCACGATAAGTAAAAGGGAGGAAATGGAACGATTGGTAATGAACCTCGACGTTCTCGTGCCAGACGGGTTTTTGCGAGGCCTGGAATGGGTGTGGCAGAAACAAGCGCTTGAAAAGCAAAACGGAGCAGAGGAGATAGATGATAATTAGAGCAGATGACCCAAGAGAAAAGAGAGACGACAGGATTGGGGAGAGCAGACGTGTGACATGAACCGGCAGGGGATTAGCAAGACCGGGGGATCCTAGTCGAAGGCGGAGTCTCAGAGACAACCAAGACGGGTTTCCGCGACGGAAAAGAGCAGGGGTTCTGGTGCTCTTGGTCCTGCAAACAGCCACTGAGCACGCCGCACCGTAGCACAGGAGCCAAATACAATATGGCCAGGGCTCAATAGTACATTACGGTAGAAGCTAGGAGCACCTTGTGAGGGTTTTGGTTTGCGTACGAGTCGATACTCGCAGTAGCTGGATGTGATTATCGTGAGCTTTGACTGTGGCGGAGTTGAGACCAGAGCAGAATGGACAGTCTAGCAATGCCCAACAGTCAGCGACAATCCATACGCCATCCAGCAAACGCAGGTACGGCGGGTCTGTCCTTCTATGGCCCAAAGGGTGGGCTTCCCGTCCAGGGGCTACAGTCTCTGATTGGTCGATGACTGCACTTTGCCAAACGCTTTGTGACGCCCAGCTGCAGGGGTCCTGGTGGCCACTAGTGCAATGGAACCTAACCATTGGTGGCATGAATGGTCCTTTCAGGGCACTGAGGTACAAAATGGCGAATTGTTATTACAGCTCCAGCGCAACAGATGCACCTGCAGCGTCCGAATCAGGGGTACCTACACACCCGACGGGTTCGGACTGCCTGTTCTAAAAGCGGTACGCGGTCTGCGGTCCACAGATCCACAGATCCATCTGATATTGTCATTAGGGGCAACCACTTGAATCCCAGAAAGTCGTCACTTTTCCAGCTGCATTGAGTCAATAGGATTTCAGTTATAGGGAGCTGGGTCGTAAATACAGGGTAATAATGGATGATATACATATTATGAACATTACCTGCATGGGTATTTTGCCATCATATTTCCCAGCACGACCTGCATAAGACAGGCATGAAATATCTCACCTGTCACCTCAAGACGGTATTTTTTTTTCCCTATCTCATAGCGCTCCCCGCCCTGCATACTACACTAATCACGGCAGACAAACATAATATACGCGAAGAAGAAAAGAAATACGAGAATCCATTTTTACCTACCGACGCATAAGTTCTCGTTTTGCCAATTGACCCATCGCCCAGCACAAGTCAAGGATTACACGATATAATACGAATGCTATTATAAACAAAAAAAAAATGCAAAACACCGAGGGCTAGAAATGCTACGCATTATCAACGTATGTATGAACAATGTTCTGCAAGATTGCATATTTTCAGTCTAGCCCGGCCAGCTATGTAGCATCAAGTGTCCCATATGTTACCCATTAACTCCCGATCCTCCAGGGGTATAGTCTATATTTCTCTCGCCTAACTCGCTCTGGCTCTCCTTGTTACATGTTCTCCGTAGCATAACAGATAGTCGCTACAGTGCTCATACAATAGCAGTCTCGTCGTATTAATATCGGCCATCCCCGTGCTTTTGTTGCCCATTGCTACCTATCCATCCAATGGTCAATAGCATGCTTGTTTGGCCGAGGACGTGAAATTGGGACAAGTAACTTGGATTGCCCAACAACTGTTAAATAATTAGCCACGGGTTGGACTGCAGAAATTCCCCGGTGATTGGACACCGTCTAGATTAAAAAGACGTGCTTCGACTCAGTATCCCACCAACCATGATAACCAATCGCTAGACCAGGGTCCGTGGTTAAAATCATCCACCAGCTAAAATATGAAACGCACCGTTGCACGCCAGACCTGAGAGCCCCCCTGATAGGTACAAAGCTAGCAACCAAGACTCATAGGTTGTTCTCATATGATTTACGTACCTGCCCTTCTTGACTCTCTGAAGCGAGTTCGCTTTCGCCTGACATTCGCTTCGACAAACCCTTGCCAGAGCCGCGTAGGAGTTTCTTGTCGCGCGTGTCGAATTGATTGTCATCGCGGGATGCTGAAGAATCGGCGGGGAAACTCTTTGTTATCCCTTGTCGATCCTTATCGTATTTTCTAACGGTGATGACGATGGTTTCTCCTGCCTCGTGCCAACCCTTGCAACATCGTGATCGTGTCTTGTCCGTTCGCCTTGAAGGGATGGAACTACCTCTCGCTAGGCGAAATTCCATCGGGCCAGTCTCAAGGCCAATTACGTCTGTTGTGCTCACTAACAACCAGTGCCTTGCATTGGTTGTTTCTTGATAACCAACAGGCCAGATGACAGGCCAGCCCCTACCAGATCATCGGGTTATTCATGTCAGTCTGTGCAGGCATTATCAAGCGAACAAGGAAGCAATATATGATGGATTATGTTCTTGGTAACTAACAATTCATCCAGTGTTGACCACTACGAGCATATCCCTGGTTGGAGTAGCCTCAGCGGCTGCTTTACTAGCCTATTCATAGCGAGGCTGGCGCTGGTCTTTGCAGTTCTTAGCTTCATCACCGGACGATTTTTTAGTCTGTGCGATAGAAGTCATGAGCGACTCGCGAGTAATTTACATGGGCACTCTAGTATTGCCCATTAGCTTGTTTGTTGTGCAGAAAGCAGATCGTCGCCGCAGAAGACGTCGGATATCTGAAGTGGAGGTGATCCAGACCAGGAATCAGAGCAATTCAATCGCCAAAGGCGGCAAGCGAAATGAATCAAGAGACATGACCTCATCAGATCAGACACCATCACTGCCTAGACTAGTTGCCAGTACCTTAGCGCCTAGAACTAGGTATGGCATCGCCTCTACCCTATACCATTGGGTTTGTTTGATATTAGAACCTCGTAGCTTTGCTTTAACTTGATACTCAAGTCTGAGTGTAGACTGAGTACCTGGGATGTAATTCAGGGTCATTTGTTTAGTACGGGATGTTATCGGTGAAAATTCTATCTGTATAATGTGCGGTTTAGATCCAAATAGGCAGCTACTAAACAGGAACCTATAGATGAACCTTTGAGATTGAGCACGGGCATAATGGCCTGACAACTATAACCATTACCTACTAAGGTAGGTATATGCAGACCAGCATAAGAAACTACTGTGAATAAAACGCATCAAATTGGGAATTGAAACCACTACACTGAGGCAGAGTTCTTGTATAGGTAGGTAGATATGTTACATGCCTGCAATGGTGACATTCACTCTCAGTACGAGATAATGTTTGGTTATAAGCATCTGCAATCAATCATAGTGCAATCGATTCATTTTTGGACAGCACTTCATTATAGAATAAACAAAGAACGACCCCCCGTGGCCCCCGTGGCCCCTATAATCTGTGTAAACCGTAACTCCAATTGACTAAGTCATCGCTGCCTCCCATGCCCTCCATTACCATTTGCCAATCTATAGCACACCTGCTGCAGCAAAAGCCTCAGGTGGGAGTTGTGACTAGGCTATGTTTAGTCCATATTCGTCGCCCGGGAGGGATAAAATACATACCTTCTTCTCGTTAAACATCAACAAAGCGTTGTTGAAATCCCAGTTAACTTGGGCCAGACACATATCAGAATACTGAGCTGTCATGCCTGTTTGCTTAGAGAGCTCGGCGATCATCGCCTGATGTTGGTCTGCGGGTGTTGGAGCAGGCGCTACAAACACATTCGGGAGCAGACTGTAGGTTCGTAGCGAGAGCATGTCGCTGACAACCCGGATCATTTGCCCCGGTTTCCCGGGTCCGAGGACGAATGTTCGGGAGAAACTGCGTTTTCCTGTGACGTTGGTGTTGGGGTCTTGTTCATCAAATTCACCATGAACCGCGATTATTAAGCCATCGACACCGCCGGTGCTCTGACCGCTTGGGTCGACCAGCCCCTGCAAGGGATGGCAGTCCATGATGTACTTGCTGAGTTCCTCTTTGATGTTAGGGTGACGGGTGAGAGGGAGTGTTTTCCAGGCGTCCTGAATGCTGGCGGTGCCCCTGAAAAGTCGCTGGACACGGGCGTTGGGGTTGGTGATTTTGGTCAGATTCCGGGAGAGCTTGATGTAGGATGACCATGAGATGGGAAGCGCCGCTGCAGGATCCGGGGCAGCTCGGGTGTCGACAGAAATGGAGAATCGACTCTCCTCATCGTACAATCTAGATGCAAGGCCGGGTCGGTCGCTGTCGTAAGAAGCAAAGAATTCCAAGAGAAAGTTTTCACCAACATTGGCAACGTCTCGGAAATCGGGTCCATTTTGGGGGATAGGGGTAGGCCACAAGGCAGCCTCCTGCGCAGCAATCTGTTCAGGTGTGCGGAGTTGATTGCCGTTGATGTTTTGCAGCTTGGGGAACCATTCCAGAAGAGTTGCCGCATAGTTTGGGTCAGCAGTTTCGATGGGGTTGCCTGTCATGAACAATGTCTCGAGGCACTTGAATTTTCCTTTCCATGGCTGAAGTGCCTGCATGGAAGCCACCTGGTTGCCACTCATGTCGAGATTTTTGAGGTTAGGAAAAGTCGTGGCGATGATCTCTACCTGTCCGACATCATCGATGTTGTTGCTTGCCAGGCTGATGCTTTCGACCGCATCTTCCTTTTCCTTAGGCGACTTAAAAAGACCCTCGCATACAGCCATAAGTCCTTTGAACGTCTTGAGAGCTCGGTCACGGTTCTCGAACGTGCCAAGAGCGACGAGATCTGCGTCTGAAGCCAGTGTGTCCAGCCTGAGGAGTTTGTTGTCGCCGATATATCTTGAACTGAGAATGTCTTGAAGCCTGCCACGAAGTTCCTTGGTCTCCTTGGACTCTACCGCCGCACCTCTCTCCGGAATCTCATCTACCTTGATGACCTCCAAAGGTGCGCCAGCAAATACGAAAGTGTTGAGCTTAATCAGCTCCTCGGCATCCTCCTCAGTCGCGCCTACGTAGACGTAATCACCAACGGGATGGTGCTACACCGAGTTAGCAGGCGTTGTCGGTTATAGTTAGCACGGGTGCGGGGGTGTATAATTATATAGCAGATATAAATTTCAGATCGATACATAACTCTCCGAGTCTTGCATAGCCGAGTCGAATATTCCGCACCTGAAGCCTTGTCAATGTTAAAACATACCTTTTTGATTGCGACCTTTCGCTTTGAACCTGTTCGAAATGATCCGGCCTTCCTCTCCATGAAACCAAGAAGATCGTTGACACCTCCTCCAGAATTGGTGGCTGCTTTGCTTTCTTTCAGACCGCCAACTCGCAGCATTGTCAGGCCTGTCATGTCCCGAGATCGGGTCTTAGGAGTCCTGCCAGAACCAACGTTTGAAACACGAGAGGCGAGGGATCCAGCAGTACCATTGTTCAGTGCCTCAATAACATTCTGGGCCTTCTTTGAAGGACCTCCACGTGTTGAGGTGCGGGCACTAGAGCGAGTGGCACTGGATTTGGGGTTGGTGGTGGTGGGAGTTCTCTTGGCACGCCGACCAGCACTGTCCATATCCATATCGCCATCGCCATCAACGCGACCAGCCTTGCGCTTTGAGATTCCGCCTCGCGATGCGCGAGTGGTATTCCGCGCCTCGCGCCCAGTGGTATTCTGACGACCTCGAGGTGCCATCGTGGCGTCAAAGGGCAGAGTGGATAGTGGTGGTTTGTTTTGTGGTTGGTTTTTTTTGGTAGAAGCAGCGCAGGCGGTTTTGGTGGCAGAAGCAGCTAGCTTTTATAGCAAAAGCAGCGCAGTGGTTCTTCTTCTTCAATAAATAGTATAGAGAAGTGCAAGCTTTGCAGTCGTAGTCTTGCAGCGATCCCGTGGGATTTTTTTTGATGAGAAAAGAGAGATGCCCAGGCAGCTCTTTGTTCGAGAAGAGAAAGCCCAAGCTTGTTGGTCCACTGCCTAGAGTTAACCTCCGACACCAAAAGTTTGATCCGTCATACCACGTGACATCGTGTGTTCCAATGGCGCGGTCTGGAAACTACAACGCGTCCCTTTCATTGAGAGCTTGCCTGCTACTCAAGTACACCATCTTCTCACGCCTGGCATTTCTTTGTCACTGAACCACCACCACAAGCAGGGGCCTCGCAACTATTTGTGAGCAACTGAACATGTTATGAGACTTCGATTCAGAATACGATAAAAAACACGAAAAAAATACTTGGTGCATCACGGCATCATCTTGTCATCATGGATAGCGACGAATTTGACGATGACATTGCAGATGAGGATTTTCTGACAGCCCTCGACCAAGTCTCTTCTTCAATGAATGGTCAAAGCACTGCGGCATCTTTACAGACTGTGGCGGGGCAGTCTGGTAACCAGAGGGCCTCTGCAGCTGTGGCGGCTCTAGAATTGGAAGATCTTCCATCGGATGCATTTTCATCACCAGAACAAAACCATTCGCGGCCAATAGCATCTGCAGCAATATCAACAGGAGCAGCTCCCAGGACAGGGTTGAATAGGGCCAGCTCTGGTAATTGGCGTCAGACAACTCTTTTTGGCGGACCTGTGGCAAACGACAGCCCCAGGCCACCACAGCCTACCTCTGCAAGAGTGTTTCGTGCAGACCTCCCTCGGGAAGAACCAACGCATCATGAAGTTGACCATGAAGCTATGAAGACATGGGTTTTCCCGACCAATCTGGGCAAGACCCGAGACTACCAGTTCAGCATCGTCAAGAACAGCTTATTCAACAACACATTGGTAGCATTGCCAACCGGTCTTGGGAAAACATTCATTGCAGCAAGTGTCATGCTCAACTTTTACCGATGGACCAAAAATGCCAAGATTGTATTTGTCGCTCCAACAAAGCCTCTTGTGGCACAGCAGGTCACTGCTTGCTATGGCATTGCTGGTATTCCTCGATCGGAAACGACATTATTGACAGGCGAAATTCCTCCGCTGCTCCGTGTTGATGAGTGGGCTGCCCGTCGAGTCTTCTTTATGACCCCTCAAACTTTGTTAAACGATATTTCTCATGGCTATGCGGACCCCAAATCTATCGTGCTGTTGGTCATCGACGAGGCACATCGTGCCACAGGAGAGTATGCATACGCCAAGGTCACGAAGCTTATCCGGCGATTCTCGAAGAGTTTTCGAGTTCTGGCCCTGACTGCTACGCCCGGATCTAAAATCGAAACTGTGCAGGAAGTGATCGACAATCTGGGCATCTCACATTGCGAAATTCGCACCGAAGATTCTATAGATATTCGTCAATATGTCCACTCAAGAACTATTGAACAGGTTGTTCTTGACCCCTCCGATGAAATGGTACTGGTCAGTGAGCTTTTCACAAAAGCCCTGAAACCAATGACCGACAAACTGAGCTCGCAAAACATCTGGTTCGGACGAAGTCCCATGGCTATGACAACATTTGGCTTAATGCAGTCTCAGAAAGAATGGTTTAACACGGGAGGCCGGCGCGCTAACCAGGGCGTTCAACATATGATGCGAGCTGTTTTCACCGTTCTCACAAGCATCGCGCATTCTATTAAGTTGCTTAATTTTCATGGCATAAAACCTTTCTACGATAACCTTGCCGACATGCGTAGCGAGCAGGAAGGGAAAGGAGAGAAAGGATCCAAATACAAGCGCCAGCTCGTCCAGGACTCCAACTTCCAAGAAATGATGGATAGAATTTCCAAATGGCTTCGCACCGATGGTTTCGTAGGCCACCCCAAACTTGCAGCCCTGGCGGACACTGTTTTAAACCACTTCATGGACAACGCTGCAAACACTGCGACCCGGGTGATTGTTTTCAGCGAATACCGGGACTCTGCAGAGGACATCGTACGCATGCTCAACAAACACCGGCCTCTCATCAAAGCTAGGGTCTTTGTTGGCCAAGCCGACAGCAAGCGAGGAGAAGGGATGAAGCAGGCACAACAGATAGAAGCTATTGGCAGGTTCAAAGAAGGCGAGTTCAATGTGCTTGTTGCAACTTCCATTGGCGAAGAAGGATTAGATATTGGACAAGTGGACCTTATCGTGTGCTACGACTCCTCAGCATCCCCAATTCGAATGCTTCAGCGAATGGGTCGTACCGGCCGAAAACAAGAGGGTAAAATTGTGCTGCTCCTCATGCGAGGCAAGGAGGAAGAACAGTTTGCCAGATCCAAAGACAACTATGAAAAGATGCAGAGCTTGATCTGCGAAGGAAGCCGGTTCAGCTTCAGATTCGATTTATCCACACGAATCGTCCCCAGGGAGTTTCGTCCAGAGGTGGACATGCGGCGTATCGACATCCCTATTGAAAACACACAAGACCCATCGTTGCCGGAGCCAAAGAAGCGGCGAGCGCCAGCAGGGAAGAAAAAGCCACCGAAGAAATTCCACATGCCGGATGGCGTGGAGACGGGTTTCCAGAGTGTGGCCAGTATGCTGAAAGTCGGTGGCAAAGCAAAGCCGGCCAAGGCCAAGCGTAACCCGGAACTCGATGACCTCTCCACAGTGCCTGAGCTCGCCAAGGTGCTGCTGAGTGACGAGGAGCTTAAGGAGCTCAACCGGGCGTATCGTGACCTGCCTTTCAATCATAGCGTAGTTGAGGAAGCGGACATGCCTGATATGACAGCGTATCCGGAGCTACAAAGACAGCTACGGCCGGTTGCAAAGCTCAAGCACGGGACTCGCACCAAGAGCTTTGCCAAGCTGTGGAATAGGATGGGGAACGAGAAAGAAAGTCTCGTCCTGCCATGCCGTGACGAAGATACGAGCAACTATTTGGAGATCCCTGTCCGTGCGTTTGCTGGATCTGATCCAGAAACTGATTCGGAAATGGACGACAAGGCAGCAACTTCGCGAACAAAACCGGCAAAAGTAACGGCGGCTGCCAAAAAGAAGCAAACCCGAAAGGCGCAATCAAAAGCGCAACCTCGAGCAAAGAGAAGGAAGCTGTCGCCAGATGCAGAGCCCCAGACGTTCGCCCTTGGTTCCATGGTAGATGAAGGCTCAGACGAAGAGGAAGAGGACGACGAGGAGGATGAAGAAGAGGAGGAGGATACTCTACCCAAGGCTCGTGGACGATCGAAACCTGGTGCCAAAGCCAAAGGCAAACGCAAGGCTAAGCGGAAGACTGGCGGTTTTAACAGCGACGAGGTTGGTGACGACTGTGATCGTGATAGTGACCTGTTGGACACGGATGGTTCAGACGATGGTGAAGATCTTTTGGACTTTGTCGTTTCTGACAATCATCCAGTGTCGAGCATGAAGGACCCCATGTCTCTAACATGCCCGTCTACATTTGCTTCATCACCTATTGTTAAAGACGTAGATGACGAAGCTGCAAAACCTTTCTTTGTGCCTACCATGTTTTCGGCAACACAAGAGAGCGAGGATTTGCCAGATCTGGGCCGCATGCTAGACAAACCTGGCCAGACAGCGGTTGAGTTGTCGGATGATGACGATGTACGAGCAAATCGAACAGTGCGTGGACGACGAAACGTCGTTTATGACAGTGACACCGACTTGTAGGATCAAGTCAACTGAACTTGTTTGATGGCTGAATGGCGACGAGTCAAGTAACTACGGGTGTAATAACATTAAGGCAGAAGGCAAACAGTGGTACATTGATATCTAGACTAAATAATGTATGAAGGGATGAATCATGACAAAAAGACATCGATGGTTACAGCTCTTGAACCCTTGCCCGAATTCTCAGCATTGACTGTGTAGATTCCTATTATTGTTGGTCAGCTAACTTGTCATGGAAGGTAATCAGACAAAACAAAGTGACAATATCTCGAAACATCAGAAACCCATTTTATAAGCACCACCACCTCCGACGCACCCGCCAGGCTCACCGACCGCCTGCTCAGTATCATCCCCGCGTGCAAGCACACCCGAAAGTGGTGCACAGCAGTGACAAAGGTAGAACGTCTTGTCAGGAGCTTAACTAGCGAGTACATATTTCAGAGGCAGTCTCAGACGGCTCTTCCTATAAGATTATGGAGGGTTGAAAAACAATGAACTCATCATGCGAGATTCGTGCGGTGAGTGAAAGAATGGATTTTTTGGAAACTTACGGGGAAGGGCGTTCAAGCGCGGGCGATTCGTTGCTGTTGTTCAGAATCGCGTCTTGTTGAAGATGAAAGGAAGAGAGAAGAAAAAATCACGAACTGCAGTTTTCTGCTCTGTAGTGGATCACATATTACGTTAAGCGACACGCAGTGATCCACCTGCTAACTCTAGACGCGGAAGCGCCTAGGCGCCTGTATTACAGGTCACAGCCACAAGAGCCCCTCATCTTTCAAGCCACAAATGGCAAGCTCGATATCTCAACGTCACTACCCGATCTTCGCCATTCTCGCTCTTCCCCCTCCTTGTGATAACTATTCTTCTTCTTGGATCATCATCAAGAGACTAATATCATCATAATTCGTATTTTATACGGAAATCAACCGCAATGACTGCGACAGGAACGAGCGTTTCGCTCCTCAAGTTTGTGGGCACTGTCTCACTTGGCTTGCTGACGGTACGTCTAAGCTCCATCCTCGACTTTTTCAATTTGAGTATCAAGTGATATTACTGGGTCTTATCAAAATAATGCTTGCGGAATCTCCAATGGGGAAAGCCTTCTTTTTGGAACTTGGAGGAGAACATTGTTGCAAAACAGACTTACATGATCTACCATATACAACCCATCCATATCAGTATCGCTAACTCTTTGCTTCTAGGGCGTCTCATACTCCATCTCATCTCTCGCCCTCCCTGCCCTTCTCCGACTTCCTTCCTCAGCTTCCGCCTCTTACGGCCTCTCTACCCTCAGCGCAGCCCTCAAGACACCTGTTCTGGCCCTCACGTCTCTCGCTTCTGCGCCGTTCGTCATTAGCTTCTTCCTCGCTCCCCGCTCATCTCGCCATCCCTACCTTCTCTACACAGCCCTCCTCGCCACTCTATCTTCCGTCGCCCCCATCCTTATTCCTACACCTACACCTGCTCCTAGACGTGCCGCTTCATCGGCGCCTCGAAAGTCTTCGCGTGCTAAGATGGAGGCCAGCTACGAAGTTCTAGGCGATGCTCATAGTGAGCCCGCCAGCGACGAAGATATCGAAGACATCAATGGCGAGGAAGTTCGAGCTGAGGTCGAGGGTCTTACGCGAGGCTACCTCGCCCGAACAGCTATTTCCGCCCTGGGATTTGCCATGGCAGTTGTTGGTATCTGGGGTGATGGTGCACCCCAGTCTGTTGTCTACGTCTCATAAGAAGGACAGGCAGTTCTAAATTGCGATTTTCCCGTTTACATAAATTGATGAATACTTAAAACATAAGGGCGGTCGATATACTCAGAAATTAGGACCATCTCCGATCAATACTACTTAATGAAACAATTGGGGCTTGATAGTAAGCTTCGCCAGCCAAAGTCCTTGAACTAGTAACTCGAATTCTCATTCCTAACTTATTTGATAACAAAGCCATCTGCTTTAACTATATTAAACATGGCGAAACCGTTCAAAAAGTCCGCCCTACTCATCGCTATCGCTTGACGAGGAATCCCTTCCCTCCCCAGGCTGCTTGTTCTCATGCCAAGCCAAGGACAGACAGGAATTCATCTGCTGAACTGCAAAATCAACAGTTGTGTTGTTCTCATCCTCCTCGGGGTCCTCCTCTCCGTCCTCAACTCGAGCCTGGACGCTGAAATATCTAGATGCTGAGTACTTCTCGCCCAGTCTCTTGGCAACATCGTTAGCTTCGTTCAAAGTCACCAAGCGGCGTTTTCCAGGGTGATTCTGCATCGCCGTGCGGCAGAGATCCCACAAGATTCTCCCAACAGTCTTGTCATCGAGACTCTTGTTTGAACGCTGCTTCTTGATGCCCATGGAGATCTGAAGCAAAGAGGCTTCGCTCGCCTTGTAATTGTCGCTGAGCCCAAGAGTTTCAAGAAACTCCCTCCTTTGCTCCGGGGTATGGGCCTCGATTTCGATCTCACGGATAAAATTCTCAGGGTCATCTCTAAGGACATCCCTGGCACGATCCTTTTGGCTTCGACTAGGGCTGCTAGGCATCTCGAACTTTTGGCTAGTGAGTCGGTCATGGGCCAGCTCAGCCGGAGTTCGACCAACGGCGTTCTCTCGGTACACTAGACTTGGTCTGAACTTGATCAAGGCTTGAGTCAGGGCAATCATGTCCATCATGATTGCAGTGTGAAGACATGTATCACCGGCTCCGTTGAGCATCTCCAGTTCGTCGCCCTTGGAGTATTCGAGAAGGAGGTTGAGCATCCGGATCATCTCCTGCTCCTTGCCATCGTATGCCCCTCTATATCCATAATAGTTGCGCCTATGGTAGGAGTTGGAATTGTCAGGTTGAACCCCCGAGGCTTGAGAAACCCATGCATGCATAGGCGTGGTTCCATTCTCGGTCAGGTTCTTCTTCTGTAGGAAAAGGTGGCTTCGGAGGTCGGTGTCAAGGAGATCCAAAAGTTCGCGGAGCTGGTAGTCCTTGGGATTGCATGCGAGCGCTACATGTAGAATGTTCTCGCCCTTCTGGTTGCGGGCAGATTGGTCGGCGTCGGCTGATAACAAGATCTTGACAGCTTGGATTCGTCCAAGACGACAAGCTACCATAAGAGGTGTGTCGCCTTCCGTGTTCTTCTTCTCAATTGCGGCTGGGAATGCTTCGGTGAGGAACTCGAGTACCTCGTTTGCATTTTCGCTAGGATCAGCCAAGACTGCGCAATGGATCACAAGATCATCTGGAACAATTGTCAGTGTCTTGCACATGATAACATGTGAGAGTGCTTACTGTCAGCTCCAAGCCACTTTGAGATCGCACGGTCAAAACCGCCAGGGCTCTCCTTCAAATGCTTGAATCGATAGTCCTCCTTGGAGGCCTTAGATTTAGCAAACTCGCTGTACAGCCTGTGTGGAGCATCTCCCAGGAAAAACTCAACGCTGTCTAGGTTACCAGCGAGAGCGGCATAAAGAAGAGGCGGTGTTCTTGGACCGCTGCTCCTGGTAACCATGCCACGTCCAGCAGTGGCCCAGTCCTTCCTGCATAATATGTTAGTGTCAAGCTTGTAAAACAAGGAATGCCTTAGATCTGTACCTCTTTCTTCCATACACAGTCAATCCTTGGTAATAACGCGGCTTTCGGTTCAACTCCACGCCGCTCTTCTTGACAAGGTGGTCGAGTGGAATCCCTGCACCTGTCTGTTTGATAATCAAGGCAAGCATTTTTGTTTTGCCATGATCGACGGCGTACTTGAAGCCGTCTTGCGGAAAAACAAAACCTGTAGGCGAGTCATCGTCCTCTCCGTCATCGCCTTCGAATTTCTGGCTCGAATAATGCTGCGCCAGATCCAAGAGAAACTTGAGCCCGGTCATGTTGTCTTCTACCAACATATGAATGATAAGGCTGGTGTTGATCCAATGATAGAAGAGCCTCTCGTTCTTGACTGACCACTGGGTTGGCACTAATTGGCATATGACTTGCAGAGGCTTGGTATGAGACTCAACGTTCAAGTCAACATGGCCAATATTGTCAATGGTGAACTGCTGCTGCACCTTCTCAGACACGATTCGTGGTTCGCCGTTCTGAGAGCCATCGGAATCGTCAGAATCTTCACTGTATTCCTCATCGTCATCATCGCCAGTGTCCATTCTGAATCGGATCTTGTCCTTCTTGGGCGGAG
Source organism: Fusarium pseudograminearum CS3096 (assembly GCF_000303195.2). Taxonomy (NCBI): domain Eukaryota; kingdom Fungi; phylum Ascomycota; class Sordariomycetes; order Hypocreales; family Nectriaceae; genus Fusarium; species Fusarium pseudograminearum. The sequence continues at coordinate 1,677,759 of NC_031951.1, forward strand.
ACCATTGTGCTTTCACAATCTCAAGCAAGGCTTTGGCCACGTCGTAATGCCCTCGAAGTACCGCGATAGAGAAGGGGGTATTGCCCTTATTATCAGAGACGGCGATCTTCAATGGTGCCTGGCCCTGTTCTGGGCCCCATGCTTGGAGTGATAGTTGCTTGATCTTGTCAAGATCTCCAACCCAGGCAGCTTCCATCCTGTTATCAGTTAGTACAATTCACTCCAAAATAAACCATCAGGTATGTATACTTACAGTTCAATGTAACCATCTCTTCTCCTTTCGGTCATATCGCGATCGTTGTTAAAGGAGAAGCGATACTCGAAAGGTTTCGGGTCCTTGTCGTCTGTTCTTCTGCTGTTTCGACTAGAACTGTCTTCCCTGCCATTTGTCTTGATGTCAGGGCGCAGCTCTGTGAAGGGTTTGGCACCTCGGCTTATCAAAGCCTCTTCAACAGCCTCGAAACCTGCAACAAGCTCCCCGATTGCCTCACGCTTCTCAGATACTCCCTTAGGCTCTCGCTTCTTCTTGATCTCCTTCTCATACTTCTTCTTTCCCTCGACGAAGTTGTATCGTTCTCCTTCAACTTCGCATGAAACAAGACAATGAGAATAGGTGCCTTCGGTGAAACGGTTCAAAAACTCATCCAAACCTGGCGTCTCTTTTGGTTCCACTGGCTGTCGTTTCTCGCCCTTGTAACCCCGGAGTTTCTTCAAAGAGGACTGAACTAAGTCTAGAGCTGAACGCCCCTTGTTATAGTCCCTTCGGTACTCGTTGAAGATCAATTCATGAGTCGGAATATCAAGCGGATTGGGATCAGCGCCATTCTCGAGTAGCTTAATTGCAATCTCGGTGTTGCCCAATCGGATAGCCGTAATCAACGGCTGCTCTGCGCCCTCACTGTACGTTTGCTGATTCCTCTCTAGGTCTCCCAGCCTACCGCTCATATTAGATACCTTAGCAGATTTTAGCCAAGTATCGAAGTCAATTTCTGACTTGGCGCCAGCAGTCAGCAGCTTCAGTACCAAGGCGACATCACCATTCTCAATAGCGGTACTGATAGGTGCGATGGCCTCTGAGTTCCAATAGCTCCCGCCGCAGACCATATGATTGATGGCTGCCTTGATACCTGTCTTGTCATTGGCCAGGAGTGTATCAACGAGGTCTTCTTCTCCAGCCTCGACGTAGCGATGAAAGACACTGCACCCTTTGGAGTCGGCCTGAGCAGAGGTAGCACCCAGTTCCAAAAGGAGATCGGCCATCGACTTGGCCTTGTCGTTGGGAAGCGACAAAGCCAGAACCAAAGTGAGGATTGCCTGAGCATCGCCGTCCGTAAGAGACTTAACGGGCATAATCGAGTCGGATCCAAACTATACAATGTGTTAGCACAGTATCCATAAACCATGAGTGCAGGCATTGCGATTATATTATACTCACATCGCAAAGTGTTCTGACAGCATCCTCATTGCCCTCTGCAATGGCAAGATGGAGAGGGGAACATTGGAGATCCCACGCCAGAGCGTCAATGTCGAAGAAATCGGGTTCGTCTTGCGACTCGTCGGGGACTAAATCTTCATCATTGTTGTCTCCAGCATCCTTGACCTTCACAAAAGACCCTGTAGTCATTGATGCAGAATCCACATCTGTGGTTTCACCATCAATAAGCTCTCCATCAGAGTCTTCGTTAGCCTCAGATCCAGCAAAGTCCTCCAAGTCACCATCTTTAGTGCCAGGCACAGCTTTCTTTGCTGCCTGACGCTTCTTGTCCTGGCGCTCCTCTTCAGCCTCTTCATTCTCGATCGACTTTTCCATCAAAATCTTGATCATTGATGAGTCGCCGCGTGAAGCAGCCAAATGAAGAGCAGTCTTGCCGTCTGCTAGACGAGCAGTAAGTCGAGCACCATGGTCCACAAGACACTTGACAACCTCAGGGGTTGACGCCATGACAGCAAGGTGGAGCGGTGTCCTACCAGTGTAGTCCCTCTTGTTCGGATCGGAGTCTTCCTGGCTGAGCCAGTTTGATACATCTTCGACATCGCCATCGACGATGGACTGACAAAGCCGGGTAACGTTTCCGACGTACGCCATATCCGTCCAATCGTTCTCAGTTAGGGGGTTGAAGGAGCCGATTTGCTGTCGGCCAGGATCGTCGATCAGGAAAGAGACTTTGCCTTTGATGTATATCTCACCCTCTTTCTCTGCGACTTCCTTTTCATCATCGGTGACAGGTTCGGGGCAGCAGCCGCAGCAATCTTCGATAACATCCTCGACACGCCCAAAGAATGCAGGATGGCGATGCAGATACACTTTTCGCTCATCGGGCTGGTTCCACTCTGCATTGAGAAGAAGATCTCGTGTATAGCAGAGCTTCTCGATCCGCTTAGCGTTGAAGTGTTGTCCGTAGGGCACTGTGAAGGTATGGTAATTACTGACATCTTCCTCGGATAACCAGTCAGCGACCTCGTCCTCGTGATAGTCTTTGATGTTGCCATGAAGAACTTGATGTTGCCTGTAGACCCTAGGACGACCTCGCTCCTCCCTTCTCTTGTCGAGATACGTCTCGCGAGCCGTAGTGGTAGGTAGCCTTTCAAGAACAAGCAGACGAGCGAGGCCTAGGGTTCTCCGGAAACTGCGCTCAAATATGGTAGGGTCAACTTTCTCCCTCGAAAAATCGGGGTAATAAATCTCGAATGCCCTCTTGGAGTACTTGGAGAGCCTGTTTTCGTAGCTGGGCGAACGGCGTGTAAGATCGATATGGTTGATCTGGGTGATGAAACTTCCCAGAGCTCTAGGAGTAACATAAACCTGACACTATTCAGCGAAAAGGTAAATAAAGAGGGAATGGGAAAACAAACCTGGCTGCCGTTGTAGGCTCCTCCAGCGGCATCGATATCAAAACCAGTAAGGATTTCGCTAACCGATTTGTAGACACGTAAAACGATCTTGAAATGAAATTAGAAAATCAATGCGTGTGCATTCCTAGGGAAACTGACCTGGATATGTCGAACGGGGTATTGACTAGCAATGGTGATAGCGTACTTGGTTCTCACCACGGTGACCTCATTGAGCAGGGCATCCTTGACAGCCCGTTCGATTTTCTTGATCTTCTCGATGGCTTGATCGTGATTGAGTCCGTAAAGAAATAGGTCGACATCAGAAGCAGGGCAGAACTTCTCGTGGTAGTACTCGCGAAGCTTACGCTTGGTAGTGTTGAACTCTTTGGGGACAGGGAGAAGACAGTTGACAACTGAAGAACCAGCAGCTACCACGTTTGACCAGTCCAGGTCGGTCAATGATGACTCCGAAAAGATGTTGAAGTTCTTTTGGAACTCGTCCAGGTCGGCAACAGTTGCAGGGGAGTCATGAGGGCGACGTTTCTCATCAGGGAGGGCCATGATGTACTTGGACTTTTCCTCCTCGGACTCAGCCTCAAGATTTCTGGCTCGAGTAGTGATGAACTTGGTATCTTCTGTAAAGAGAGGAACCACGTTGAGGTAAGGGTCGTCAAGAATGGGATTCTGACGATCCTGGGCATAGACGGATCGCAACTCGGCTTCATACTTGCGGTACGGCTCAAGTATCTCAGTGATTGGTGTATCTTTGTGATCGGAGATGTACTTGGCGAGCTGCGAGTGAGGAGCGGGAAGCTCAGGAAGGTTTGCCATGATTGCGATATTTTCGAGTTGTGGGAGCAACAAGACGTTGAAAGGTGCAAGCAAGTACTAAGGTAGGAAGGAAGGCAAGTAGAGAGAGGGGCGGGGCAGAAAGAGTGTTGCAAGTTTGGGAAAGAAGTCAAGACTACCTATAGCTGGGCAATCACGGTCCTCGAATTGATAGATATTGCAAGTGAATTCGTCTGGAAGGATGTTCTTGAAGCTTTATATAATAATTGTTGCTACTTGTCATGGGTATGCTCAGCTGAAGCTGTTTCAACAGCGCAATGGGAGCTTACTTACCCCACTACCATAAAGTAGATCGTTGTGCTAGGGGCTATAAGAAAACTTGACTTCTAAGCCATAGGTTGAAAGAAATAAAGCGACTAAAAAATGGTCAAAAGTATGGCCAACTGAGGCACTAATTTCGTCTCTCATCACCTTCGCAGTCGAGTATTTTTGGTAGCCCTGCGGGCCAAGATAGATCGCGTCCCCTAGCGCGTGTTAGTGAGTTGCAGGGGTATATGCTGCCTAAAACATCGAGGGTCCAACACGAAAGCTCGTGATCTTGGGTACTACAAGTTACCATCCGACCCGCTGATGCCTGATCCCAATGGCAGAATCACCTTATCGAAGCGAACAATAAGTGGTACAGCGTGAATATGCATCATTTGCTTCTGTTTCATCGTGAAAGCTTCGGCGATGAACTATTTGGGTCAGATCCAGGCAGAAGATGCCAATTGCCTGGATGAGAGCAATTGAGCACAGGTCGTAGTGTTGTTAATCAACCATGACCGTCAAATATGTGAGGCGAATCAACGAGGATATTGTAAAAGTGTTTGGGGGAAAAGGTTTCTCTTGACGCTGCGGACAAATGCCATGATGGCTCGCCCTAATGATCCTATTTCGGTATTCAGTCAATGCTTTATTTTATACAAGTAGAAACTAAAACGATGTCTTCAATTACAGACATTGATGGATAACAATAAACGGTTAAATACACAATTGATCTTTGCATCTACCTAGTCTTGGATCATATCCCGCAGAAGTCAATGCAATCAATCAATTGAACAGCGGTCTTACCTCATGCCCAGCCAAACAACTTTCCATCAATTAATAATAATAAACCTGGATACCGGGTAGTCGTCGCTACTAGGTATGGAGGAATCGGAATGTTCATATTGCTGATTCATTACAATTCCATAGAAGACGTGAATCACGTGCTCTCGTACCTTCCACTCTATTGCCCAACGCGTGACGCGCCAGAGCGGGACAGCCACCTCCCGCCTAGGGCACGATAACAAGCAGGGCCTTTCCAAATTCGACCCGTCCATCCAACCAAAACGCCAACACATAAACACCTCGATGTTTCTAACAAAGGCAGCTGAAAGACGCTCCTATATAATTGCGTCGGCTTCATGACTCGTAACAACCTTGCTGAGCATTTGTCCTGGCTGTTGAACGATCAAGCCCGCTCCAAACCTGCAACACCATCTTTTCCAGTTTGCAGCGACTCTTCCCAGGCTGGCCTTTCCCAATCCCAGCACTCAGACTCCCAAGTACGACAAACCTCGCAGCCTGTTACATCTATTGGTATTGGGGACGATCCCCAGTCGACAAGGGACGCGCCCAATGGACGGGTTGCACTGGACCGAAGATCACGGCAGACGGACCCGGTGATATTGGACGGCAACGACGACGAAGACGCAATGGGACGCCTCGTTACGAGTTCTAAAGCCAAGAAGCCCAGCCTTGTCTCGAGACCACAGCAAATTCTCACTCCAACGTCCATCACTCCGAATTTTTCAAGCCGACAAGACACCCCCGTCAAACGATATAATGAGTCGCCACCCAAGAAAACGCCAGCCCCAGCCCCAGCCCGACTATGCACGAGCAGCCCTGAGTTCCCGGAACTCAAGACAGGTGGTGTCGATTATATGGACTTGACCGACGATACTTTTGCTTCTTCCGATTCATTGTCTTTCGGTAGTGACGTAAAGCTGTGGCGCGAAGACTATGCGACTCGACCGGAACCAGAGCCAGCTGTTTCAAGTGGCAGGAAAAGAAAGAGCAACGAGATGACAAAGGAGGAATTTAGTGACCTGGGCGATATTCCCGATGTCTACGAATTACTCGGCACCGAGCCTCCACCCCCCAGTCCGACTCGACCTGCCCGACGGAAGAATGGGACGTTAAGTACTCGAACTCGACGAACACGCGATGGCTTCATCAATCCCCCAACAACCGTCATCCCGCCGATCGGAGAGGGAGACAACGAACTCTTGCTATCGCCTTCAAGAAAAGTTCGCAGCCAACTCACCCGTGACCCATCACCTCAGAGAACTCTGCCAATAATCAGTGCCAGTCAAAGCCCCAAGAAAGCTACACCCCCTTTGAAAGCTCCTGCCGGTTCTGGAAATTCCAAGCCAGTTCTTGAAGCACTGTCTCCTCAACGAGATGCGGATCTCGGGGGAGATGAGCTGGTTATCCCTGACTCCGATGATGAGTTCCTCACACCACCTTCTCGCCATGGCTCTCGAACGATTATGGAGAGTTTAGCCAACAAAGAGTTTGTCGAACCCCAGAAACAAGAGCCGCCCGTACCCAGCGCTAGCATTGATATCCATTCAAATTCGCAGCATCAAATCTCTTCTGGTTCAACTGCTCTAGGCAGACCAGCAGACATGTCAAGTAGCTCACAGTCTACTAGATTGGTTGTTGATGATGACTCTGCTCTCGACACTCTCAGCGAGGCCTTATCTCATTCACCTCAAGAACCAGCTCTTCTCAAGCAGCTAGCTACTGACCCCTCCGCCGTGACAAAATGGGGAGGGTTTATTGACAGGCTCATTCAGGAAAACGGAAAGAAGTTTAGCCAAGCCATAAATGAACGTTGGTCTAAGCCGCAACGTGCAGAGGTCAAAGCGGAAAAGGAGCGTCTAAAACGGCAACAAGCAGCTATTGCTGAACTCGCCGGCCCAATTGAGGATTACCGAATATTGGATGAGAAACGAGATCGGCTGGCTCAGAAGATTGAACAAGCCTATGCAGAAAGTCTCGACACAGACGAGGACGAAGTTCGACTCGATGATCTTACTGACGAAATCCAAGAAACCGAGGATGGGCTGCTCAAGATCATCCGCGATGCCAGGCTAGACGTCGATGGGTTTCTGGAGACTCTTCAAAAACCATCACATGTCTCCACCCCTGCACCAGTTGTTGTACTGGGCACTCAACCTGTGTTTCAAAGTAGTGTCAACATGTCTGTGCCTTCGCGAGAGGCGATTTCGGCTAGTCAGATGGGCACGCAAGTGGTGCACCAGACTCAACTGCCCAGAACATCGGCCTGGAATCCCACGGCCTCAAGAATTGAAGCGTCACAGGACATGAGTGTTCTTTCGCAGGAGGAGGATGATACTTCTGCTGCCCCCTTTCCAAGAGATTCTGCAAGAGCTCCTAGAACATCTTACCAATCAAAGGCAGCAACAAATCCTATGTTTATGGACCACATCCCTATAGAAGCCGAGTTTGATGGTCTGTCGGACCTAGAAGATATGCAACCCCCACCACGGCCCAGGCCTGTGAACAACTCAGCATATCCAAGCAGCAGTCGCAGAACGCCTCAAGCGAAACATCACCGAACGGTCGAAGAATTTAGTGACTTCAGCGATGATGAGGAGATGCTTGCTTTTGCGCAGGACTACGAGACCCGCCAGTCGCTGGCTCCCGACTCACAAGACTTCCGGCAAATATTTTCGGAGATGTCTGGCAATACATTGCCATCTGGAAAGTCACGGTCCTTATCTAAGAAGCCTTTGCATTCGGCGACACCAGAAGCAATCCCTTCGCAGCTAATGAAGTATCCATGGTCTCCCGAAGTCCAGAGAATGCTTAAAGACAGATTTAGGATGAAGGGTTTCCGTTGCAACCAGCTCGAAGCCATCAATGCCACACTGGGAGGTAAAGATGCTTTCGTTCTAATGCCGACAGGTGGTGGCAAATCGCTGTGCTACCAATTGCCAGCTGTTGTCAAAACGGGCAAGACCCGAGGTGTCACTATTGTCGTATCACCCCTACTCAGCTTAATGCAGGACCAAGTCGATCACATGAAAGCTCTGGGGATACAAGCCGTCGCGTTCAACGGCGAATGTTCAGCTGAATACAAGAGACAAGTGATGAGTGCTTTCAACGAACGAAGTCCGGAACACTTTCTCGAACTTTTGTACGTTACTCCAGAGATGGTGAGCAAGAACGCCAATTTCAACAACGGACTGCAAACGCTTCATCGCAAAGGCAAATTCGCTCGCCTTGTCATTGACGAAGCCCATTGTGTCAGTCAATGGGGCCATGATTTCAGACCAGATTATAAGATACTTGGCCAAGTACGCCAAAAGTACCCAGGGGTGCCTGTCATGGCATTGACAGCTACTGCGACAAAAAACGTCATTGTTGATATCAGGCACAATCTTGGAATGGACGACTGCCAGACCTTCTCACAGAGTTTTAACCGTCCGAATCTGTACTACGAGGTCCGGCCTAAATCAACTGGTGAAAAAACCATTGAAAGCATCGCGTCACTTATTCAGTCCAATTACGCTAACAAGAGTGGGATTGTTTACACAATCTCAAGAAAGAGTGCTGAAAAAGTGGCCGAGAGTCTCTCGGACAGCGGAATTACGGCTAGGCATTATCACGCAGGTTGCGACCCTCAAGAAAAGGTTGATGTGCAAAATGCCTGGCAAAGAGGCCAAGTCAAAGTTGTTGTCGCAACAATTGCCTTCGGGATGGGTATTGACAAGCCTGACGTCAGATTTGTCATACATCACGGAATCCCAAAGAGTTTGGAGGGCTACTACCAGGAGACGGGTCGTGCAGGCAGAGACGGAAACCCTTCAGACTGTATTCTTTTTTATGGTAAAGCGGACATAAGAGTCCTAAAGAAGCTGATTGCAGATGGAGACGGTAGCCATGAGCAGAAAGAGCGTCAAATGTCGATGCTAAACAGGGTCACAGCATTCTGCGATAACAAGTCTGATTGTCGGCGAACCGAGATTCTTCGTTATTTTGGCGAAGATTTCTCCCCCGCGGAATGCCACAAGAGTTGTGATAACTGCAAAGCTGGATTGACTTTCGAGCAACAAGACTTTTCAGAATACGCCATTGCTGCTATCAAGGTCATACAGGCCCAGCACCGTATCACAGCAGTGCAGTGCTCTGACATTCTCTTGGGGAAAAAGTATCCCCAAAATGAAGCAGAACTATCCGAGGAGTGGCACGGCATGGCGAAGGGGCTGAAGAAGCACGAGCTTATCCGAGTGATTGACAAACTATCCGCCGAGAAGGCTTTCAATGAGGACAACCAGGTCGGTCGGCACGGCATGGCGATTCAGTACTTACGCCTCGGACCAACTCACCGACTTTTTCTTTCAGGTCAACGGAGGCTGATGCTGTCTATTCAAGTACCAGAGCCAGGTGCACCAAAGAAGGCAACCAAATCTCGAGCTAAGAAGGGCAAGGCACCTGCTGAGGAAGAAGTTTCAAACATGCCATCGACATACGTCTCTTCGCCCGTGGGTCGTCAAAAGAACAAGCCACGAGCAATGGCGAGTGACCTTGGGAACAATGCGAGTGCATCATACTCGTGGCAAGATGCAGGATTTGTGGTTGACGACGAGTACGATGACGACGACGCATTCGATGAGCTCCCGCAGCATCGACCGGCGAGACCATCGTCTCGCACCCCAGGCCCCCCTATATCGGTTGATACCGGCTTGGAAAATCTAGACGAGATACACCGAGACATGGTCGAAGGTTTCGTCTACGAAGCAAGACAGGCAGAGGAAAAGATTCGCAACCAAAAGAGCCTGAGGAAGCCGCTCTTCACGGAAAAAGACTTTCGGATTATGGCTATCCAATGGACCACCACAATTGAGAAGATGCGTAGGATCCCCGGCATCGACCCCGACAAAGTTCAGGAATACGGACCCAGGATCATTCGCATATTGCAGAAACACTACAACCACTACCAAGAAGCAATGGACCCTAGGAGCGGTGGCGGAGGCCAGGATGTTGTGGATCTGATTAGCTCAGAGGTTGAGATGGATGACGAAGACGCCGCGGATGAGGACGGCGAGGACTCACATTATTTCAATGGAAACTCTCGTCCAGACGTACAGGCGTTCCATAACAGGCTGCAGACTCTTGGCAGCACGCAAACCCAAAGCAAGCCAAGGGCAACCAGCAAGAGCAGCGGAGGTTCCAGAAGATACTCCAGCGGCAAGAAATATCCCAGCAAGAGGTCCACAGGCGGTGTGACGAAGCGCAGGAGCACTGGTGGCAGCTCTGGCCGTAAAGCTGGCAGCTCATCCACTGCGGCCAGAGCTTCCAGCAGTGGCTCGAGAACAATGAAGAAAGGCGGCATTGGGCTGATGCCCATGTAGTAGGAGGAGAGATCAATTGGTCTTTTGATTCACGAGGACACGACTAGAGCGGTGGATTGAGGAAACGGCGTATATACCAGGCGGCGACGGAGGAGAACTGCAGGATGGATTATGAGCTTTTTCGATGACACGGGTGCTTGCTTGGTTTTCGCTACCAAGATTATACCCCTTTGCAGCAGGGCAAGAATTCACAGCCCAATACTAGAAATTACCAAAACTGTTTATGAGCGGGCAGGAGTTGATGGTGGCTTTCATCTGCATGGATGGCGATAGGCGGTTTCAATCGATTTGCTTGGTTTTCAGAGAGACGACTCTCAATGACGTTCTTGGGATGCCTTGCATAAACAAAGAGCTTTGCATCACAGTCAAGGCCCGCGGTTGTACATGAAGGATGCAAAGTCACATATCAGTGGCATACCTACATGGTCTTGAAGAAACGAGGCTCAACTGTCACATAGATGGATAATCAAAACGAGGAAAAATTCAAACATGACTTAATCACTTGTACTTCAGGGATTGTTTGTATTAACGATCTCCTTTTCTTTCGACGAGTATCCGCTATATAAGAAAAACCGAGATCAAAAAACAGAGGGTATAGCGAGGTATAGCTGTGGATATGATTCATCAAAAACTGTCCCTCATGTACTACCTATCTTGCTGCGTGCTGGTCTCCTTTCCGTTCACTCTCGTTGCATGTGCATAGGGTGCACCAGTTGCCATAGAAAAAAAAGAAAAGGTGTTCATCAAGGGTGATGACTCGTAACCAAGGACTGTGTAGTCCTCACAAAGAAAACGGGATTATACGTTGTCATCCCTTACGCTATGTCCCAAACTCCGTAAACCATTTTTGGTCTTAACCGTACGCCATGCTGCTCAAAAGACGTGTGTTTGTTGTTGTTCCGTTAATGGCGCGCCAGGCCCCTTGACAACCTCGAGACCTTGAATGTTGGCCTCCAGTAATTTCAACGAAGTTAGATTGTTAGAACATATGTTACATAGAAACAGGAAGAAGGCTCGTCCTATTCTAAAAAGTGAATGTGTTGTTGAACCATGGTATGGACAATGCGTGGCGATTTCAGTGCCTCCACCTTGGCTTTGAATCCTTTGGCTCGGCTGGAGAAGGCTTGCGCATCGCAGATCGTGCACCAGCTACAGCAGCGGGACTCGCTCGTCCCGTTTCCGATCTGGGCTGAGGGAGAAGACTAATCCTCCTCGACATGGTAGCAAGAGAGCTGGCAGGTCTGCTGTGTCGGCCCTCGCCATCATCTCCGATGGACCTGGAAGCCTGTAGAGATGATCGCCTGCCGGACAGCGCAGTTGTTGACAGATGAGACGCCAGACGTGGCTTTGGCAAAGGCTGAGTATTCGCACCATGAGAAGCAAGCCTTTCTCGGAATGAGAGGCTGGAGTGAGTGTTCCTGGTGGGTGTTTCAACTCTGGGCGACGCCGAAGAGGCTCGAGCGTCAGGGCCGCGAATAATAGGCAGTTTTGAAGTACTGGCCCCGGGTGTAGCAGAACCGGTCGATCGTTGTACAGAGGGGCTCGTCTTGGCGTACGGGCTTGGTGTTGTTAGTGTGAGTGGTTTGAAGTTGTGACCAGTATCGACATCCGCCGTATTCGTTGAGCCGTTCCAACGCGGCCGGTTTGCCAGTTTCGAATCCGGTCGCTTGATCTGACTTGCTGCCGCTAGGTTGCTGAGAGACGAAGAGCCGACTATAGTAGAGAGACGAGAAAATGATTTCCTGCCAGTTTGCGAAGTTGGCGCTGGCAAAGACGAGTGCCGTCGGTTGGGGGGAATTACGCGGTTGGTAGCTCCCGGGGTGGCCCGCACTTTGGGAGGCTTCGACATCGGCGTATGAGGATCCATCCCCAGACTAGACATGATGACTGATGATGGTGGTGAGCTGCCCGGAGTCTCACGTCCACTGCCCAGGGTCGAGCGGTCGTTCGAAAGCATGCTGGAGATGGAGTCACGCAGCTGTTGACTCTTATCTGCATGGAGATCTTCGACTATTGACTCAGCATCTTTCATCTGCTCTTTGAGATTCTGCCATCGGTTTTGCAGATCGGTATGTAGGCGTAAAATCTCTCCATTGACAGTCAATCGCTCACTGACGCCTTTGTCGATGATTGAGAGGACACGCTCGATAGCCGGTCCGTAGTGCGTTCTCTTGGCCTCATAGCTTTCCAGTTTCTTCATCAAGGCAGGTTGGTTAGTCAGATGTAGACCAGCATCGGCGGCTTCCCTGAGTTTGAACAAGGAGCGTTCAACAGACTCTTGCATCTTCTGGGCCTGTCGGCCAGCGCCTCGGAACACAATGACCCACCGATCCTCACCCAGCTCCTTGCGTAATGATTCTGCATCCTTTTCTAGCTTTCTGTAGCTCGCGTCAAGCCCGTCACGTCTCATGTTTAACTCTTCACAAGCTGTGGGGAAAGCTGCCTTAGCTCGTGCTTCGAACATGGACAGTCGCATCGGTAGGAAGTCAAGAGAGGCTCTGAGAGGCTGCATTCGAGCAAACAGAGCCAGTAAGCTCGAGTCATCTTGCGACAACGTGGGCGTGCCGGGTGAAGTAGGAGTTACTGGGAAAGTCGGGATGCTGTACCGATTTGGCGCTTGCAACCGCGATGCATGTGAAGGATTCTCCTCGACAATTGTCTCAAGGTCTCCGATATCGACACTGTCCGCGCTGGCGGCAGCGATCAGGCTCTTATGGCGTCGCTCCTCCATCTCAAATACCAGCCTGCTCAACTCGTCCATTTCGCCTTGTACGTCCCCAAGAACGTTGTTCCAGAGCTCCTCCCACTCCATGGCTATCTCCACTTGAGCCTTCACATTATGTAGTGTTCTGCGAATCTTGCTCCATTCTTGAATGACCGACTCCATCTGAGAAACAGCACGAACCAGATCCTCGGCAGATACATTGGCAATATCCTTCCTGTTCTGAAGTTGCTCAATCGCCCCCACATAGGCTTTAACAAGTCCTTCGAAGCGCGTAATGGCCATTTCCACCTCAGCGAGGCCTTCGCGACCACCTGCTGCAGCCCATTCGACATCATCTTCGCTGTCAAGACCCTCAACCACTTCTGATGCTTTGGATATCCAACTCCTGATTTGCTCGGCAGCATTGATCAGCGCTTTCGCAGCAACTTGAGCTGTTGGGATGGCATTCACTTGGCTCGCTAGCGAGTCGGCATCTGGAAGTTGCAGTGACGTCAACTGGGCTAGTTGAGAGGCGAACGAGGCGCGGGATAACGTGTATATAGAGCCTGGGCGATTGTGACCGGGCGTGAAGTACGAATTCAAGTTGGGAGCATAGTCGGTAGAAGTCGGCGCGGGAGAAGCGACTGGTGGTGTATCTTTTGGGGGTGGTGGTGGAGGATGATCTGCCCTATCGGGGGATGGGGGACGTGTGGTTCGTTCGATGTGCTCTCGCCGAGTATCGAGAGTGACCTTTGTTCCATTGCCGTTGGTGTGGTCCGGAAGGCGATACTTTTGAGTATCCATATCCAAGGGTTCGGGTTGTTCGATCTCGGGTAATAGGATCGCAACAGACTCGTTATCCTCGATAGTCAGCGTCGACAGCATGAGAGAGGGCTCGAGGGCGACGGGCTTTGGTGATGGAGAAGCGCCGGCGCCCTTCCACGGGCGACCGCGCCGAGAGATAACCGATTTGATCGAACCCGCTTGGTGCTTCTCGTCGAGCTGTCGAAGTTGATCCTCGTCTAGGCGACCGATATGATCGATATGGGGTGTACTCAGGGGTGTGGATAGTTTTTGAGAGCCAAAGCCGAGAGCTTTTAATCGTGCAGCCAATCCGGGAGAAGTCTTGCGAATGTTGGAGGAGGGTAGGGGTGACGTTGGAGTAGGGAATGGGTAAAGAGCGTTTGTTGATGTCGATGTCGCCTTTGCTGTGGCGCAAGGGGTAACCGCGACGGAAGCACTGGGAGTCGTGTTTGTCGTGGAAGCAGTGGTTGTGGGCGAGGCAAAATTAGTTGCCGTCGTGTCAATGGCAAAGGATGAAGAAGTGAGCGAACTGGAATTAGGATCCGGGGCGCAGGTGGATGAACCAGGGTTGAATGGCAAGTGAGATAGTTGGCCAGGGACGTCAGCGAAATTCAGCAGGCCGCCGGCGGGTGCATCATGGTCCCGGTCGCTGTGGCAGTGGTCACTGGCGAACTGGCCCACGTCGATAGATCGATTGGCTTCAGGGCTCGCAGCAGGCGTCGCCAAAAAAGGATATGGGTTTGAGTTGTTTTGGACGGCAGATGTCGTCGCGTCCCGATTTTGGGAGCTCATCTAATCGTTGGAGTTTGTCCCTTTCAAAAAACGAGGGACGACCGGCAACCTATTCTAGTTAGAATTGGCTGAAAGCCCAGGTGTGAAGCGCTGATCCAGGTCATAGAAGCCAGGATCTGATGGATGCGTTCGGACGTTTAAAAACCGTAAGCGAAATGCTTTCAGGTTCTCGTCAAGTCAATTATCCAGATCGAAAGTAGAAAAATAGGAAATAGGACAGATTGAATCAGGTTGTGAGTAGCAGCCAAAGGGTACCCTTATGCCTCTCCCTCCGGCTTCTGTCTCCCTAACTTAAGACGAATGAATGTCTTGCCCTTCAGTGCCACAAATCACACTCTAGCCCAACCATGCGAGATCCACTGTCATGATACGGATACTGCGCAGCTGCTGTAGCTGGGAGTGGATGGCAGTGTCGTGTCAATGACAATACCAGGGGGGCAGGGAGATGGTTGGTGAATGATGGGATGGATGAATGCGCCGTCATTCACATGCACATGTGCACAGAGTCTTGGGTCGGAACAGAAAAGTTTACCTCCAAGGTTTGAACTATACGAATAAAAGTCAATGAGCTAAGAGCATGGACTAATACGACATAAAGTGACTTACTTATTTTGTCCCGCGTGCTCTCACGGGAGCTTGAGTGGAGCTATGATGCACTATATCTGAGGGTCTTCAGGTGGCCGTAAGCCTCTGACACGATTGGAGGTTGAATGGACGCCCTGCAAATGCAAAGAGCTCCTGCAGGAGAGAAGAACCAGTGCCGACCACTGAAGTACGAGTCACTAACAGGGTGTGGATCAGTGATGAATTGGCAAATACCAAGCGATACTCTTGACAACCAGTCGAATGGACTGAAGGCTGGATAGCTTCAAGCTAGAGCTAGGCAGACAAATAAAAGGTCCAGGCGGCAAGATAGAATAAAATGGGTATGAACCAAGTACGAACGATTTGGTCGAGAACAAAGGTTATTGCTCAGACGGAAAGGAATGAAGATGTCGCGTCGTACTCTGATCAATTACAAGTCAACGGTAGGTAAGTATCGTCTCGTCTGATGGGGTTCGAGAGATGAAAGTGCCTGGCGGGGACAAAAGGGGGCCAGTCAAGCGTTTCGGATGATGGTCGTATTGAGAATAAATGAGACGTGTCCAAAGCAGTAGATGGGAAAAACAGCCGGATTGTAAGAAGTGGGCGACAGGAGATGAAACAAGGTAATAAATGTTGAAGAAAATATTGCTGGCTAATAGTCTAGCTAAAAGGTCTTTAGATGAGATGCCCAAAATGGAAGGGTCAAAGGCAATGGGTCAACTTGTGGCAGGATCGACCAAGGTTGAAGCAAGCCTGGATCATCCATCAACATCTAGGGGAGCTACATCACTCTATTGACTTAATAAACCAACAAAGAATCATTAGACTTAATCCGGCCGATCTAGACCATACGTTCCTGTCAAAACGTCAAAGAGTCTGCATAAGGAAAAAAAAAAAGCAAGTTTATGGGTCGTCATTGAAGAAACACACCCTTGATCATCACTGTTCGCAAAGAAAGAAACAGAATGAGAATACGAACGGATGGATATCTACAACACATTGCATCCAATCTAACATCACCACGCAATACAAGACGAAAATATATTAATACCGATGGAACAATAGATTGACGGGCAGAGACGGGGGTGATACCCAACTTACCGGGGGTTTGGATCAGATGAACATTGTCGTCACTTTGAAAAATTATTTCTGATATGATTCAGCACTCCAACACTCAGTCCCTCCCTGGTCACTGATCTCGCCTAGCAATGACCGGCTAATTAGCGCCTGCTAATAAGTTCATGGATGCGTTAACGTCGATCAGGTATCCGTATTGCTGGTGTTGTTAGGTTAGTAGACGAGCTTGTAAAGTGGACAGCAAGTAGAGACGATATGATATCTTGAAATATGATCAGAAAAGGAAAAGATAACTTCGGAAGCTGTATGTATCCGTGTAAGCTTAATTAGATTTAAAGTGCTGTGCTATGTACAAGGATTGTTGATATAGATATGCAGGTATAATAGACCGTCATAATGATTGGACCTAAAGATCGTCACAAACCATCTAAAGTGCATAGAATATAATGGATACTTTCACAAGTGTAGAGTTGACGAACGACTAACAGCACTGATCAACTTCTTTTGCGCATAAATCTAATAACAAAGATATGCACGTGTTCAATCTCAGGGTCATCATCCTAGCGTTGTGTTCGGGCTGGGGAAGTTGAGGGTCTTGTCAGTCATCAGGATCATGGATCGATTCTGAAACTCATGGTTATCTCGCGATATCCGTAGCAACGGAATTCCAATCGATATTAGGAAATAAGCAGGCAAGACGCACGGCGTTAGCAACTTATTGTCGAGCAAGTAGCTGTGCATTGGATCAAGTTCAAACTCAATATCCATTTATGTGGGGTTGCCCGGGAAAATGATATTGAAGTCGTTCTAGAGATTGTTAATTCTGATTAATAAAGAGCTCTGCTGCTGTTTGCGTCGGTCTCTGTGATATCTCGATCCGACTCCATCTTTTAACCCCTGACTTTTGTCCCGTGCATCCTCTGGCTGTGGTGTAGTGCAATTATTATTGTGCTACTAGACTAGAGTCATCATCAACGTTTCCTTTCCTCTTTGTCTCGTACAGAAAGAAGCTTACTGCAGGGTCCATTGCCGTTCCTGTCTGTTCCTGTTCCTGTACTTGACTGAACTCCTTTATACCTGCATGTGGTGTCACCAATGCCGATCTTTATCCTCTTTCAGCCCAAGCCATAGACCCCTTTGTTTATTGAAGAAATGGATGTCCTGATAAAAATAAAATAAAAAGATATCACGACAATCATGATATCAGCCGACCAACTCTTTCATATTGATCGATTTTGTTCACTAACAGCAAACGGCTTCTGGAAGACACGGAAGCTCCCTCAGATCCTTGTTCTACTTACCAGGGAAAACGGAGTCACTCGCCTGAGCTCTCACTGCCCTCCATCGCCGTTAATAATAATTCACCCCCTGTCATGTTCTGTCCTGTCCACTCGGTATTAGCGAAAACGGATGAACTGGAGCTTGTAGTTGGAGGCCCAGGTCCAGTGTAATTTCGCCCGTGCCTGTCCCGCCAACCATTCAAAGTCAAGCCCGGCCTTTCCATGAGCCAGGGTCGCTCCATCACCATTGGAAAGCTAGAAAACCCCCCTGGAAAGGAAATCATCCATCCATCCAATTGCCCCTTCACTCGTCTTTCGGCTCTTTTTAATTAATCTAATTCCTTTCCCCTCCTTGTCCTCTTGTCTTCTCTTGCCAGGCATCATCTTGTCTTGTCTTGTTCTGTCCTGCCTTTTCTGTCTTCTTCTTCTTTCGCTACGGTACTCTTCAATACCTGTCCACCGACCCTCGTTTCTTCTATTCGCTCTCTCATCCTCTATCTATATCGCCCTCTGCTACCTATATTGGCCGTAGACAGCCCAGCCCAGCCCTGGCCCCATTCACCTCAAGCTATTGGAACTACCAGCCGAGCTATCCTGTACGAGCTATCGTGTCGAGTGGGACTCATCATCTCTTGTGTCTGTTTGTGCACCTGTATAAGTGCAGATCGTTATTCACATCACATCACACATCACGTCACGCACGAATTATCGTCCACAAAATAGCAAGGCTGATTCCCCGACGGTTGTCCCTCGTACAACGCTGCACATCGACATTTCCAGCTGCATCACCACAACACTAGACTAGCCGTTTCCTTGTACCGCAGAGCAATCACGACATGATGGCCACCACCAACAATCAAACACCGTTACTTCGCTGCGAGTCCCCGCCTCCAGACGCCCTGCCAACACCAGCCCTCGGCGCATGCCCAGAACTCTCTCGCTGCGTGTCGACAACGTCCTCTTGGTCTCATGGCAGTAACGATGCCAACTCCCGGGATTCCCTCGGCATCGAAAACTACAACAACCGCCATTCCACCGGCAACCTCGACGTCACGAGCATGAAGCAGCGCCGCGACGTATCGACTTCGAGACACTCTAGCTACAACCTCGATGGCCGAAGCCGTCGTCGTGGTTACATGCGACCACAAGGAACAGATTTCGCCGAGAGCGCACGATCTCGTGAGAGTGTCATGAGTCTCGGCAGTATCGCACATCTGCAGTACTACTTCGCTAGAACAGGCCTACTTGACGGCAAGGGTGGCCAACTGGCTAGAAAGAAACAGCAACGTGCAACTCTCGATCTTTCATCTTTGGATACCAACACCGGCTCATTGCCCAACATTGCCGGTTCAGATGTCGATTCCTATGCTTCCACAAGCAGTAGCCCAGACTTTAGCTCAGAGGGATTCGGCAATGACATCGTCGAATCCCCAACCGAAGAGATGGAGGAGTTCTTTGATGACACCTTCAGCGATGTTGGAGGCAACATGCTTCCCCCAACTGTGAGCACTTACCACCACCGAGAAAACGTGGTCCCGAAGCCACCTACCATTGAGGAGCTCAAGTTTGAGCTTGAACAAGCGCTTGGTGATGCAAAGGATGCTTTGGACGAAGTAGAGGCGCGAAGAGTCGGCACTTTTAAGCCTCCGGCCGATGCCCCTGAATACCCAAACATGCCAAAAGAGCACACCCAGGGATGGTATGAGCTCCAGGGAATGCACATTCTAGATGTTGCGACACTGGCCATTCGCGCAGCAAAGATGTACTACACAGCCCATGAGCTGCCCGACCGCCTTGACTCTATTAAACCTGAGAAGCAGGTCAGAGCGGACCTTTTGGGTGTGATGGAGACTCTCAGACAGATGGCCACTAGAAATTTCAAGGAAGGCATGAAAGAGGAGGAGACCAAGACCATGACCAACTGGATCGACAGTGTGTTTGACATCTTGAAGCAGGAACAAGAGATCGAGGATGCAGAGATTGCTGAGCGGGATGGATGGATCTGGCTCAAGGGCGACTGGACTGGCCGTGAGTTGGAGCGAGAGCGACAGTTCCTCCTCTCCATGGACACAACCTCTGAGCCCCTGCCCGAGTGGAAGCCCATGTCTGCTACAGACGAAAAGCCCACGCCTTTCCTCGAAGCTATGCAGGACGGTGTTCGACTTGTCAAGCTTCACAACGCCGTTGTACACAAATCACGAAGACGATTTGGGGCTATCGGATCATACCACACCGATACCCAGAAGCCCTACCGCTGTGCCGACAACCTGCGATACTGGGTCAAGGCGGCCGAATTGCGCTTTGAGGTCATGCTCAAGGTTGACGTTTTGGCTGTTCAGTACAACACATCCCCTCAGGCCTGGGTAGATTTTGAGGCAGCCATTCTCAAGTGGTCTCGCCATGTTCGCGACGAGGTCACCCGTGAGCTGGAGCTATAGCATAGCACAAGGCATCCACACAGACACTCTTTTGTTTCTTTTTTCCCACAGTGATCGAGGGATATGCCCAGCTCGATCCACTGGTATTCTAATGATTGGACGTTGAGGATTCCCCCCTGGAGTTTTGTCGGGTTTGTTTTATTCTCTTTTTCTTTGTCTACTATTTTTTATATTTTCACCCTGGGAGGAAGGATATTATATGAAATTGCATATTGTGCAGAAACCACGGAGGATTCTTCTTTTTCTTCACCGACACGACGGAAGCGCTTTAGAACATTTGCCTTCCCCCTTTATTCAACGATTTGGGCTTGGAGAGTCCTTAATCCCCCTTTTATTAGAGAGAACACCATTACATTATAGCATATACCCATTGCATAGGCTTTATGGAGATGAAGACATGTTCAGCGTTAGGCTGGTAGACTGAATACAAAACCAAATGAAGTAAAAAATAAATACACGTCAAATAGAACAATAGCTACTACATTTGCACATGTGATTTCGGGCACAATGTATACAAACATACATTGGACTAGGGAAGCAGCACAGGTCACATATTTAGATTTGAGACATTGATGATATTAAAGTTTATTTTCCAATTGTTATCCTCCAATTATTTATCTAGATAAAAGGTGTATATACCAAACCAAAAGCAAACCAGAAATTCAAACTGTCGTGTGCCAAGCCGATAAAACAGGCCATCTACTTACTGTAACTCCTTCAAAAGTGTGGATATCATATCATAGCATACCGTATCGTCCCATTCCATTCCATTTCCGTTCTCAAGTTCATTAGTAACCCGACCCTTACTCGATGTCGATCTTGTGGATCTCAGTCCACTCCTTCTCGGCCTTGGGAACAGAGATGATCAAGACACCATCCTCCATCTTGGCCGTGATGCCCAGACCATCAACCTCGTCGCGCTCGTCAGCTCCCACGGGGGGAAGCGTCACGGTGCGCTCAAACATGCCGACCTTGCGCTCGCTGGAGGCGAGAGTGTTGAGGAAGGCCTCGTCGCCAGGGCGGTGGACGACACCAGAGATCTTGAGAAGGCTGCGGGCGGCGTCCCAGTTGAGACCAATGTCCTCCTTCTTTGCGCCGGGGAGGGCGACGTGGATGACGTACGACTTTTCGGTGTTGAAGACGTCGATGGGTGGGTTGAAGGAGGAGTCTGATGATTCGGTGGTGGCGGATCGGTCTTGGTTCTGATTCTCCTGGAACTGCTCGCGCATGTTGCGGAAGAAAGGATGGCTGGCCCAGCCGCGGAACATAGCGGGGAAGTCAAAAGGGCTGCCGTAGGGAGGAGGAGGAGGGTGAGGACCGTGGTGAGGACCATGATGAGGACCATGATGAGGCCCATGTCCATGAGGGAAACCTCCACGACCTCGGCCACCTCGAGGACCGCCACGGCCGCGACCACGTCCAGGCCACTGGGGACCAGCTCCGCAGTGGCTTTCCTCAGGAGCAACTTCCTCAGGGTCAGGGACGTTCAGGGTCTCATCAGAAGGGCGGCTGTCAGTGCTGGCAGCTTCGTTTGGCTGCTGGCGCTGTTCATTGCGGTTGCGAGAGTCGGGAGTGTTCTCGCCGGCGAACCAAGGACCCCAGACGAAGCCATCGGCCTCGGGAGGTGGGGGAGGACCTCGAGGACCTCGAGGAGGGCCGTGATGGGGACCAGGAGCACCGGCTCCAGGTCCTCCAAAGGGGAAACCGGCCATGAAAGAGGGAATGGGAGTCTCGGTTTGGTGGTCAACGCCACGGCCGGTTCCCTGGTTTGGGTCGAACTGCTGGACAAAGTCCCAGAAGTTCATGTTGTTGTACGGATTCTGAGGTGGACTCATGATGAAGGTGTATGTATGTTCGGTAAGCTGTGAGTTGATGGTAGGTAGTAGATAGTAGATAGTTAAGTAGGTAGAGAGTGGTTGCAGTGTTTGTACTGGTGAATAAAGCTGGTGGTAAATATCATGTCATGGAGGTAGGTAGCATACGATTTATATAAAAAATTCTCCATATTAACTAGATGGGGCATCTCGTCCGCTAGGAGGCGAGATCTAGACACATGCGTAACCCGCATCGTAACCTTAATTAGGCAAAGACAAAGCACGTACGCAAAACAATTCAATCGAACCATTTGGACATGCGGAGAAGGGGACGAATGTCTGGCTATTCGGGACATTCTTGTCCGCGCGTCCGCTCACAAGGACAATCCAGACGAGTTTCGCCTCCAAATCGTGTCCGAGTCTGGGGTTAAAGAGAAAAGAGAGTGTGAGCGGTCCCGAAGGTCCAATTAAACGTCCGGGGGCGAACAGTTTGAGCCACACTTTAGATTTCAAGGTCTGGGCTGGTCCGTTGATTCGGTGCCGAGTTTCTGTGCCTCGCACTTTTCTAACGTGCGATGGGGCGGACAAACACACAATGATCTGTCCGCGCTTGGAAGAGTGTAGCAGCTAAAAGAATCCATTGGCACATTTTCGCTGCCTAAAGAATGGACTAATTTGACGACGCCTGAAAAGCTGAGTCACTGGTTGTTAGTTTCGATATGTCGTCGCCACATCAGATTAGATCGATCAGTATTCAATAGCCGCGTGGACCTTGAATGTTATTGTTGTGATTTGATTTGTTAAAATATTTTAATTTTATTGACTTGCGCATGGAGAAAGTGACTCTCTTACGTTTTCACTCGTCACCCTGTTCGCTCTGGCTTGTGACTGTCTGCTCTGACTTGGGCTGTCTCACCACCTAAATCTGCCCACTTACCACCCACCTACCACTTACACGGCTGGTCTACGTAACCAATATTGCCTGTCACTTGTTTGCGCACGCGGCAAAGTACGAATAATAGTATTTTCTGAACAAGAGAAATCTTCAATATTCACTTCAATTATCGAAATAAATCGACATAACTAAACAAATTTCTGACTCAGATCATCCAGCAAGCAGCCATTTCAGACCTTCAGCAGTATCACTCTCACGCTTTTGCGAGATCTCGAGTTCCGGAAACACAGCCCAAAATGCATGAGGTAGGCCAGGGTAGATATCAATCTTGGTAGGCACTCCTTCGTCCTTGTAGATCTGCTCAAGAACAATGCTACAATCTCGCAAGGGATCCATCCCACAAGCCTGGAAGTAAGTCTTGGGAAGCCCTGCATGACTGGGAAAGGCAACTGGAAATGCCAGAGGGCTCTTCATGTCGGGCTTGTACTTGGCTGTTGTCTCTTAGTTAGTATGGTAATACCTATCGTGACTTGAACTGGGATAACATACAGTGAACGAATCTCATCGACTCGGTGCTAAACACGGGAGCCTTGGCGCACTGATCAAAGCTGATGAAGTGGTCCCTGTATTTTTCAGGAACTGTCTGATCACTGACCCCAGACGTGATGGGTGCGTAGACGCCAGTCAGGGGAGGGTCGTTCTTATTGTCGCGGTACAAGTGCGACACAACCAGAGATATGTCCGCGCCTGAGCTAGTACCTCCAATGATGAAGCCCTTGGACGGGTTGATCCCGAACTTGTCTACATTCTGAGATGCCTACTTTGTTTTAGCGATCTTGTCCCCAATCATTTTTGTCGATATATCGAGATGTACCCACCCAGACTGTTGCATCAAACGCATCGTTGATAGCTTGAGGAAAGACATGCTCAGGAGCATGGCGGTAGTCTACGTTGAGAGCAACACCTCCGAGTTTCGTGAACTGAGCACATAGTCCTGCCTCAGTCTCGAGATCGCCGGTGACAAAGCCGCCACCATGGAACACGATCAACCCAGGGCGTCCATCAGAGGAAACATCGTCTTTTGGCGTGTACGATCGTGCATCAACTTCAAAGCCGTCTCGAAGAGGTATCTTGAAGTCTTGCATCTGATAGGAGAGAGTCTCTGGGGGGTCGGGTTTAGGCTGGAACTGCCTGAGCTGTGCCATAATCTCTCTGAAGCCATCGAGATCAGTGTTCATATCCCAGCCATTGAGCATTGGGTTATGAGCCCTGATGATCTGTGTTACTGTCAATGATCTGAGTGATTTCGAAGTCAGGTTCAGGGACTGACGGGCTCGAATTCGGGGTGTGCATCTCCAAGGGCACGGGTTTCCTCGATAGTGAGCATGACGAAGTTGTTGAACTAAACTCTAGAATAAATATATGTTCGGGTGGATGATGGCTCTGGATAGGTATTGGGGATTTGGATTGAGAAGAGGATGCTCTGTCTTTATACTCAGAATCGATGAACTATTTGTTGAGTAGAACGATAGTCACCACTAATATTTAGTAGCTCAGTCTACTCCTCTATACTTGCCACATTAGCCTATTGTTGGCTATTCGAGTATTAAAGGATCAGTCCAGGAATCTGTTTAGGGAATGAGGTCTGAGCTATTCTCCCAAATGATTGGATGCAAGTACATCTCCAACTTTGACACCACCGATTCATCACCAGACGGGTGAGAATATAGTCTTGTCGCCGGCATAAATCCGTAAATGCCATTCAACAGTGGATCCGTAATAAGATCGTGGAAGACGCCAGCTGAACTCCATAGTCAGGGACCATTATCCTGAATTGGCAATAAAATAATGTTGAGTTCATCGAATCGCCTTGATAAACTCGACACACGTGATTGTGCAAATCCATCCCTACCTACAAATGCGACCTCTAAGAGTTGAGAATGACGTCAAACTGCAAAGCGCGAAGTCATCGCGACGCCACGTGAGAAGTAACCAGTGATTGGTCAGATTCGTCAATTCAGCTTAGAAATTCGCCATTGAAAGAAAATGGCCTGTAGTGATGGCATTTGCGGCCCGTAGATTCGGTAACTAGCTCCAACGTCAACTTAGCCGGCTATTCTTTTTCTTACCAAACTTATCACTCTGCCATCCGAATAGTAATACCCTCAAATAAATCATACACAATGGACGCTGCTCAAACAACACTCTGTTCGTCTCCTCTTCCTGTCCATCCGCTTCAATTCCTGCTAACCCAACCCTGTAGCCTCGCCAGTGAGCGCTGCCGCAAACGTTGCGTCCACTTCCACCACAGCCACCAACAAGCCCAAGGTGAGCCTCACCCGTTGACCACAATTGTGTCTTCAATTGCCATACTAACACTCTCTCGAAAAAGCCCTGCTGTGTGTGCAAGGACGAAAAGGCCAAGCGTGATGAGTGCATGCTCTTCTCCAACGCAAAGGACCCTGTCGCCGACTGCAAGTCTATGATCGATCAGTACCGATCCTGCATGTCGGGCTTTGGATTCCAGGTTTAAGCAAGACAAAAAAGGCGATGACTGTCGATGATGAAATGATTCCTATGGTCACATTCTGCGGGCCGTGTACAACATTAGACGATATAATGTAGAATTACGGGCAATCCATGCATTTCCCTCTCCAGTTCACTTGGCTGTTGTCGTCAGCAGTGGCGTGACATTTCTAGTATGGCCAAGATACTGCGTATGTCGTGGGAACGACCTTCACATTGTGTTCCAACATGTTCGATCTGTGCTTCAGATTTAAGCAGCTCGGGTAATCCATAGGATGGCTGTGTCGCATATGCTCTAGCTTTCCCTCCGATGCTACTCATCCACCGACCGATGCTGACCAGAGATGACCCAACATAACAATCACGCCGCCTTTCTTAGTATCTTGTCTCCTTGGCATTGTCCTCTCTACCTTTGAAGCCTGCCTTCATCATCCCCTCGACTACCTGGGTTGAAAAGGCAACTTGATTGACGAGTGTCTCCATCTGCCGTTCGATTTCTCTCCTGCGCTCAATAGCCTCGATAACCCTGGTGATAGTAGAAGCAACGACTTCGAGTCTAGAGGGGCCAGGTTTCAGCTGAGAAATCAAGAATTGCGGAAAGGGACACCTACTCTGCAGTGCGTCGGTCTTGTTGAAATGCAACAGCGCGAGAGCGCAAGTCTGCCATCTCGGTGGCTGTCTCTTGCACGATCTCAGACATGCGGTCATTTCGTTCTTTCTTGAGCTAAGAAATGGATGATCGATTAGCCAGAAGGAAGGCGAGGATGGAATCTTGTTGAAACCCACCTGAACAAGTTGGTGTTGGGCTTGTATACCGATTGCGCCAGGGTCGCTTTCCTCATTGTCCGAATGGTTGCCCGCGTTTCTTCGTGCCATGATCGATTAGGTAGGTAGTTTCGATTGAAAGATGAACGAACGAAAGGATTGTTCAGGTCAGATGTTTGCTTTGTTTTAAGAGAAATTTGACATTGCTGCGATAAGGGGCGATCCAGTGCTTCCCTAAGGCAACTCGCAAGGAAGGAGCGACCTCCTTTAATAATCTGCCTGCCTACCTATCTACCTTGAGGGCAAAGTTGAATCTCACGCTACTAAACATATCACTATCATGTCAAGACAATCCCCTTCAAAATGCAAGGGTCTCCTATGTTAGGTATGATATTGCTACCATTTTAATGCTTCAAGAGGGTATCATGGAATTATATATGCACCCCGGTCATAGTGCACGCCGACATTATCGTCAATGAAGGTAGTAGTTAGAAACCTCTGCCACACCCCTGGCTGCCCAGTTTATGAAGTTATCACCACTTTCCTCCCGACGCACTTGTCAACCTCTCGACAGACCACACTCGTTCACATGTAAATACAACTGATGAGCAGATATACAAAAAGACAAGAGCCAAAAAGACATAAAAACCAAAAAGTATGCCAAGACTGGGG
This sequence comes from Fusarium pseudograminearum CS3096, assembly GCF_000303195.2. Taxonomy (NCBI): domain Eukaryota; kingdom Fungi; phylum Ascomycota; class Sordariomycetes; order Hypocreales; family Nectriaceae; genus Fusarium; species Fusarium pseudograminearum. The sequence goes on from NC_031951.1 coordinate 1,704,202, forward strand.
TTCGAACCCAGGCATCTCTCGATACTGCAGGATAACCTAGAAATAGGAAATACTTAAATGCAGCGCCTTAAACCACTCGGCCATCTTGGCGTTAAGAGTTTCATTTCTATTTTTGATACTATATAGGTAGCGCTGTTGTGTGACACCGCAAGTCGTTGAGGTAGTTTCAAGGGCATCACAACTTCAACTCAGGCATCGGCAATGCCTTGTCATCGTCGATTGCAGCGCCATCGCTTCAAGAATTTCTGCTGCAAATGATATCTCACTGCCTTTTCTCTCATCTACTTGACTGTTGTAAGCTACCAGACATTAACTGCAGGCTCGGGCATCAAGGGTCATGCTGGAGAAGCAAATCCGCATATTCTCCTGTCTTGAGGTATCTATATGCAGTGTCTCCAATAGTCGTCTACAAATTGTACAGTATACCCAGATAGTAAAGGAAATGATCATCACATATGTCAATTATGGGTGTCATTGACCCAGTCTATACAGTTCAATACTTTTAAAGCAGACTCAGAACCCATTTCGGTATTTTCATACAACCCAAGGCAGATCCTGCTGAGGGGATATCTCACTCTATCGGGTCAAGGCAATGTCGTCTATCCTCAGAATCATCTTGACAGTCTCAGCCGCCAGCTCGATCGCACTTGTGCTCACGAGGAGAGGCTGCAACACGTTCTCCTTGGAGATGTTGGTGTTAACACCTCCCGACTTAATACTGACACCAGCGTTCTTGTCGCCCATCTCGTGGCGGTGTCGCAGTTCTGTAACAACCTTGATGCTGTTCAAACCAGCATTCTCGGCCAGCGTGGTGGGGATAACCTCAAGAGCGTCCGCAAAGGCCTTCCAGCAAATGGCCTCGGTGCCCGTCAAGCTACGCGCTTGCTTGGAGAGCTGTGCCGCAATCTCAATCTCAGGGGCGCCGCCACCAGCGATGAGGGCCTTCTTCTTGACCAGACATCGCACAACACAGAGAGCATCGTGCAGACTTCGCTCGGCCTCCTCCAGAATCAGAGAGTTGGCACCTCGAACAACGACGGACACAGTCTTGCCGACAGACTTGGTACCAGTAACCTTAATCATGCGCGATCCGGAAGATTGAACCTCCTCAACCAAATCAGCGTATCCCAGCTTATCCTCGGTGAAAGAGTCAATGTCGGCGATGGGCTTGCAGCCAGTAGACTTGCAGATGAACTCAACCTCATCACGCTCAATATCTTTAACAGCTAGGATGCCAAGCTTGGCCAAAAAGTGTAGTGATAGGTCGTTGACGGCATCTCGTAGGATAGACTTCTGGATAAGCAGGACATTGCACTTGGCCTTCTTAATCTTCTTGGCCATGTTAAGAAGGTATAATCGCTCCTCCTTGACGATCTTGTCCATCTGCCGGTAGTCGTTGACCTGAATGGTGTTCTCCATCTGTAGGCTGTAAGTAAAAGTCCATAGCTATCCCAGGTTCAGTACGACTTACGTCAGGCTTGGGAGGGCTCAACTGGAACTGGATGAGACCAATTCGAGCCTTCTCCATACGGGCAGGGCCACCACCGTTCTTGAGGACAGGCTGGGTAAGGACCAGACCATCGACAAGCTCACTATCCTCGATCGTTCCACCAACTCGCTTGACAATTCGGATGTTCTTAAGATCAACGTTGTCGGCAGTCTTGAGGTCGATAGTCTTTGTGACCGAGTTCACCGCCATAGGTCCAAGCAGGTTCGAATATTGTGACACGATCTTGGATGACAGAGATGTGTTGGCGGCTTGAAGAAGCGAGGAGGTGTCGCTAAGGGTGATGGGGAGGGACATGTCGTGAAGGACCTCGACGGCAGCGGCGGCAGCTCTTTGGAACGACTCCGAAATGACGGAGGGGTGAATACCCTTGGAAAGAAGTCGGTCAGCAGCACCGAGAAGACTGCCACAAATGACGACGACGGAGGTTGTTCCGTCACCAGCCTCGACATCCTGAGCGCCAGAAAGGTTGACAAGCATCTTTGCTGTGGGATGCATGACAGCCATGCTCTTCAGCATGGTGTTTCCATCGTTGGTGATGATAGTTTCGCCCTTTCCACCTCGAATCATTTTATCCATTCCTCGAGGACCGAGGGAAGTTCTGATGGCATCGGCGACGGCTATATAATCGTTAGCCTAGTTGGAGTTTGTTGTTGGACCGGAGGCGCCATACCTCGGGCAGCGACGATGTTGGAAGAGCGCACCGCCATAGGCTTCTCCTTATCCTGTCCATATAGTTAGCGGGGTGAAGCTCAAGAGCTTGATTCAAGCTGTCCTTACACGAAAAGTAGCATTGCTGGAAGCACCTCCTGCAGGTGCAGAAGCCATGGCCGGTGCAGACATTTTTGAGAATAAATTGACGGTCGCTTGAATCCTCAAAGTAAAGAAGTGATGTTGATGGCGGGGCTTTGAAGGAAACACGGCTGAACTTCTTGGAGATGTCCCACCTCCCCCTAGGCTGCCCTACTCCGCCATACAATTGTCAACTTAGAAATTTTGGATCGGGGGTACAGATCATCCAGCTCCGAGGGGTTCCTTGAGCTAGCCTTCTAAGGGTCTAGTGTGCTGCGTTGCCTCTGCCAGCGCCCAACAGCCACTACCTACTAATTGCGTGGGCCCGTGCTCCAAGCTCGCTCAAGGCAACTCACAGATTACGGAAGGCCTTCGGTGACACCTCCAACTCCAAACAAGCACGGCTCCAGCATCGACAATTCGACTCTCATTCTCCCACATAGATATCCCGTCACCACCTGCACTCCCAAATATCAGCGAATCCTGTATTTCACGCATTTTTAGACGACAGGAGACTTGCGGATTTCATCATGGTCAGTCGATGTGTATCCATGGAAGCTCGACTGTGTACCATACTAACACCTGCACCAGCCTTCCGCAACCGGCTCAAACTGGGAGAAGTACCAGAAGAACTTTGCCGACGATGAAGTAGAGGAGAAGAAGATCACACCTCTAACAGACGAGTACGAACCGCCTTCTCTACAATAACAATGCGACTGGTCAGCTAACTTGTTCCCACAGGGATATCCAGGTCCTCAAGACCTACGGTGCCGCGCCTTATGGAACATCTATCAAGAAGCTTGAAAAGCAAATCAAGGAGAAACAACAAAGCGTGGATGAGAAGATTGGAGTCAAGGTTGGATTCATCATGCTTACCACGGTATACCATATTAATCTTGATAGGAATCCGACACAGGACTTGCGCCACCACATCTATGGGATATCGCTGCCGATCGCCAACGAATGTCCGAAGAGCAGCCCTTTCAGGTCGCTCGCTGTACTAAGATAATCGCCGACGAGAAGGGTGACGAGTCCAAAAGCAAGTATGTTATCAATGTCAAACAGATCGCCAAGTTCGTCGTACAACTTGGAGAACGAGTCAGTCCCACGGATATCGAGGAGGGCATGCGAGTTGGTGTCGACCGCAACAAGTACCAAATCATGCTTCCTCTGCCGCCCAAGATCGATGCGAGCGTAACAATGATGACCGTGGAGGAGAAGCCTGACGTCACCTATGGCGATGTTGGTGGCTGCAAGGAGCAGGTCGAGAAGCTCAGAGAGGTCGTAGAGATGCCCCTGCTGTCCCCCGAGCGTTTTGTCAACCTGGGTATCGACCCTCCCAAGGGTGCCCTGCTCTACGGCCCTCCCGGAACCGGAAAGACACTCTGTGCACGAGCTGTTGCCAACCGAACAGATGCTACCTTTATCCGAGTCATTGGTAGTGAGTTGGTCCAAAAGTATGTCGGTGAAGGTGCCAGGATGGTCAGAGAATTGTTCGAGATGGCTCGAACAAAGAAGGCTTGCATTATCTTCTTCGATGAAATTGATGCCATCGGTGGTGCCCGATTTGACGACGGTGCTGGTGGAGACAACGAAGTTCAACGTACTATGCTGGAGCTCATTACCCAGCTTGATGGTTTCGACGCTCGAGGAAACATCAAGGTCATGTTCGCAACCAACAGACCCTCGACATTGGATCCCGCCCTGATGCGACCTGGACGTATCGATCGAAAGATTGAGTTCTCATTGCCTGATCTCGAAGGCCGTGCCAACATTCTCCGCATCCACGCAAAGTCCATGTCTGTCGAGCGAGACATCCGATGGGAGCTCATCTCTCGTCTCTGCCCCAACGCGACAGGTGCTGAACTGCGCAGTGTGTGCACTGAAGCTGGCATGTACGCCATCCGCGCGAGGAGAAAGGTTGCCTCCGAGAAGGATTTCCTCAGCGCAGTAGACAAGGTTATCAAGGGCAACCTTAAGTTCAACTCTACGGCGACGTACATGCAGTACAACTAGATATGTTCACCATAGCGAGAGGTGTAATTTAATGCGGTGTATGACTAGAGGGCAATTAGAGGGCGGAACTTGGAACGTCACAATGAACAAATTGCTTCTGAAAGACATTTCCCTCGAATCAACTGTTTTACAATGAATGCTATAAGTCTTAATGTTCCCATTGCTATGATATGGTCAAAATCTACCTAACGCTAATAAAACCCATCAAATATGTTAAAAAGGGAGGCCTTCAAGACCCTTTGCCCGAAACACCATTCATTACCCTCCATCATCGCATAACAATGCTATGCCAGTAATTCCACGCCGTCCGGTCTTCCCATCCAAAATCAATTCCTCGGCTATAGCCTCCTGTATGAAGATGAGGACCCGCCCAGGGGACGCCTGGCAAATCATCATTATCCGTAAACAAACGCCATGTGTTATACATGTTCTAAATCATGAACCTTCCATCCGGGAGAAGCAGCCCAGGCATGTTACATCTCCTTCTGTACCCCGTTCGATACAACAGCGGCTGCATACCACAGCCTGGTGTCCAACGGCTTTCCATCCTTGGTTTGATTGTTGTTGTTCGTCCTTGGAAGTGGCACTGTGCTGTCGTTCGTCGTCCACATCATCCATGTGGAAAGACCTTGAAAGCATTTCTTGCTCCGAAACTCCAGAAACCCCATCCGTGTTCCATCCATGACATTCGCGAAGGCATACGAAGCAAGCACGCTCTCCGCAGCCTTGGCAGTCGGCAAAAGAGTCGAGGTGTGTTTTTTTGGTTGGTCTGCGGTGGCAGATGTGGCACGGAGCAAGAGCGTTTGTGACCCGGTTCTTAGTAGCGGACTGAACTTGTAGCGTCTTGAGCTGCGATAAACGCCTGCTTCGAGGAGAAGTGCTGAGATCGTCCGTATCAAGGATATCGTCGTTGATCATACGGGGCCTCTTGGTCGTTGGAAGGACCTTTCGGAGTGGAAGCTCTGGCCGTTGTTTGCGGTAGTAAATATCCATGGAGTCTCCCGAGGGATACGTTGAGTACAACGGTCTTTCATCATCATCGCTGTATCTTCGTTTGCGTCCTGAGTGGTTGTCTTCTCCGACAAAGGGCATTGTGAGGTGCTTTTTGCCAGTGCTGCTTTTGGACATGCACGGCGCGGCAAAAGAGGCTTATTATGAGGGTAAGAGGCCGAGGGAGCGAGATATTTAGTGATAGGAGTTGTATGTACTGAAATAGTAGAATGGCGTATGAGATGACCCGAGGTTCAAAGCAAGGAGGTGGGAGGAGTAGGTAGAGAGCTGAATAGAATTGATGGAGAGCGGTTGAGAGAGGGACGGTTACTGGTCACCAAGGCAGGCACCTGCCGCTGCAACCTCGAGAAAAGTGGCTCCCCCATCGGCAGGTGGACGTTCATTGTGGCGCTAGCTGAGTATTGGCCAATGAAACTGCAGAACGTATGGACTGGACCGGGATGACAGTGCTGAGTCTCTAAGGATCCAATATTAGGTATTGCTACAGTTTGGATTGCATCGTGAACGGTTAATTCAATTGCACTTGAATAGAACAACTTTAGCCATAAGATAACGTTTTCTCTCACCTGAGAGGAGACAAACTCCCGGATCTAGGATTGAGTTGTCCAGGACAACATTGCTACTGGCTCTCCCTAGATCCTATCCATTAATCGATTACTCTTGGTTTAATGTAGGTCATCTAAGTTTTGATGATAACCCAGCATAGAAAGGAATGTGGATTGGCCTCTGCTATGATCTCATCAAGCCACTATAATGTCAACAAGAAACCTGAGCGTTCCCAAGTATCTTGCAATAAACCATTGCACACATCCATCTGGTACATTGAGATTCACATATCGCTAATCACCCCTACAAGACTCCAATCGTAGTACTGTCGAATAAGAAGGTATTGAACGATTCATCTGATTTACACTCTAACATCCACTTCCAAACTTCATTCCATTCCACAACCAAACTTCTTTTATACCCGCCACCGCCGACAAAGGAGCTGCTCTAGGGGGCGACTAGTATACATATGAGATTTTGAGATCTTGCCCGTTTAGCGGCGGACCTTGACCTCCTTAGGAGGGTCGTAGGCGATCTTTCGGGACTTGAGCCAGGCCCACTTGTATCGCTTAACCCAGACGCTGACAGCCCAAAGGGAGGCAGAGACAACCAGAACCTTCATACCCATTCGCTTTCGGTCGTCCATCTCAGGCTCGGCAGCCCAGTTGAGGAACTCGACGACATCCTTGGCCATCTGGGAGGTGGTGGCGGGGGTTCCATCCTCGTAGTCGACAAGGCCCTCGTAGAGGACACGAGCCATAGCGATACCGGTACCGGGGAAGTAGGGGTTGAAGTTCATGCCGGGGGCGACCTGGACACCAGCGGGAGGCTCCTCGGGGTAACCAGTGAGCAAGCTGAAGATGTAATCACAGCCACCGTGGCGGGCCTTGATGATGAGAGACAGATCCGGGGGCAGGGCACCGTTGTTGGCAAATCGGGCAGCTTCCTCGTTCTTGTAAGGGGGAAGCATGTAGTCGGCCAGCTTTCCAGGACGCATCTGGATCTCGCCCTGCTCATCGGGCTCACCGGGGTACTCGTTCTCCTCGGCAAGAGCCTTGGCCTCGTCGACGGTCAAGATGGAGCCGACGAGAGTTCGGTATGGGACTCGGCTAAGGGAGTGGCAGGACTGGCAAACCTCCTGGTAGACCTGGAAACCACGGCGGAGACTGCAAAGGGTGTCAGTAATTCGGCATGGTGTGTGAAGTAGGATCGGTGGCATCTTACGCCTGGTGGTCGAAGGTCTTGAACCACTGGTTGTGGACCCAAGGGTACTTGGTAGGGTGAAGACTATATCGATAGTGTTAGTGACCGGTGATGCAATTACCGTGCGAATCATCGATAGGCTGGATTTATGCCTCATCGTCCAAATAGTGACAGCATAGAAACACAGCAATCGAGAACCAGGGGCAAAACGTACCCCTCCTCAGCAGGAGTCATGGCAAAAGCCACAGGTCCATAAAGATGGTAGTACCAGGCCATGGAGCCGAGGGCGAGAGTGGTCGAGGCGGCGGCGGCCAGGTTCAGTCGAGTGGCAGTGGCATCGCCGGCGGCGTTGGCGCTTGAGGAAGCGGCACGCTGCAAAGAAAAGACAGTCAGCAATCTTGCACAGGCAATTGAGTCGAATTATAATGCGATTGGCGTGGTTGCGGCGTGTCGAGGTTCGTGATGATGATATCTCGGCAAACGGGAAGCTCGTTGGCAGAGGTGGTAGAATCGTGCCATACCTTGGCGATAGCGGAAGGGCCGTTGCGAAGGCCATTGAGGGTGCGCGTCGAGCGCAAACACGACCTAGCAAACATTATGGGCGAGCTAGACCGTCACTGCTGCGATCGAATATGAGGCGGCGAGATGGGGAGGTCGTTCTCGGAGTCGGAGGACAAAAGGGCTCAAGCAGAGATCAATGGCAGCATCAGACAAAATCCTATCGAGCGTTCCAATAAGCCGCCGCTGATTGGATGCGGATCGGATCGGAGTCACGTGTTCTGCCACTCTTGCCTTGCTCGGCTGAACGGGCAGGTGACCTCCGCTGGGTGAGCCTTCCAAATTTTTCCGACATCCGGGTTAAAGTCGGGTTCGACAATCTGCATGACTGCTGGCGCCAGCTCGGCTGCCCGTAGCGATGGGAAATTACAAAAAATACTAACCAGGGGGCTCTGTCCAAACCAAATCGGGCTATTCACTTACTGCCTAATTCTGCCTGCTACCCCACCCCCACCTTGGACTGAATTCATATTCACACCAAACTTGGACACTCTTTTGCATTAAACTTCTACTTTTTTCTTTGGGTTTGGAAATACAATAGCTCTTCTCTTTCCTTCATAACGATTCGCTCCTTCATTCCTCTTTCTTATAGAATGGCTTCCCCTAACAAGGTGTTTTCCCTCGAGGGAAAGGGTCTCAAGCTCGACACTGCTGAGGATATCGAGGCTCACATTGCCCCTCTTCGATCTCAAGATGTCGAAGAGGTTCGCATTTTGGGTAACACTCTAGGTGTTGGCGCCTGCCAGCGCCTTGGTGAGGTTCTCGCGACAAAGAAGAACCTCCGAGTACGTATATCTCTCCTTGAACATGTCGTCAGTCGCCTAACATTTTCTTCAGATCGCCAACTTCGCCGACATCTTCACCGGCCGACTCCTGAGCGAAATCCCCGACGCCATCTCCTCCCTCCTGACCTCCGTCCTCAACCTCCCCAAGCTCACCACTGTCAACCTCAATGACAACGCATTCGGATTGAACGTCCAAGCGCCTCTCGTGGCCTTCCTCTCCGCACACGTTCCTCTTCAGCACTTGTACCTGAACAACAATGGCATGGGTCCTCATGCTGGTATTCTCATCGCCGATGCCCTGTCAGAGCTTCACGGCAAGAAAGAGGCCGCCCGAAAGGAAGGAAAGGAGATTCCCGATCTTGAGACTGTTATTTGCGGCCGCAACCGATTGGAGAACGGAAGTATGACAGCCTGGGCAAAGGCTTACAGCCTGCACAACAAGATCAAGACGGTCAAGATGGTTCAGAACGGTATCCGACAGGAGGGTGTCTCGCACCTCCTGACTGAGGGTCTCAGCCACGCTTCTGAGCTCAAGGTTCTCGACTTGCAAGATAACACCTTCACCGTCACTGGCGCCAGGGCCTTGTCCAAGGTCGTTTCTAACTGGGCTTCTATTCAAGAGCTCGGCGTTGGTGACTCTCTGCTGGGACCCAAGGGTGGTATTCTCGTAGCCAACGCTCTGGCTAAGGGCAAGAACAGCAAGCTCGAGATACTGCGACTACAATACAACGAGATCCCTGCCAAGGGTATCCAGGCTTTTGCCACTGCTGCCAAGGATGGTCTGCCCGCCCTGAAGCGCATCGAAATCAACGGCAACATCCTCACTGAGGACGACGAGTCAATCGTCGCCCTTCAGGAGCTCCTCGAAGAGCGCAAGGAGAACCTCGCTGGCGATATCGTCAACGAAGACGAGTGGGGTGTCGACGAGCTCGATGAGCTCGAGGAGCCTGACAGCGACGCCGAGGAAGAGGAGGACGAGGAGGAGGATGTCGAGCCTGAGGAGCGTGCTGAGAAGCTGGTCAAGGAGGCCGAGGAGGCTCAGGAGGAGCCCGTTATCCCCGTCAAGGACAAGGAGGTGGACGAGTTGGCAAAGAAGCTCGAGAAGACTGAGATTTAGACATGGATATACATGAACTGCACGATGATGATAATTCACTTCACAAGGCTTAAATGGAAATTTGATACCCCCTTTACAATAACATGGATGAACTGATCGGGCTGGACATGAGACAAAGTAGACTGCGAGTTCAAAAACTAGGCCCAGCGATCGAAGAAGAGGTGTGTGTGTGTGTGTGTTTTAGATAGATAGATATATAGAAGGAGACATTTCAATAGCGAGGTCAAATCACGACCGTGCAATGTACCATGGGTAACCAGGCTCTTCAGCGAGTACTGGAGGGAACAACAGCCTCCAGCAATCCAAACTGCTCGTAATATGCACTGAAGGTAGAATACAACGTAGTCAACTATCTTTTCACGCACCCCCTTTCATATGAGAAGGTGATGTTATCAAGCATATAATCTTGCGTAATCTTATTCCTTCTGGCATAGAATTGTATTCACATAAAAAATGCAGGTACTTGAAGGACATATCTCCTTGATTGCTGCAAATTACGGGGCCGTGAGAGAAGAAGGGTGCCTGGTAGATACTTCAAGGTATGATGCATACCTACACATACGCATGAGGAATCCAATAACGTTTGGAAGTGAAGAGGGAGAGAAGTAGTTTGTAAATTGAAAGCTAAAGCTCCTCCAGCGCCGTCTGGTCCGTTTCCCTTGAAGACCAGTTTCTCGTGATAATCTCATCCATACTGATTACCATACAAATAAAAAAATAAAAATATTCCACACACAATATCCGTTCGTTCATGCCTTCATCTCTCGTTTCCTTCTTGTGCGTTTGATGGCACATGTAGCTCATACATCGCCAAAAAAAAAAAAAAAAA
>NC_031951.1:1714665-1841466 GCF_000303195.2 Fusarium pseudograminearum CS3096
GCTATAGTATTATAAATAGTTAAGAATTAACTAATTAGATAGTTAGGTATAAGGTTAAGGGATTTATATTATGTTCGCTTATCTATTACGCTTGCTTATTAAATACGTTATTACTAATTTAAATTAGAATTAATACTATAGATATATAAAGGAGGAATATAATAGTAATAAGAATACTAATAATAAGGATATTTATATAAATAGGGAAACTATAAAAGATTCTAATATTAAAGATATAAATTAAAGAGTTATATTATATATATATTATATAAAGGCTAGGCTAATTAGTATAAAGATTAATAATTTAATTATAGTAAAGCTATTTAGCTTATATTTTTAAGCCTTAAAAAAAGCTAAAATTATAGTAATTATATTAACTTTTATTATTAAGGTAATTAAAAATAGAAAATTAATTATTAGCCTTATTAATTTTATTATAGCCTTATTAATAGATATCTTAATAAAACCTATAAAATAGTAATAAAAAAGAAAAATAAAGTAATATTTAATATATTTAAAGTTAAATTACTATAGAAATTATTTCCTTTTTTATTTTTTTAATAGTTATATTACTAAAGGTAATATATTTTCTATTTAAGTTAATATTAAGGTATTACTTTTTATAATTTATAATATTTAAAATAAAATAATATTTAATAGTATTTTAATATAAATAGAAGGCTTTAATTATAATTACCTTACTTTCTTTAAAATTAATTTCCTTTATTAGCTTTCTTCTTTATTAATTAATATCTTACTTTCTTTATTAATATTATAAATAGAGTTAATTTCTTTATTTAATTACTTTTTTAATAATATTTTCTTTATATTTATATTCTCTTTATAGTTATTTTATATTATAATAGCTATAAGTATAATTAGCCTTTATATAAATTTTATTAATTAAAACTTAAAAAGTTTAAAAATTGCCTTTCTATTAGAAATTACTTCTTTTATATTATTTATATTAACTTTATAGATTTATTACTATAAGACTTATTATATTATAAAGATATAATTAATAATTAATTATATAAATAGACCTAATAATCTTATAATAGTCTTTACTTTAATAGTCTTTAAAATAAATATATTTAAATAGTAAACTTATTAATAAGAGCTTTTATTAGAATATAAAGTAATAATATATTATTTTTATAAGTTTATAAGTATTATAAAAGTATCTATTAATATTAATACTATTAATAATAATATAAGCTATAATAATAGCTATAATAATAATTCTTTACTATTTTTACTTATAAATAACTTAAATTTATTATCCTTTTAGCTTAAATTAATACCTTTAAGCCTAATTAAATTATTAGCCTTATATATATTTATACTTATAGCCTTATTATTATTAAAAATAGTAATATATAAATAAGGTTATAAAAGCCTATTAAGCTTTAATTATTAGCTTAATACTTTAAATAATTAATTATAAGCTAATTAGTATTTATTAAATATCTTAATTTTCTTATTATTTAAGCTATAATATATATTACTTTTTATAGTAATTATAAAAAATATTTAATATTTTATTTAAAGATTCTTATAATATTATAATAGCTTTAATAAGATTAACTTTATTATAAGTCTTAAAAAGGCTAATTTTATTAATTTAAATAGTCTTTTAATATAAGCTTTAGTAAGATATTTAAAGAATACTATAATAGCCTTTAAGAATTAATATAAATATATTATTTTCCTTATAAGGCCTTTTTCTTTAATTTTAATAAAAAATATAAAAATTTTAATTAATCTTATAAATAAAAGTATTACTATAATTAATAAGATTAAACTTAAGGATTAACTTTATAATTAAATTAAAGATATATTAAAGATAGCTTTAGGTTATAATATCTTAATTATTAATTTAGTTATATAAATATCTTAATATAATAAGGTTATAGTTAGCCTATAAAGTATATAAGAGTAAATCTTTTATATTATATTATATTTATTACTACTAAATAAAAAAGGTAATAAGCTATTTAAGTTATATAGAGGCTAATATAGCTTTCTAGGTATATTAGCTAGTTAAATATATCTATTTTATATTAATTCGTTTTTTATAATTCTCACCGATCATGACCTTATATCAGTCATTGATCGCTACAATCTGCGATGGTATGGTGTTGTGTTGCACCCGAACCAAAAGCTACATGTGTAATGATGGCATCACAGGTCTCCTGTCCAAACACGATACATGACCCTCGTTGATCTCCGAGCCTTAGTATTGCCGCATCGAGACAAAACATCTCGGAGTCACTGGCCAATATCCAGTCTTGGCTATTTTATGTATTCAATGATTGGAAGGACAAGACTGAGTCGAGTTGTCACTGTAAGCTAAAGCTCAGACATGACACAACCAAGGTGTATGTGGGCGATCATATAAACATCACATCTCACTCTGGCGTTTCGTCTCGTTTTGTTTCGTTTCGTGTAGCTGAGCGTTCCTGAAGCTATTGGAGGTGAAGCTACCAGGCCTTAAATGCCAAGGTCGCTTACACCACCAATACCCTTCTGCCTTAGGAGACAGGCCTAACCTGTTTAATCAACACCAACGCAACAGTGTTCAATAGCGTGCCTGATCACGAACTCATAAAAATTAGTTTCGCTTTAGCTTGTCAGTCTTATTTGTGTAGTGATTGCTCAGGTCAGAATACAGTGCACCCACTAGCCTCGGTACAGTAGAACTGAATGCGTACACATGGGAGATGCAATAACCTGCTTGACGTTGGTCTATCACATCGCTTTGATATCCCACGAGTTTCAGAATTACAAACTGCACGCCAAGACTGTGATTGCTTCTCATCAGCCAAGGTGATGCCCTGGCTTATGGTTGCACTGCACTAGGCTAGAAAATCCGATCTGGAATCAAGCCCAGCAAGCCATCTGTCTAATAAGCACCTAAGGATCAGTGAGTGGAGTTTCTACTTGATAGCTCACTTATTACAGTTGATTTACAAAAAGCAATAGGGAATAAGCATGGAAACCTGCAGTTTACAGCACATGGATCAAATCCATGTTGCGTTTTAGACCAAATAGAGATCTAGACACTGACTGGTATTCCCGCTTACATGGGGTGCACGGCTCAACGTGGAGGATTGGTATTGTGGCACATGGTAGAGTGGCGGTGCACATGATTGTGGCGCCAGTCCAGCCTTACCAGTAAGGCAGGAAAGGAGCTTAACGGCGACACATTAACGCATCACCAGCTCAAAGCCATCGCCATCAAAGTCGCAGCCAACGATTCATCGCTTCAATCCCCATAACAAAATCTCGATCGCATACCAATTACCGAGCTTCACCTTCAACCGCCCATCATGAAGCCTGTCGTCAGCGCCTTCAACGCGTGGGGATGGTTCGCCATCCCGTCCAACTTGCTTCATCCCATCATGGCAAGGCTAACATGAAGCTTCCAGCACTGTTCTCTCCGTTTTCGCCATTGTTATCCTTAGCGCTCTCGCTGGTCTCTACCGAAGCAACCACGAAGAGTTTACCGGCGGTGTCAATGATCCCGAGGATGGCAAGGCTGTTTCCAACACCATCTTCACAGCCGTCCTAGTCTACGTTGTACGTGCTTCAATCCCCATCACTAAATGAGAACTCGCATCTGACTCGTATCAATAGGCTTTCTTCGTCTTCTGCGGTCTCCAAGGACTCCTCCACGCCCGAGAAAGCCGACGAGGCGCGATCGCCCTGTAACACCTACTTGACTTTTATCCGAGCGGCGAGTAGAGCACGAAATGACACGGAACCCGGCGTTCTGGGCATAATTATCGATTTGAACTTGGGATGGCACTGTATTTGAAAGACGAGCATGACTGGTGCCTGTGCTACAGGCAGGGCAAGCGAGCACAGTACGGCGACAACTAAGACGCGTGTACTTGGCTGAGATACGCGATGTACGGAATATTGATTGTTTAGACGGCTCTGCAATTTGCGTTATGAAACTTGGTTCTTCGGCTGTACTACGTGATATACGTAATCTTGTTATTGCACATGAGCACAGCTGAACTGACAGTGGATGCGTTTTGGCTTGACTGATTTAAAGGTTATCAGGGTAATCACTGTATAGGACTTGATCTCTGACATATGTAGACTGCATCGAGTTTTAGCCAAGTACAGAACCGGATACTGGGCTTTTATGAGGTATTGTAGCCCGACTGTTCTCATTGCTGCTGTCGGCCGGATGTCATGATACGGAGCGGCGAGGTGGGGCCGCTCCGGATGGTGCCAAACGGAATAGAAGCTATCGGTAGCCGTTCAGCGGTTCCATTTGCTTACAACTTTATACGTCACAACCGTCTTGTAAGAAAGTATTGATACATACGTGTCTTATCAGCGTACATATGCATGCCCCTCTTTCTGACGACCATGTATCGTCATATTCGCGTGGATAAAGTGAAATTTACTAATGCTTGGGCTATTATCAACCGTCATGGCTCCTGGTTCCGAGTCATGATGATTGGTTCAGAGGGGCAAGCTACAAGCTCTCGTATCATGATGGAAGGATATAGATACCTAGATAGCGGAAGAAACTGTCAGCACATTCGTTTTTTTTGCTTGGCTGGCCCCGTTAATGTGACGAAGAAGTATCTACAATCCCCTGACTATAGTGTCGTCATCGATCGATCTTCATCAAGATTCGGATTGAAAGCTCCGCGTCTTCGAGCGCGGGCAGGTATTAAACAGAGCATGCTGCTGCCGTAGATTCTCTGAAGAAGCGTTTTTCCATTTTAACCCTCAACATCTGGTTTGCTGTTAAAATTGATTACCACATCACTCAAAATGACGACTCAGAACTTCAAGAATGGTAAAACCCCCACTCATGATATCTCGTTCAAATCCAATGGTGCAAAGACTGATCAAGAGCTAGAGAAGGATATTCCTGTCTCTCACCAGGACTTCCCTGGTACGGAGAGGGATATGCCCAATCCCCAAGCTACCCGAGATGAGCTCCCTGAAGCTGGTGGTAACTCGCGAACATACCAAAGCTCCGGCAAGCTCAAGGGAAAGAGAGCTTTGATCACTGGAGGCGACAGCGGTATCGGTGCTGCTTCAGCTCTTCTCTTTGGTCGAGAGGGTGTTTCTGATATCGTCATCGCCTACCTGCCGGAGGAGGAGAAAGACGCCCAGGACACCAAGAAGCAGGTTGAGGCTGAGGGGGCCAAGGTTCATCTCGTCTCTCTTGATCTCTCCAAGCAGGAGAACTGCAGAAAGCTGGTCGATTTCGCTGTTGATAAGATGAAGGGAATTGATATTCTCTTCAACAACGCTGCTTGTGAGTTGTCATTGGCATTATTGTATGCGTTGAAACTAACTTGGCCCCAGATCAAATGGTTGTCAAGGACATCCAGGATCTTCCCGAAGAACAATGGATTCACACTTTCAATATCAACATTCACTCCTTCTTTTACGTTTCCAAATACGCCCTACCGCACATGAAGGAGGGGGCCACCATTATCAACAACGCCTCTATCAACGCCTATATCGGCCGTCCTGACCTCCTCGACTATACCTCAACCAAGGGTGCGATTGTCTCCTTCACACGAGGTCTTAGCAACCAGTATGTCAGCAAGGGTATCCGCGTCAACGCTGTTGCCCCTGGACCTGGTACGTTACACGGCATATCTGATGAGTTTGGAAGTCATGACACTAACAAGCCAATAGTCTGGACTCCCCTCATTCCCGCCACCATGGACGACGAGGCACAGAAGAATTTCACAGCTCCTATGGGACGACCTGCTCAACCTTCGGAGATCGCTACCTGCATAGTCTTCCTAGCGTCAAGCGACAGTTCATGTGTTAGTGGACAAACTATTCACTGCAACGGTGGTACCATTGTCAACGGTTAAACAGTTATAATGAGAACTTATGATGATCAAGTTACTGGAATAGTATAATATGTTAATAAAAGATCTAAATTAATCTCCCTAGACTGTCTTGCCTGCTTCTGACATTTGAAGTCTGCATGCTCGAACTGCACAGTGCTGCTGTGGGATGTATTGACACTATGTCTGACGCCTTCAATTTGGTATAGGCTAACTCAAGCTCACCTTTCTTAGCTTACCAACATGTTTCCATCTTGAATAATGCTTTTATTTCCTCCATAGTGGAAGCATAGGTTTTATCCAATCTAACTGTACCTTCTAACCGACGATCAATCTCCTACTATCGCCTCAAGCCAAGCCCCTCACGTTCGGCCTAGACAATATCCAGACAGTGTCCTCTCAATCTACACCCTCTTGCGATGAGGCTCATAAACACACAAACGCTGCAACTTGAGTTTTATCATGGAGGGTCGCGTCGATATGCCATATTGTCGCATGTTTGGGGCAATGATGAGGTCACTTTCCAGGATATGACTTCAGTTGACCCTACTGAAGCGCTGGAGCTCGACAGATATAGCAAGCTGCGCCAGAGCTGTAAACTGGCACGCTCACTAAAACTGGATTACTTATGGATAGACACATGCTGCATTGACAAGAGCAGCAGTGCTGAGCTCTCTGAAGCTATCAATTCCATGTTTCGTTGGTATGCTGAGTCAACGATCTGCCTCGCTTTCCTCCAAGATGTTTCACCATCAGAGTCTGAGGAAGAGAAGAAGAGGGCATTTAGCGGAAGTCGTTGGTTTTCCAGAGGTTGGACTCTCCAGGAGTTGATTGCGCCTGGGAAGGTCATCTTTTACGGACAGGACTGGAAGCCGTTGGGAAACAGGTCAGAGCTCAAAGACGACATTAAGCTTGCTACTGGAATCAGCGAAAAACTGCTGGACTCAACGCATCATATGATGGAGATCAAGCAAAGGCAGTTGGGACAATATTCAGTCGCGGAGAAGATGTACTGGGCTGCGGGAAGAGAAACGACACGACCTGAGGATATCGCTTACTGCTTACTCGGTATATTCGACATTAACATGCCTCTGCTATATGGGGAAGGTCAGATCAAAGCGTTCAAGCGGTTGCAGGAAGAGATCATCAAATCGACTGATGACGAGTCCATCTATGCGTGGCGCCAGCCTCGATACCGAGTCGAGGGAAAGACGTATTGGAGTCTCCTTGCGAATAGTCCTTCGGCCTTCGACATCGACCATGTGGCAAAGGATCTGAACGGACTGGTACCTAAAAAGTCCAAATACCTATCCCTTCGCTCGGGAGTATCAACATCAATGACAAATCGTGGACTGGAGCTTGAGCTTTCTCTAACACCCTTCCCCATCGACAAGTCGGGGAGTATCTTTCTTGCGTTTTTGAACTGCGAATTCCGTCAAGGCCAAACCTCTATCAACCCAGCCATCTTGCTTCAACGGGCAGCATGGGATAAAGACTCACATTTTGTGCGTATCCGGCCAGACATACTTGCGCTATCCATGATGAACAGCATCATTCTTCCCGATGAGCTTCTGAATATGATGCGAGGTGGCCAAACTCTTATACTGAAAGAGGCCATCCCGCGACAGATCTTTGTGCCGCATAATACACCTGATCTGAGGTACCTGAAAGGAGTGATATTTCGCCCCGAGATCAAGGGCCTTAAAAATGAGAGCAAGATGATGGTTAGGGTGCGTTCTCGGTCACCGACATGGCAGTACTTCGTCGATACCCGTAAAGGCCCTTCTCAAACTGCAGAGTCCTACGAAATCAATTTTGACCTCGCACCTGGACCTTCGCTCGGTTCATTGCAAGAACCTATCGTCCTTGGAGTGTTGGAACTCGACTTGGGCAGCGCCGACTCTAAGCAATGCTTGGTCATGGGATTGGAACCTTTGCTGCCGAATCCTTTCCAAACAACACCTTTTTACTTCTTACCGTGGTACGCATTCGAAGAACAGGCTTGGATTGCGAGACAAGATTTCACGAGGGTGTTGGATAAGCCGCAGAGGAGGTTGGAGTGGAGAGTGCCGGATATGATAAGAGCCACGATAGGGATCGAAAGTAGATATTCAAGCTTATTCTATAGTCTGACTTTGGAGACCGACAGCAAGAGAAAAGCCAACTCCTGGTTTCAATAATTATAAGAATAATTGGATAAACTGGACACTATGGTGTGGTAACTTAGGCCATCTCAAGCTTCTCCTGCACCGACTCTGGTACAGTGTAAAGCCTCTCCTCAAATATCAACCCCAACGCAAGGAGCTCTTCGTCCGTAACGTCAGGGCGTTCCTCAATGACTCGCTTCAACTCACACGCTTTATCCGTGACGTCCTCGATCTCTGCAACCCACTCATTCGCCCACTGTTCACTCAGAGCTCCCGGGATACCAATCTGAATACTTCTATATGGCAACACTTCCAGCTTCGACGTTCTCTCAGGGTCCCACTGAATTCTCACATCACTCGACTTTTCACGTTTTTCGCCGGGCTCGGGTTTCTGAACGTGATTTGATAGAACGCCTCTTTCAAGAAGATCGATGAAATGTTGGTGCTTCATACGAAGGGCAAGAATGCGGGATTGTCCAAGGTCTTTGAAGGAGTAGCCTGAACGATACATCATCCAGGCCCAGCTGGGTTTTATCCAAGTCATGCGACCTGGTTTGAAGTCTGGGGAGGCATTGAGCTTTTGGGCCTCCACTGCAGCTTTGGCGATGGATTCCTTGTAAGCTTGGTAGACTGTTATCGTTGTGTCGTTGAAGTGAGCTCGAATTTGACGATAAGGTACAGTCGAATGTGCGTTTGCCATGATGATTTGAATGACTTTAGTGATTATTTTTCATTGAGGTGACAGTTTAGTTCATATTATTGAGACTTTTAATTTATAGACAAATTATTAGGAAACATCATGGGTCATGGCGATGAGTCTTTCGGCGAGTGTGTTAGTGGTGGCCTCGGACTAGTTCAGCTCCGTTAGCACAAGGGATGTATTGAGAGGAAGATCAGTGTCAATAAGATCATAATTCGAAGCAAATCTATTCCAACAGATCTAGTGGACCGATTTAAGCCAAGGTTTGATTATGCCCGAGTGAATGCATGTGAAGGAAGTTTCATCCGTGCCTTGATCCGGTAAGAAGAAGGTTTCACACGTTATCATGCGATCTGGTGGTGGTGGGAAGCTTGGAGCTTCTTGGGGAATACTAGGCGGGTTGCAGAACAGTAGGTAGGGGCTCAAGCAATTCAGACGAAATTATTAGTGCACTACTACGCTATATGAAGACTAAGAGTGATCTAATATTTTATCAACCACTAAATCTTTGCCGGTCTTTATGCAACCCGCCTGCATGCCCACTGTTACGGTGGCGACGTCACAACTAAAGCACCCTTGCAAATAGGTAGGTAGCTAGGTACAACTTAACCAACATGGGAGGACCTGTTTGCCCCGCTTCCTAGGTACTAACCTACCCATACTAGAGTGGAGGATCCAGTGAATGCCGCCTGACCCAAAAAGCTGATGCAGCTGCAGGGAGAGGCAAGATGGAGAAGGAGGGGTCCTGCCATGTGCCGCCTCTTAAGGTCCAGTGCTGGTGCCCGGGCTGGTGCTGTTGCTATCCTGGTAGCCTAGGAGGCATCCATTTGAGCTCCAAAAAGAAACGGTATTTTAGAACGCTGACCCGACAACTTCGCCAAAACTATAATAAGTAGCTTTTGGATTGTTTGGTAACCATCTGCGATTTCGCTTGCTACTACCGACCACCTAACCTTCTTTAGACATTCCACCTAAGCTGCGACGAACCATCGTTTTCCCACCTCACCGCGAAGCTCGCCACGATACCTACAGCTTGCGCCTTCAGCCTTGTAGGACAGTGGATGGACACTCTCTTCTGTTGCACACGACTACACCTTCCTTCGCCCTAACTTCGATCCTCGAAATTTTCCTACTCCACCACCAACTCTTCGAAACCTTTGTATGTCTCCGCCGGAGCAATCTGCAGCTTCGTCCGGCCAGCCTGTCTTAGACGAGACGCTGTCTAGCAAACCTGATGTTGAGGTGACATCTGCCCAAGGCCCTGCGATAGGGAAGTCTGGCACTTCAGACAACGACGACCATGGTTCGAAATCAGAAGCCGATCCTCAAGCAGAGGGAAACTTGATCGACTTTGGCGATCAGCCGATCATCCAGTCGCAGGACGACAACGCTGACGCAGCCCCCCAGGAAGGGCCTTCAGAAACGGCTAAGGGAAAACAAATAGCTGATGGCCAGTCAACCCCGAGCGGTGCCTCAAACACCCGCATCTCAGCTGCATCCAAGATCAAGCCTATTACATTGCCCCCGTCGAACGATGCCACGACTCAGTACCTCACCGCCGAACCATCCACGTATGTTGACCCCACGCCAGCGACCCCAACGACTTCGCAGCCACCTTCGCGAACACCTTCAAATGCTGCACGCTCCCACATTTCTAGAGATACCTCCCCCTCCAAATCAGACGCCGGATATGATGAGAAACGATATATAAGCGAAGATGAGCAAGAAGGTGGCTCCCGCTCAGAGATCCAGAGCATCATGCAACAGTTCAGCGAGTTTGGCGGAGGCCCTGGTGAGGAAGAAGTCATGAGCCCCAGACTGGAGATCGCGTCGCCTATGTTAGGACATCCCTCTCAGCATCCTCCCCGAAAGTCGAGTCTGGAACCTCTTGCGCCTACGTTCTCGAATCAGTTCAAGGGCTTACACATCTCGACGAGTTCCCCTCCTGCTGAAACATCGAACGAATCTGCTGTCGAGGATTTTGGGCCACCTGTTCCCCCTAAGGATGGTGTACATGGCACACCTCCACGGCCAAAAGTGGAACGAACCATGAGCGTTGCTTCGCCTAGCTCGCCGGCACAATCCCATCGACCTCCTCCCCCTGAGCCCGAGCCAGAACCTACCCAGCCTTTCGACTTTCACAGATTCCTAGAGCAGTTGCGAAACAAGAAGGCAGACCCTGTAGCAAGGTACCTCAAGTCGTTCCTTTCGGAATTTGGCAAGCGTCAGTGGATGGTCCATGAGCAGGTTAAAATCATTGGAGATTTCCTAGCTTTCATTGCCAATAAAATGGCAATGTGTGAGGTCTGGAGGGATGCATCCGATGCTGAGTTTGACAATGCTCGCGAGGGAATGGAAAAATTGGTCATGAACAGGTTGTACACCCAGACATTTTCGCCCGCAATTCAGGCTCCCAGACCGATCCCGGGGGCCAAACCAAAGCGCAAGGGTGGGGACGTTCCTCTCGGCCCTGGACGGCGAGGTCAGCACCAGGAAGATGTTGAGAGGGACGATATTGTCAGACAGAAGATGAACATATATGGCTGGGTAAGGGAAGAACACTTGGACATTCCCCCAGTTGGTGAGAGTGGCCGTCGATTCTTGAAATTAGCCCAGCAAGGTGAGACCAGATTTCAAGCCTCAAATTTGAAATGTATTAATTCTTTACAGAGCTTCTCAAAATCAAGTCATACAGGGCGCCGCGGGACAAGATTATATGTGTCTTGAACTGTTGCAAGGTGATCTTCGGTAAGATGACCACAGCAAGGTCGAGTTATCACTGACAATGATAGGTTTATTGAAACATAACAAGTCCGATTCTTCGGCTGACTCCTTTATGCCCCTTCTTATTTACGTTGTTCTGCAATCGAATCCAGAGCATCTTGTGTCTAATGTGCAGTATATTCTACGTTTCAGAAACCAGGAAAAGCTTGGGGGTGAAGCTGGCTATTACTTGTCCTCATTGGTAAGTCATCTTGGGTGACGAAAGCGAAAATACTCTAACGCATTACAGATGGGCGCTGTGCAGTTCATTGAAAATATGGATCGAACCACTTTGACCATCACTGACGATGAATTTGAGAGACACGTGGAAGAGGCCGTATCGGCAATTGCTGAAAAGCATGCTCAATCACCAAGAGTCGCACAACAGCCAGTCTTCAACGAGAAGTCCGAACATCTCTCTGGGGAAACATCGGCTCGCCCCTCTCTTGATGGGCCGCGCCGTTCAACTTCGAACGACGAGTATTCAGGTGAGGAGAAGGCTGCTATTACCGGTCTTCTGAAGACCATACAAAGACCACTCTCCAGCATAGGAAGAATGTTCTCTGACGAGCCTGGTCCTTCTCTCGGGGCAGGTCCCAGCAGTGCACCTCGGACTCCAGTACCACAGGAACGTCAAAGTCTCGAGGGGCCTCTCGGGCCTCAGCAACTACCCACTAAGCAGGTGCTATCTGCAGAAGAGGCTGCCGCACGACAAGCCAGTGCTGAAGCAGCTGAAGCTCAAAGACTTACGCGTGCAGAGCATGCAAACGTAGTCGAGACACTGGCCGGCATGTTCCCTGACCTGGACAAGGAGGTAATTAGTGATGTGGTATACGAGAAAGAGGGCCGGTGAGTATTATCAGAGCCTATTGTTTGATTTATATTAACATTTCTTCGCAGGGTTGGGCTGGCCGTCGACGCATGCCTCGCACTGTCAACATGAGGTAAATGGGAATATAAGAACAAGCCAAGCTTTTAGTCTATGGCTGTTGTTGATATCATAAGGCTTTGATGCATCGCGATGCTGTTTTGGGTTTAACATGCATAATCCCATCCATAGTTCTATTAATGAGCCAGTGGTAAGATAGAACAGAAATACCAATATCATTTATACATTAGCCATCTGAGATATTACATAACAACCTGTGAGATAAGGTTGATCGGCAATCTTGCCAACTTTTAAAGGGTCAGCTCCGATCTACGGATACATGCATGTTGCATTGCGGCTGTACTACCTCAATACCGTCAATCACATCAAACGGGTTCCAGGTACTACCCTTGCATTTCCGAGATCGCCAGGAGTGGTTCCCTATATGGCTGCTGATGGCTGTGTCACGGAGTTTATTGCGCATTTACGACGAGTCTTTCTCATCCCATGAAAAAGAGCCGATTCGCTACATAGCAATCGTTCTGGCCCAGTTCTGCATCATATCTCGCAATCTTACTACAGTCAATATCTCTTCTGCTCGATGGGAAAATATACCGTTTCCTTATGGAAAGCATTGAACTTGGTTATATTGGAAGCTCGGCCTCAAATTTTGGAGTACTCGACCTGAGCCGTACACATTCCGTCTTATATGATCCTTGCTCTTGAGTCATTTCACCGACTGGCTAAGGTGTATTGATACTTTCATGGCTTCTTATAACCTCTTTTCCACCAAGAATCTACATCTCGAACCACGCAATCAGGCTGTTACACACATACTTCATCATGCCTCGAAAGCTAGTTACAGTCCGTCATGTCTCAGCTATAACACCCATTCCCGGTGCCGACCGCATCGAAGCAGCCACCGTTGACGGTTGGACATGTGTTGTATCCACCAACGCCTTCAAGCCAGGCGATCGAGGTGTCTACTTTGAGATTGACTCTCTCCTCCCGGCCTCGGATCCGCGATTCGTCTTCCTAGCTCCGAAGGTCGTCTCTCCCAATGGCCTCACCCACACACCGGGCATCCGCGTGCGTACTGTAAAGATCCGAGGCGTATTGTCACAAGGTCTCCTCATGCCGTTGAATGACTTTCCCGAGATTGTCTCTCGGCTAGATACTATTGGGTCAGATGGAATAAAAGACATAGGGTTCGAGGATACTCTCAACGTACGGAAGTATGAGGGACCAGCTACGCCACTCTCTCAAGATTCAGCACTCAGCACGCCACTTCCAGACTTCCCATCATTTATTCCACGAACAGAGCAAGAGCGTGTACAGAATCTCCCCGATGTCTTCTCTACTCACGGCTCAGAGATCTTTCAGGAATCGACCAAGATGGACGGCTCATCCATGACGGTATTCTATCTCAACAGATCCAGCCCTTTATTTCCAACACTTCCAGACGAGATAAGAGACGTTGGTGTAGGGGTATGTTCAAGAAACCGAGTTCAGATAGAGAACCATCCACGAAGCCAACCTCTATTCTACACCACTGCGCGAGCGTTGGGACTACACGAAATGTTGGCCAAGATTGGTCGCAATGTAGCTGTCCAGGGCGAACTATGCGGATCGAGCGTACAGAATAATTTTGAAGGATTTGCGAAAGGAACACATTCGTTTTTCCTCTTTGCAGTATACGACATTGATGATCAGCGGTATCTACCGCCAAGGGAGGTATATGAGAAGTGGGCGCCACTACTAGGTGTTGAGCATGTGCCTGTTCATGGATACAGGACCTTGGATCAAGTTGGATCTGCAATAACCGATCTGGTAGCACGTGCAGAAGGTAAAGGGGTCAATGGGCGGAAGAGGGAGGGCATTGTATTCAAGCGAGATGACGGGCTATTCAGCTTCAAAGCGATATCAAACTCATATCTGCTCAAGCATGGAGAATAAGGGCCACTAAGGGGCAGAACAAGGGAGGTGAGTGACGCAGTTGTAATTTCTGCATCAAATTTACGAAGGATACCATTTTGAGTATTTTTGTTTGCGTAGTTAAAAGGTTCTATTGATAAAAATGAATGATTCGATGCGCTTCCGTGGTAAAAGTCTTTCGCTGTAAGCCTCGAGTGCTTCCCCACTCGTTCCCCAAGATGTAAATAAGATGCCCAACCCATATGAAGGGTACCTTGATTGTTTTGTACAGACAGCCGTAGATCTCATACATTAAATGAGAACATCAGCACTGGCGTTATTTGTACAAGTTTTTTTTAGACGGATAAAGTCCCAAGTATCAACCGTTGCGAGCTGCTCAGTACCCTCTGTATCCGCCACCATTTCCATATCCGTAAGGTTGCTGGCCATAACTTGTGTCCCCAGAGTCGTGGCGTCCCAATCCCACAGGATGGGGGTCTTGTTGACTCCAGCCTGGAGGCGCGGCGTTGCCCATCAGGTTCTGAGAATCGTTGTCCATGTTGGTCAGGTTACGGTTCATAGGAGGGCTTGACGACAGGTAGTTGGGTTGCCGGTAACCAGCTTCAGCGTCCCTGTACTGGTCAGGGGACATGGATGGGAGGTGTCCCTTTTCCTGAGGGGGAGGCATGGCGAACATAGAGACGTTATTATCCTTACGGTCGAGAAGGAGAGAGTTACGGGCATCCAGAGGGGTGAGAGTGTCCATATCACGCTTGGATTTCTCTGTAGACTGTGTCAGTAATTGTTTTGCGTATGAGTGTTGGATCCAGAAAGACTTACCCATCTCCTTTCTTCGCTTGCGGTGTGGGTTCTCCTTGACAAGGACGTTGATTGCATTCCAAATGATAAGGATAACCAAGAGGCCAGTCAGGGCAGACTGGACTGCAATGAGAACTACTCCTGCAATTGTCTTGCTGTCTTGAGAAATGTTGAGCTCGTGAACAAAGACGAAAATGCAAGCCACCGACAGGACACGGACAGTTTGGATGGCAATACCAATGATATTGGTAGACTTTCGCTCGAAAGGACGCGTAAAGACAAGCAAGCCAAGCATAATAGACTCGACAATCAACTGTGCAATGCTTTGAGCCATGCCGTTACCATTACCGACGGCGAGAGTGCAACCCTTAGCAAAGAGGTACACAATGGTAGGGATGAAGATCCACCAGTAGTCCTTCTTGTAAGCTTCGTAAAACAGAGAGTACTTGACCCAGTACTGCTTGTCGTTGTAAAGGGCGTCAACGTTGCCCTCGGTGCTCCTGAGCCTCTTGACCGTGCTGAAAATTTTCCACGTGAACCAGCCCAGAATACCAGTGAAAATGGCGAGCGTAACACCAGCCAGGAGCTGCGCAACCCACGAGTCACCCACTGTGAACTGGAAGACACAATACAAGACCCAAATACCGTAGAGAACTAGAATGAGGTGGGTAATAGTTCGAGCAATGGATCCCCAATAATGCTCTCGGAAACCGCTCAAAGACTCAGGGAAGTTGCCAAATAGTGCCCAGAACTCAAGAACAGCCTTGACAAAGAGAATGCTGACGATGATGAAGGCAATGATGATGGCAACAACCAGAAAAACGGTCAAGAACGTGTTGGACTTGGGAACACTGTACTGTTCAACATAGGCTGAAATGCCAGAAACAGATAGAGTCTGACCCTGGGCAGCAGTCGCAACCGCACCATCTGTCTCGTTGTCCATGGAAGTTTCAACACCCCGGGCGGCAAGGTTGGCGAGCGATTCGAAGGTGTCGAAGGCGCGCTTAACCTTGTATGAGTGGTCCGCGGGAGGGCTGGTGGAGTTGTCGGAGAAGACAAGAGTAGCGTTCCTGAGGACGTCAAAGCTGTCATTAGCGAGATCACCTCCAGTCATGTTGCGGAAGGTGTCGATTGACTTCTGGAGAGATTCCCAGGGAATGATACCAGCAGAGAAACCGAAGTTCTTGGCGAAGCTGCGGTACACGGGAGGGTAATCAACGGAAAGCATGCCGTTCATAGCCATTCCCTGGAACCAACCAAGGGTTTGGGCAAAGCTGGGGCTGGGACCACCGCCAGCATGACCTGCGCCTGCAGTTCCACTCAAAGTAGATGAAACAGCAGAAGCACCTGAGACGAGGAGAGCAGCACCAACAACACCAGCGGAGATGTAGGTGACAGCGGGAACTGAAACAGTCTTGCCATTGTTGACCTGGGTTTGGAAGCAAGCGACTTGCTCAGAGGGGTCGTCGATGGCTACCAGTCTAAGAGTTGCTTGGGCTGAGATGTCGGGGACTTGGAAAGCAATAGCAGGAACTTGGTTGGCCCATTCGGGCTTGATTTCCTGGTCACCTTTGGCGGCAAAGTGTGTGTTGGGCATAGGGCAGAGCTGAGGAATAGGAGTGTCTTTGCTGCAAGGGTTGATGGAGTTCTCGTAGACCTTGCGGCCGTAGGCGTTGACCTCAAGAATTGCAGAGACATTTCGCTCCTTGTCGCTGGTACCAGAGACGTCGAAAGTAACGATCTGCTTGTCGTTGTCGTAGCTGATGTCCAGCTTTTGGATACTGATGCCAGCTTCGGAACCGCAGTCAGTAACACCTGATGTCCTGAGGATACTGTCACCCAGAACACCAGTGGCAAGGGTCGCGGCCGTCATGGCCACCTTCCAGGCGCTCCAATTGGAGTGAAGTCGAGTCATTTTGAATGTGTCGTACAAGGATATACTACAGAAATACGGGAAATTCGTTGCTCGTTCGAGATTGATCGAGGATTCGGCTTCGGTAAGTTGTTATCGTGATAGATTGCTGATATATCCAAAGAACAATGGGATGTCAAGTAGGAAAAATCGAGGAACAGTTGGAAAGTCGTTTGTAAGGGAAGGATCTTAGGGAATGGTATCAAAGAGACGATGTATGTAAGAAAGATATGGAAACTGATTAGACAAAGGAACAAGGAGTGTCCGAGATGAAAAAGATATCTCAAAGAGGTCGGCAAAGCAGTGCAAGCACGCGCACAAAAGATGGCCGAGGATCAACCTGGAACGAAGAGAAGATGAATGGCAACGAATTGCCTGAAAACCCGTGAATGTCCAACGTGCCGGCGTTAAAGTCGTTCGTGGGTTTCGTATGGCGAGACTCGAGTCTCGTTTTTTGGTCGAGGACGGAAGAAGTCGTCGTTGTAGTTGAAAGTCTAAGTGTTTGTTTGTCTATGTGATGCTGAAATGAGAGGCTAGTAGTCGACAATGCCGCAATGGAAGCAGCATGTCCTTTCGACAACAATTCAAATGATAAGTCGATACGAGAGAGTGTATGTGAGTTGGAGAGAATCAAAAACGAAAACGCTTTATGTTGTTTTTTTACTCGAGACAAATGTAACAAATAGAAACGATGTAGGAGAGGAGGACGAAGAGGGAGAAAAGAGAGAGAAAGCTGAATAGGAATAAGATAAGCAATAGGCA
Source organism: Fusarium pseudograminearum CS3096 (assembly GCF_000303195.2). Classification (NCBI taxonomy): domain Eukaryota; kingdom Fungi; phylum Ascomycota; class Sordariomycetes; order Hypocreales; family Nectriaceae; genus Fusarium; species Fusarium pseudograminearum. The sequence continues at coordinate 1,732,394 of NC_031951.1, forward strand.
AGCGCAATTATAGACAGACCCAGGCTCGAAAAAAAGAGGAGAAATGCCCGAGATGAGGAAAGATGAACGAGAAGATCAAGGAAGCCAAGGAGATGCAAGGTTTGTAGTGGAGGAGAAGGGGGTGACGAGGTTGTGTAGACGCCCTGGGACCACCTGCCCCCCCAGGCCTCCGGGACGTTTTGTGGGAGAAGGAGCCCCCAAGAGTCGACCAGAGCCTCACGCCTGGAGTCTCTCCAAATACAGAGCATTCAGGGTTCCCTTCCAAGAACTCGAATGCCAATTGTGAATGGACAAACTCATCGAACCATCCACCAAAAGAGTCTTTGAACCCCTGAGACACCAAACCCCGATCCCTGACGCGTCTTCATTAGGGGCCCGAGACATGTTAGTGGTTCGTTGGGCTGGAGCAGGGGTTATCTCAGTGGATCAGGTACATCAAGCGATATCACGGCTGCCAATCACGGACGCTACAGCAAGGCCAAGCTATTTCCTGCAGGGGTTTCCCTCGCGGGTGGCTGACCAGTCAAGCCAAGGCAGTCCGAGCTAAAATCAACCCCAGCTTCTTCTGAAACCAGCCAGTCAGTCCAGTCAAGTCGGAGGATGACATGATCAAAACATGTTTGGATCAGGTATCAAAAGATGCCATCTTGAGTCTCTTTTGCGTGTGTCGTGAGAAATCGTCGAGGACATCAGGTTCTCTGGATCAGTAGGTGAATAACCATCAGTGTTAGCTCAACTGTTTGACTGAGACAAAGCTGCTAATAATAAACATGTCTAGTCTTCTCCACATTAGAAGCCTCCTTTCCATAACCATGTACAGATCATGTTGTACCGTACATAGCAGCATATCCAACATATATCCGTCACCACAAAAAATGCTACTCGTTATCGGTCGATAAACTTCTTCACACACGCTGATCGATCGTTTTTTCAGCAACAAACTTTAAACCACCCATACGTATTACTTGTGAATGGATGGATACAGTGGAACCTCGTCCATTCTCGATTTCTCTCCTCCTTCACCAAGCCAGGCCCCCCCAGCCAAGACCCATGTCAAAGCTTCCATTCTCATCTTCATTTTTCAATCAAGCCGTGAAATAGATTAATTAGACATCCATCGCTTACCACTTTGAGTGTACAAGTACTTGTTATTATGCTCAATTCTGCAGGTAGTACTTTGCCCAGTTTGTCACCAACCTGGTATCATATCTCGCCCCCTTCCAACACACGTCACGTCCCAGGTGTGCATCTGCATTGTTTTATGTCATGTATCGACTCTGTAACTCGCTGCCACAGGATCCAAAACTCGGCTGTGTCATAAAATCTCAGTCCATCAAGTTACTGGTCTGCTGACTCAATTGGATCTTCACCACTAACTTCCCAAGCCACAACCGGCTCGATTCCTAGTAGGGAAGCACTGACCGTTGTTGAATCTCACGAAACCAAACCCCAGCGCCATCACCGCCTTGGTCGCCGGCGTTTAATTATTTCAGATCTTATTATAAATGTATACCATGTGTATACAGATGCACTACAGTAGTACTGTACATAGATACTAACGTTGCTATCTTCTACTCTAATGCGGGCATACCAAACATAGAAACAATATCTCGAATGGTTTACCATTGTCCACGCGACAAGTCAATTGCAAATCTCGGTAATCCCAACTATCCTAGCCACCAACATAGAATCCCTGGCACTTTGCAGACGCCTGCCTTCTTGCTTACCTCAAGCTGGCACAGAGTTGGATCAGTGGAAATTAGACAGAACAGCCTGCCCAGATAAGATATTCATGCTCCTCAGCTAAGAGTGGAAGCACATAAACTTCATTTCGGAAATCTGACAATCTCGCATCGCAGCCGTTGGAAATAATAACCAGAATTTTCACTTTTAACGCAATCAATATCAAACATGGATGCATTGTGCACAGTACATATATGTCCACTTCGGTACTTGTTGTAATAGTATGACTTATTCCCCACTGCTTCGCATCCATCTTCCTCCAAGCCCCTTTTGATGCCAAAAGCTTAGCTTCGCCCAGGCTCGGAAGATACTCCATCCTTAGTTGCATATTCCCTGCTAACTGCGGGCTACTTGGCCCAGGGACTCGTAATCACTTTGCACACGCGTTAGGCGGCCTCCGCTGAGCCTCTCACATATCAACAAAAAGAATCAATTTCCAGTTATGTCTCTGGTATATTTAGAATGCCAAGGTGTAGACCAAAGAGTCTAGGAGTCATTATTCCCCTCATAAAGTACCCAATGCGCCATTTCCTTGCAGTTCATAATCCCTTCTTCCAGGTCTTCATCCTGGAATTCACCAATATCAAACGCTCCACACCAGAATATCGCATCCTTCGCTCGTCCTTCACCCTGGCTCCTTTGACGAGACAGTAAAGTCGGTCTATTCATCCAACCAAGCAACAATAATAACATCAGAAACAAAAACGAGGCTTCCGCCTGTAGAAACCCCCAAAAACGATTTCATTGCCGTAAGAATCATCATGGTATCCAAAACATACGCCCTTCTCCCCATTTTGCATTCACCATGGGGTGACAGGAACTGTACGCTCACTTAATTCCCCCGAAAAAACACCTGCAGTAATACACTCAAAACTCGAGAGGCCGATATAGCCGGTTTCTCACTGAAATCCAGCCATGCGTCTATCGCCCCACATGCCATTGCCGGTGTTGGCATTCAAGTTTGGTGAGTGAGAGTAGGGCGACGTGGATCCTTGCCCACTGAAAGGGCTTCCATTTCCGCTCGAAGGATCATCGTACACCATTGCTCCCATCGGTCCAACGGACATACCATGGCTCTGGAGACCAAGGGCGTTCATCTGAGGGTATGAATTCAGTCCGTTGCTAGGCATCATGTAGGCATTGGCATTTTGCTGGTAGCCTGCGTTTGTCACATTCATGTCCTGCATCGGAGCATTGTAGTTCTGATGGTTCATAGGATGCATTCCCATCTCTGCATGTGCTGATGGAAAGTTGTGACCGACGTTGCCAACATTGTTATACTGCTCGGTGTAAAATCCCTGCTGCTGTTGCGGCTGCTGATAGGGGTCAGATGACATGACAGGGTATGCCATCTGGTTCTGGTTGTGGTTCTGATACATCTGTTGGTTATGTTGTGATATATGCTGTTGTTGACTTCCCACTGGATACTGCATTGGTAGGCCTGTCTGCTCGATGGGTGTAGTTAAGATATTGCGTGGAGGAGGATCTTGGACCGGGCTGATAATAGTGTCTGCACTGAGTTCGCTGGCCCTAGCATCGACAAGACGGAGCACAGGCAACGCTACTTGCTCCATGTGCTTGGCCAGGTGCACTGTCAGTTTCTTCCACGTGGGAAATGTCTTGCCACAGAAGCGGCAAGGCTCATCTTGGGGCTTCTTCGTGGTCTCGTGGTGGCACTGCTCGACCTTTTGCCATGTGGGTTCTGAACCGCCCGCCTTCTTTATGGCAGCTTTGCTCTTGACCTTGGGCTCGGGGTACTTGTGCTCTCGTACAAGGTGCTGGAGGAAGTTGTCCCGGCGATAACACTGGTGGTGGCAGGCTTCGACGTCGCATGTCCACCACTCAAGCTGCCGGTGACCTTCGTTTTCGTGTCGAACCCAATCGGCCTTGCGCTTAAACATTTTTGGTCCAGGACATTTGTCCCAGGTACATGTAAAAGGCTGTACGTCCTCGTGGACATGCTTAGTCCAGTCAGATGGCTTCATAAATTTCTTGGTCGCATAGCAGAGGCGGCACTCGAATTCAGCTGGAAGATGGGTTGTCGGAGGCATCGGAATGTCCTGGGGGAAACTCTCGGCATTTATAGCACCCTCACCCAGCGACCCCTCGTCCTCGTCGTTTGGGGATGAGAGTGGATCCAGCTCTCGCACATTCTTGTTCTGGTCAAGAAGGGTAGCAGAGCCATCCATAGACGAGCACATAACTCCAGATGTGCATGTTGCTCCTAGACTAATATGGGCAACCTTATTTTTGAGCAGGTATTTATATCTCTGGACCTGATGGTATGCGATTCGATCAACGAGGAAGGTGTTGGTAGTGGCCAGGCTCGGGTTCAAGTCGACAATGTGTTGCTGGAACCCTTCGAGATTCGGGGTTATGTTGTCAATAACATTTGGGTTTGTTCTCATATCAGCTTCGTCGCCGAAATCGTCATCGTCATCCTCGTCGTCGTCCAAATCAACCTGCTTAGACTTGGCTAGTACCGCTACAGGCGGACCGCCCGTCTCCCGCTTCCACATCGACACAAGGGTCGAGTGGCTCTCTGATTGCATGCCATTTTGTGAAGGCTTAGGGAGTTCGGATTTGCTTCGCGCGCGTCGAAGCGTATTCTTGACAGAGAGGCCACTAAAGGGGCTCTTGGGAGATGTGATAGACCCGCCAGGGGTGCCACTGACACTAACTGATCCGCTTCGAGTATGCGTGGTGCCAATGGATGCAATGTTGCTGCCCATAGATGCGATGGCGGTGTTGATTGAAGGCATGGGTTTCTTGCCCCAGCTACCCATGCGGGTTGGCGCAAGGTAAGTGATACTGTCGCCGCGTTTGGAAATACTATCGCGCTTCGAATCTTGACTTCCTCTCTCCTCGCTGCTGGGCAAGCTTTCCTCGTCGTTACCGCTGCTGCGTGTGCGTTTGAGGAGCTGAGTGGCGCTAGGACGGCGTACTAGACCTCGAAGGTTTTCGAGAAGGCTTCCCGGCTTGTTGGATTTGCTCTCTCGGCTGACCGAGAGCTTTTTCAAGAGACCGCCGCCCGTGCCCTGTGCCATATCGAGGTCAAAAATACTGGGAAGACTTCGGCGACGCGTTCCCCATGTTGCGGCTCTCGACAAGACGGAGTCGGTGTCGCGATACATGCGCTCAAACTTTTCTATGGCAGCCGCCGACGACTCGGGTTGATGTCTTCCAGCCTGCCCCCGAATGATTGAAGGGAACATGGGGGCATCGGCCCAGTTGCGATTAGAGGCGATGATGTCGCGATCTTGCTGGTTCATTTCGCCTTGGTCACGGTAATAAGTCTGGCCGGAGATGAACCTGTTCTCGGTTTCACGATCGAAGGGGATCTCATGATCATTCGGATCGTGTCGTGGAGAGTTCAATTCGTTGATTTGGTCTCGTGAGTTCTCGTCTGGCTTGACCGAGAGATCATCGAGCTTATGGGCCAACCATTCACCCACAAGCTCTTTACGCTCATCATCATCTCGATTATGGGCAAGCTCGTTGATACTTGGCACTTCGTCAGAGGGACGGTTGTTGGGGTCGAGACCAGCTTGGCCTGTTGACGAATTTCGCTGCCATTTGCCGGAAGAGTCACGGGCTGAAGTGTTGCCTCCGGACGACATCAAATCGCCAGCCAACTCAAATCCACCACGAACTGTAGTAGGACTGTCATCGAAGCTGCGCTCAACTGATGAATGAACTGGAATCTCATTATGGGTGCCCCACATGGAGACAGTAACGCGAGGGCTGGTCATGGTGGAAACTCCAGGTGCGTCCTCGCTAGACAGGCAGCTGCTACTCTGACTTGGCGTCAACTCAGACGTTTTTGTATTAATTGGATGAGGGTTGAAGCGCTTCTGGATCTCTTGTGGTGAAATACAGTTGGGTAGTTCAGATGGTGCAGATCCCCTGATAGCATAAGTAAGGTCGCTCTGAGGTGGTGTAGCATGCACCGATGCTGTTTGTTCAGGCGTCAACGGATATGTGCCAGAGTCGGCGTCCTTATTTGGCATAAGTCCTTGACCCAGAGGTTGGTCCAGTCCAGTTATGTCCTGTTCCAGAAAGTTGGGGGTGCCTCCATCAGCATTGAAGTCAGCACCAAAGAATGGATCGTCGTCCAGGTCGCTGAAGTCACTTGGTTGGTATTGACCCAAACTGGAAGTTGAGTCGGGTGTCTCAAGGTAGTTAATCGGCGAGAGGGAGTCGTTGTCGTTATGCGACAACGTGGGCAGCAGTTGGTTCGAGCCGAACGACGAAGTTGATACTTGCTGGTCCGAGGTAGAATAGGGTTGAGTAGAGCGGTTGTCTTTGTCATGAAGACTCGCAGGTGATACATCAAACGTTGAAGCCATGATTGCGATCAAGAGAAGCGGGAGGGGTGGAAGTATATATGTAATTGGCGAACCTTAACTGGGTGAGCTCCCAATGTCAGATCACAGACTGGAGAACATAGCCTTCAAAGTGATACCGTTGAGTGAAGTGGAGTGGATCAGCTCCGGTGCCTAGAAACTAATCGGAGCTGCAGAAATAAATGCCGTTGAAATCCAACGGTTTGTTGCGGCTCATAAATGGGGGTATACAGAAGAGATCGCCTGAGGGTATTACAACAACAAGCGACAGGACTGCAGTGTAGTATCTCTTGATCAAAGAGTTGAGAAGGGGAGAAAGAGGAGGGGAAGAGGGCTGAATGAAGTTGGAACGCGGCGTTGCGCGCGAAAGCGGATCAAAGAGCGCTTAGAGGCCCCTGCTAAAAAGGTACAGTACTGCTACCGTGCCTATCCCATGTGCTTGATTAGTCCAGGGTATCAACCCAGCAAACAAGAGCTTTAGAACCCACAGATAGATAGGTAGATGTTAGATGGCACGAGATATGATATCAGCGCAGGCAGACTCCAATAGGGTCGATGTTGTGAACAGCACAGATCAAGTCTCAAGCAGCAGAGCGACGTTTGCTTGTTAGAGTGGTCTCGAGGTGGGGTTGTCACTGTAAGTTGTCGATCGCGATATGGCTCATGGAAGGGGTTCGCGTTTGAAATGAAGATAAACAGATACAATGGGCATTGGCGGCCTACTGGAGACAATGTGGAAGAAGTGCAAATGCAGAAGAAAAAATTGAACGGCAGGGCAGAGGCAGACTGAAGGGCAGACTGGGGAAGATGCCTGTGGCAGAACCAAACAGAAATGAGGCTTGACTAGATCAGTGAGAGCCGGCGTTTTGCTTAAGAGAAATCCAGATGAAGGCGGTAAGATCGTGTGGTAGTTGGTAGGGTCGAGAACAAGACGAGGGGCATTGCAGTAGCAGGCGCAGGCGTGACATACAGTACAGTACTGTACATACCTACATAATGGTACAGCCTGTTTCCAAATCTCCAATCTCATCCCAGTCCAGGCGCTTGTGTAATACACCTGTTGAAGGGTGGAGGACCGCCTTGCTGCAGGGTCAGGAATGGCTAGGACGGGCCGCTGGGCAAAAGGTTGTTGGACATCTATGGAGACTGTATTGCCAGATGTTGCGGTACTCAGTTCAGACACCAATATGCAACCAAAGACACTGGTATTCGTCTATCGTGCCACGACCATCTCAACGAGGCGTTCTCGATGGGGGCTCTGGTACCGAGGCGCATTTCACCAAGCCCCACGTAGCTTGGACCCTTGTTCCAGCTCCTCCATCATTTGACCACTTAGGCATTTTCCTATTTCCGACTTGGAGCATGTGTGTAAGCGTTGCAACACTACCGATGTTCCCTCGACCTCGAGATGGCACGTCAGTCGCTTTTTGCAGACAGTCAGTGACTGCCATGTCGCACTAGGCGATACTTGGTCAGCCTTGTAGGGTTTTCTGTTCTGATCTGATGTCACTGCCGATCTGAGACTGGTCTCAGGTAGCAAGGCACAAGGTATATTCGAACAAAAGATAATATCGTCTCAACAATGACCATTAGTCTAGTTTCTGAACCATTTGATTGAAACATTGAGATGTACGCTTCAGGTAGAAACGAAGATAGCTTTGTTCAAGTTTCTTAGCCTTTTTCCACTTTGTCTTGAGGCTGAGACTAGAGTCGCGACATGCACAGCCTCCCAGCTACTGTGCATGCATCAACGCGACAGGACCTGACAACTGTCGTCGATCGCAACCCCATCCTTTTATTATGCAACTGTGTTGGGGGCCATTATTGACAATGACATCGGTAGATTTCTTTTTTTTTTTCTTTTTTTTTTTTTTGTTGGTGCAGGTAATTATATCCAAGTCAAATACCCTCACTGTGATTTTGTACTGTTAGATCAAAGTCCTTGTGCCGTGTATTCCGAGAAGAGTCCGTCGTGTTTAGTACCTAGGTTCAGGTACTTTTAGCTCCTCTGTGTAATGTACTCGCTTGGGCGGTCGCAACTTGAATTTCGCTACGGTTTTGGTGTGGTAGCAGATAGGAATGGAATCTTGGTAACAATGGTTACATCGGAGCTGAAAAAGAGTCCCAATTCAATATTCGCTGGCGATAGCATGATCCAAATGTGACGTTGGAGGGCATGTGTGGTACTGAACATGTACATACAGTACGTATGCATCTTTCTGCACTCAGTAGCACACATTCTCCAGTTTTCTAGGTGCTGTCCTGTGATATGTTGTAATGCGTTCTTTATTGGGCAACCATTGCGCGACTTGTGGAGGACGAAATCGAAATCGTGATGAGCTGATCCGGTCTAGTCTAAGCTTGACAGCTCATCCAAGACGAACTTTATGACCGAATCCAAGCTTGAGGCTGTGCATGTCTCTGATTGAAGGGTCAAAAGCTTGTTTGGTGTTGTCTGAAAGATACGAGTTGGATTGAAGCTGTGGCTATGCATTTAATATTATCGAACGATGCAGGTTCCGGCTTATCATCAATGTTGTCCAATGATTGGCGCTGGTTGGTGTTTCTTTTCTTTTCTTTCTTCTAGATCAGGAATTGTTTATTTTGAAGTCAGCCTCTTGGTTTGGGATTCAGAGACGGAGCACGTGAGTATCAATCGCCATTGGTCCTTCCCAAACTTCAAGGCCATAAAGACTTGCTAGCCTAAGGCACACACAAAACAACTGTACAGTTGATATAAGCAACACAAGAAACATCAGAAGAAATACCAACATAAATGATATCACAATATTAGACACACGAGCTGATCAAAATCCATCACATACCTACCTACCTGCCTAAGTATCGACCGAGGTACCCTATAGTAAACCAAGGTGGTGTTTTGGTCAAGTGCCCATGCTCGCCTACTACTCATAAGCGTGACATGGATTGGCAAGTAGCACCCATGACTGACACCTTCTGCCACTAAACTGAATCAAGCCTCATATCATTCTTTCATCCTTAGGTACTTCAGAGCCCGTTCTATCATCGACTACAAGCGGTCGGGGAGAATAAACAACCGTCGTCTCTCGCTTCAAAGACACATAGATTCCTGTCTTTCAGTCCCTCCAAACACGTATTTGTCTCAGCGCCAGGGCGCCACAACTTGACCGCCATGTTCCAGGTTTGTAGCCAAAACGTAGCTTAATATCCGAGAGCCATCTAGTATGCTGAGCAAGCTTTTGGATATAGCCTCATCCGGACGAGAGATTCCACTTGCGCCTCCACAGAGCGCGATCCGTTGTGCTGACAACACAAGAGTAAGTGGGACGGAGTGGCTCACCAACAGCCGACATTCCCGCGTCGAGTAACCCCAGCCCAAACGCAATATCAGAGAGCCAATAATATCTACAGATCACTGACAAACATAGACTTGTTGAGATCAGAGCCGCTCAGCGTACCTTTGAAGGCGCATATGTTCGCACTGCTCTCGGTCAATTCTCCTTCGCCCTCATTATCCTCAAGGTCTTCACCGAAGAGTTCTACGCCATAGGCGCGTTGTTCGCTGTGTATGGAGTTGCCGTTATGCTAGTTGCCGTATACCGTCGGTACGAGGGTCAGAACCAGTTCTTCACGTCAGAGACTGCCGACGGTTCTTTGAAAAGAAAGTTTAGGACGAGCGGGAACAGTGTGTTGTTGCTAACCATGCTGAGTCTGAGTGCGTATATCACGTTGATGGTCTTGACATGGCGTCTGGTATCATGATGTGGGCGTGCTGCTACTCCTTCAAGTTATCTCTGACGTGCAGCAACTTCCATGGTCGCAATTACAATGGCTCACGTTGCGGTATATATGGGACACAATAGTAGTTTCTTGAACAAGCTCTTGAATGATAACCACTATTAACCTCGGTTGAAATTCCAGGTCATTTCTGTTTCCGTCACCACTCGTACTCGGCATCTAATATAATCCAGTTGCACGTCTTTAAGTTTCATATATCAATTCGAAGGAGACACAATCTTTACACAATGTAGTCAAACCATGTTATTATTAAGTCAGCGCTTTTGGCCTAGCAGACTCGTCTTGTTATATTGCTCGTGGCTGGTCTGTAGTCCAGCGTCCTAGACACTGGCTATTTTGCTCGCTCCCCCTTAACACACATCTTAAACCTTAAGGTTGTGCACCACTATCGAGGATCCGATCCGTGGATGAGTTCAAGGCATTTGATACTTTATCAGAAGCAAAACGACCAAATCACATCCACGAAGGAACCTTGTTAGATACAATGGCTAATCTAGGCCAGTGATCATTGTATATGATTAGTATTACTCAGTGCATATAACCTCCGCATTGAAATGCCAAAAATAAAACAACAACATTCGCTTCGTTTTCAACCATGCACCCGATCTATCTGCCGTCGTCCATGCCGTTTTTATTGTGATTGATATAAATTCATTGGTGGCGCGTTATTCATGACTTGCTGCCCATCATTGGCGAGCTGGAGCCCTTGATCCTGCCCCCTATTCGCCTGCGACCAATCATGGCCATAGGCTTCATTGCCCTTCATATATGTGTAATCGGTGTATGCGTTTGTTTGTTCCCAGGATGTGTAGTTCGTAGGAGGTACTGCCCCAGAGGGGAAGGGTATTGGTGTGCTCACGTTCGAGCCATCAAACCCAGGAACGACACCATTCATAGAAGTGGTGTATGCGTCGGACAAGGCAGACGGTCTTCGCTCGAATTGTCGCCCCGGGGCCATCAACGAGTATTGCGAAGGGTGGCTATTGTTTAAGGGCTCTCCCCCGTACGACATGGACCGTGTCGGTGGTGCGAAATGACCCCAAGCCGTATCAACGTTTCCTTGAGGTATGGATTCCGAGGTCCCTGGTGGCCAGCCAGACGGAGATTGTGCTACAGATGTAAATGGCGAAAATTGTGTGCTCATTGGCGACCCCGAGGCATAGGTTTGCCAAGGCGCACTTATTTCTGACGATGTGCTTGGGCTCTGATCAGGCGCCGTGATCATCCAGCTGGCTGGCGCCTGGTTTGGCGTTTCAACGGGTGTCTTACTTATTGGAGATGGTACAGTAGCTGCAACTAGTTGTTAATATGACTTTTGAAGAGATTGGAGGCAAGTGACAAACCGATCGTCTGAGGTTGAAATCCTACAGTTCCAGTGGCGTCTCCAGCCGTTGGAACAGTAATAGGGACCGGCCTTTTCGCTGGTGGAATGAATGATGTTTTGGGCTTCTTCGACTGTTCCACCGGCTTGCTGGTTGAAGTTGCTGGGGATGATGTTGTTGAGTTCCCCTTTGCCCCTGTAGATGCCCTAGACCCCTGCCTACCCCGTGAATCATCAACGGAGGCCTGGTCCACTGGAAAGAAACTGCATTCCTTTTTCAATCGAATGCAGTTGATACATCTTCCCTGTATATCATTAGGCGAAGCGATGCATCTGATCTTCCGACGCCGACAGTGACCTTGAAAAACGTTAAGATGTATGTACTCAGCGACGGCAAATTTTCAACTAACCACAAGCGACCGACGTACGGTGGTAGCCCAATTTGTTCCTTTTCTTTTCTCCCAAGCTTCCACTCTGTTGCTGTTGCCCATCGGCCTCTGTAGCAAGTAAAGAAACACCGTTGGGCGCTGAGTGTACCCCCTTCATATCCATGCCATGCTGTTGACTCAGTAGGGGAGGAGCTTGCTGATCAACCGTCGGCAAAGATGAAAGTTGCTGTGAAGGAATTGTGTATGAGGGTATAAAGCTCGGAGGCGGCGGTATGCCCATCTCATTGTCATCAGAGTGTAGTGGTGGATAATGGTAAGACATAACGCCAACCATAGAAAGCGGCCCAGAGGACAAGGTCTCCCAAGAATTAGCAACACCGAACGGGTACGGATTCGAACAGTCGGACGGTGATATAGCGACAGCCATGGACGTAAAGTTGTCGATATTGATACTGATGATGGGTTTGCCTAGATAATCTCAACCTTTTCAAAGTTTGAGACAACGACAATTGGTTGGAAGAGGACGATGTTGTAGAGTATATCCAGTTCGAAAATCCGCAAGCTGTTTAATGCAACCGTAAAATTCACAAAGTGAAAGCAGACATCTATCGAAGAGTTTCTCAAAGATCAAAGAAAGAGTTTGGATCACCCTATTATAGGGACCAAGGCACACGATGGGGAGGAAAATGGTGCTCCCGAGCGGCAGCGATGACAAGATCAGGGTTCCGTCCAGCTCAAAATGTGGTCCATGGTATGTTTTTGACTGGCTTCTGGTCCCAAGACGATCGACTTCTAGGGTTGACACGGACAAGGGTCTACGCTCTTAAAGATAATGTATCTAGCGGCAACTAAACCATGAGCCAGGAAAGGGGGGGCGTCTGGGGGTGTGAAGGATACAGATCAAGTCGGAGGGTGAACCGACCTAGGCGGTTTAGCTTACAGCTTAGCAGATGCCCTTGTGGATCTACAACTGGTGAGTACCGACGACTAAAATGGTGGATAATAGATGGATGGTGACAATTGAGTAGTTAGAGCGCCACCGGGATGTTATATTGGCTCAAAGCCAGTTGGGTGCAACATGGGCAACCTGAGCGGTTATCGACAGGTTGGTGATCGATGATGTCCGGCACTCTTTTTCAACTCACTGTCCTTCTTTCCTTCTCTTGTCTATGCTAGGTGGCAGTGGCTAGCACTCCTGCAGAAGTACATACTGTAAGAGCACCATTAGTCTGTTGATGACAAGCGGCCAAGACATTCCTGCTCCAAGACCGCGGGCTGTGATGGGCCAGCACAAGTGCCAACAGGGTATCCACGATCAAAGCCAAAGGTTAAGATCCTGGAAGTTAACAGGGGTGATTAAGAGAGCAAACCACATTTGCTTTTCGGGTGGTTCTTCAACAGGCGCGCGGGGGGGAACACAGTACAGTAGTGTAGATCTCTCGATACTTTCCAAGAAGTACAGTGATAGTATAGGTGCGGACGACCGAGGTATTGAACTGGTTGAGAGGAAACAGTATGGATTCAGCAGGTCCGTGGAGAATGTCGAGCCCGTCGGGTTTTTTTCTTTCTTTTTTTCTTCTTTTTTTTTTGGAGTTTAGGAGGTCATGTCTTGAGTCCCAGAATGCAGTGGTCCCAACCTCCACTGAGATGCGTTCGGTGATGGCGGTTGCGGAGGAACCTTGCCAGCAATTCGATTGTTCTTGCCTGTGAGGCTTACTGTACGAGACCATGATCCTTGTGTGTATACGAATGCCGGGACCGGGGCACCAGGGCATCGAAGCCGGGGCCCCGACGCCTTGCCAGGAGGTCGTCTATGTATGTATATGAATGAGCATGGGCATCAGTGTTGACGTGAGTGATGCTCCCCCTCCTGCATCAGTCCCAGCACATGTCAAGGCCTGGCTTTGAATATTGGTGTGAACTATTGACAGTGCGGAAATGCACAAGGTTTGATTCGGTGGGCGGTTGGGGAGGGAATAGAGAGCATCAGAAGTTATGCTTGTCCAGCCAAGATCCCAAATGGTTAGGGGTACTTTTGATAACAGGGCCTGAGGTCAAAATCCCAGCAAACAAATAGAATGCCCCATCCCAACTGTACATCTTGAGACAGAGCATTGTCACCGGAGAGTTGGTCCATAGTTCATGGTCCCTAAAGTGGCCCTCTGGTCCGATTCGTGCCATAGTGATGTCGAATTGGGGCGTTACAAATACAGTATATTACGTCTCAGCTCAGGTACTGTTACCCCTTCTCTCCACTTGTTGATATGTGCACGTACTAGTATTTCGACACCGGATGCTGGATCCTAGAACCCGCCGACCCAATTTGGGGAAAGGAAGAGAAAAAAGCAACGTTCAGGTAGTGCTAAAAACGACCAAGTGGCTGGTCTCAGTACTGTTAAATATCTGCTACCAACCAGTATTTTCTTTCTTGTCGCATTTCTAAACTTTTGTGAAACCAAGAGAATTGAGTTATATCTTGCGAGGGTCCTTGATCCTCTGAGATCTGTCCACTCCAACTGCGTGCAGAGCCTGAAATTAGTGGCACAGGTACATACATGACATCCCAGCTGAAGCTGGCATCGACCAAGTTGTGGGTAAGCAAAGTGATTGATATCCGCAAGATCAACCCAATGCGGTAACGGGGTCGAAAAACAAGGTTCAGCCAGAACGCAAACCACTTACTGGACGTTATGGGCGAGGAAGGTCAGTTCTCAATTTGGCGACATATATTTGCTGAGTAGTGCTCCTTGGTTGGACTTGGGCTCGAGGTTGTATGTCTGTGCGTCGATAATACCTCTGTATCAGTTCTGACAGCTTCACAGAGAGGCAAGAGATTATCATGAAGCGAATTCGCTTGGCAAATGTCGCTTGCCGGGGTACTGAACCTATCGATATTGCAGATCTCTTCAAATTTGTGGACCACGTCAAAAGCAGAATTGAGTACCTTGGTTCCCAACCTAATAAAAAGAGCCCCGAAATAATGGCACAGGATTGCAGAACCCTTGCGCAGGATCCCCGGCAGGCAGGTAAGGTAACATAGCCTACCTGTCAAGATATCAAAGTCTCAATGAGACCGCACAAATGCGGCAATTGGCTTGAGAAGGTAGGTAGTTAGTTACTGGATGTGCTGCCTGCAGCCAGAGACATGCAGAAAGTGATATTTGCCGATGTTACCTAGCTTTTTAAGTGGTGCCCAAACGGATTTCTGGTAAGCTCCATGCTGGCGGTGTCTTGGATGAAAAGCAAGCAGATCCTATCTCTTTTCTTCCATCCATTCTGCGCTGTGCTGTGCTGTGCTGACTACCTGTAAAAGGAGACCGGGGTGCCCGAGGTATCCTCAGAGAAAACGATAGCCTGCTTCGAAGAATGAGAAAGAAGCATTGATTGCTGCTGAATTATGGGAATTGCGCGGGATGGCTAGAGAGTTCAGATTTTCTCGGTAGATATCCGTACTCCGAGTCGATCTGGGGATACTCCCGGCGCTAAGATGGGACTGGTCTGGGCGAAGCCTGTGATAGCTGCTTGTGCAATTAGTGGCAGTAGATATGGGGCTACGAGCGACTGTGTTGGACTCTGCGAACTGCCTACCCAGAGGGGAAATCGTTGACTCAGATGAAGTCGGTGTTAGGGGATAAAATTGGTCACGGTTATCGGACCCTCAATCAAGGCATAAGACAGGCACTACGAGTAGAACAAGACAGCAGGAGACGCCTGCTAAAATGTCTTGAACAGGAGCCACCCAATGGCAGCAAAATGGTTAATACTCGGCAGCATCAGTCAGCTTGCTTTTCTTGGCAGGGACTGCCTTGCCCACCCACTGATTGACGGGAATCTATGCTCCCGCAGGTGCACGTGCCCTGACGTGCACTGAACTTCCTATTCGGGTACGCACTGATCTCCTTTAAAAGCCCGTCTTGCCTGCGCTATCTCTCTTTAGCTTCTCCACTTCAGCTGCTTTTGCTCCACCATTCTCGTCAAGTGCCGGCTCACCAATAAGTAGTCTACTAGGCAGACAGATTCTCGTCGATATCAAATATTTTGTGACAGGCTCAATGAAGCAATTGAAAGCGACAACTATTTTCCCTTACAATAATGCACCGTCTTCGCCACCTCCAACGATACTTTGGAGTCATTATTTCTGCCCCCAACTCCCCGGCATGTGGCGTTGTGATAAAACATCTGTGCTGAAGCTACATATGTCGAAACTGCTGTCAACTGAATCAAATACCTGAAAGGCATCAGAATGCTTCACTCACCCTTTGCCAAATGTCAGCCAGTCCAGTCTCCTGGAGAGAGTCGCCTCTCAGGTACCATTGGCCAGCGGCGGTACAGCCACTCGGCAATAAGAGTTTAATATTCCGCAACAAAGAGGTGCCGAACTTTCAACTAGAGGTAAGTATGTTCAATTGAGAACAAATCTCATCGTCATACCATTGTTGCTCTACTTTACGGGGTCTAGCTTAGCACCAGATCTGGCGGGGGAGGCTTGCACCGTTTGAATCGTTCCCCGATCCCTAGGCACACGACGCATCTCAACTGTCTTTCATAACCCAACCAACTGCCAAACTCGAGAGATAGTAAAACAAGATCTCTAATCGGGGCTTGTTGCATCGGACGCCAAGCTCGGGTGTCTTGGGACCAGCCTCCAAAAGCTTGTGAAGTCAAAAAATAACGTCAATGTGTCGGTCTACAAGCGATACGAGATGCAGCCCAGATATCCGCATCTCGCACTGGTTTCGGGGATATCGTACCACCTGAAACAATGCTATGAGAGGCAATGGCTCTTTTTTTATTTTTAATCCTATCTCGCAATACGTCACCTTCTGAGCCTTGCGCAGTTATCGTTCGACTGATCGTGAACTGATGGAGAGGAATCCATTGTCAAAATGAGACTAGGTTGCGAGTCCCTACGTGTCGGAACCAAGGCCCTTGCATCAAAATTGATCAAAAGCTGTAACGGTCATTGGACTGTAATTTTCCGTGCCCCGTCCTGACAGACATGTGTTGCACAACGTTTGCTCCAGGGATGAAAGGTCTCGAGTTGCACAAAGCTGAAGCTCGCCCTCAAGTTGCGATGGCTAGAATTCCACTGGGCCAAGCGGCTCAAGGTCGCCATTCTTTGTCGTCAAGGAGATAGGTCCGCCAATTAGGCATGCCAACTTTCTGGGAACACCATGCAAGAGAACCATAGATGATTGGCGTCCTTCACAGCATGATCTTCAATCATGACATTGGAGTCGGATCCACTCCCTAGGAAATTTTTCAAGTCTTAACTAGTAACTAAACCCCTAGCCTTGAAACCTTTAGTAAAAACTCCCGACAGCTCGGCCATTCTAGTCCCAATTACTGGAGACAGGAACTTAAACTTGTGACCTGCATCCCATGCAGCTATAAGGAGGTCCGAGCTAGTTGTTTCTTTTTACACATGTAAAGCAACGGGATCTGTTGATCCGTGTCCTCAGTTGAGTCAGTCAGTAGCCAAGGTCGAGACCGTAAAACATAAAAAAGAAAATTGGCCGCTTCACTTTATATGTGCACAGACCCTAAGTATTGAGACCTGCGGTTTGTGGTGGGATCAAGTTTGAATTGTTATTTGATTCTGGGGACAGATTACGAGGTCACTTGACGCTGGTCCAGTTACTTTCTGTTCTCCTATTCCTCCATGTACGACGCCCCCTCATACAGCTTTGTTGGTGGCAGCATCATCCCATATCTCGGTCATAACACTCCGGCTTATCAAACAAGCAATTAGTTACTATTACGGAGGTGAAACTACTCAAGTTGTTGCTCTGAAGCTACCTTTGTTGGGAGGGGGTCGAGGTGTACCATTGCAGCTCGTCTACTCTGCCAGCATCACCGGAACGGCATCGATTCTGGCGCATATGTAGTTGTCATAGACTCTGCTGCGACCTGGCTCTTGAATATAGGCATGTTATTGTTTGAATCTTAAGGCCTGCGTCTCTTTTTCTCCTATAACCACCTAATAACACTGCACTGTCATGATATCTGATGCCAGGTAGGGTCGCGGCACAGCCAATGAGGTGTGTCGGAAGCGCCGATCACTAATGCGGTGATTACAGCGTGACGTGCAACCGTGCCACCTCGCTGCGTTAGTTAGCTTGATATCCATTCCTCGTTGCTTTTAAGGTGACGGATATGAGATTGAGTTTTCTGCTTTCCAGCACCATGAAATCGGTCAGGGGATGCAGGAACGAGGAGTTCTTGAGCCGCTAGCAGTCTCGATCAGAGCAAAGCAACGCGCCAGGAAACACGCCTCTGCACTTTGGGTGGAATTGGGTTAGGTCGCAGATGATGGCTTGGGGGCAAACGGCGAGTGCTGCATCTAACTTGGTTGGGTGTTGTACGAATTTGCTTTTTCTGGCTTTAACAGGGCATTGCCAATGGCTCGGCCGAGTCTCGGAACTAAAACACAATGTTGGAGTGTATTGAGTACTCGTTACGAAATCCATTCCATCCAGTGTTACACAAGACTCTTGGCTTCTGTTCGTCTAGGGTAACTGGGAATCGCACATCAACAAGCACCACTGACTGTGATATTCAGCTGTATCAGTCCTGTCGATGTCTCTGTTACATCTAGTGAATCTCCTCTAAATTCCAGGCCATTGACTTTCGAATGGTATGGTAAAAGCATAACTAAAATAGGCACTGGGGACCCCGAAACAGGGTGTGTAGCTTCCATTCCCTTAACTCTAGGATAGTGGAAATCCCGGTATTGGGGAAACTTTCCAATTGTGTGGTTTAACTAGCTGATCACCACGGCACTACACAAATTGAGTTCAATCGGCCCGTTCAATTGAATAGAAAATGTAATGTATGATGAATCTCAAAGTTAGCTAAGCTTAGGATTTGCGGATAGTGCTTTGAGAGAACTTGGTAGTCCTATCAGATGGTGGTGTGGCCAGAAGCTTAGTCGGCTGGCTAAAAGCAACTTGTCCATAGTCGTTGGATGGAAATGCATACATAAGTAAAATGTTAATATTGACTACTTGCTTGTATCGGAGGTGTGTTATTGTAAATGAATGGCTGACAGGTTGATCGTTGGTCTCGAGTTGAACATTAATTAGTAGAGCATTGCAAGTTGAAATGATGTATACAGAACCATTTAGGGTGAAGCTTAGTAGGTTAGCATATAATTGTGCTTATTGGTGACAACTGCCTCTTAGACTACTAAGTAATGCGACCTGCAAACACTCTCGTTATAGCCAAGCAGGAACCCGTTTGCACTCAAACGAGTACTCGTTGGCTTATTGTTGAGCGACCCCACACAGATACTGAAGACTACTGTTTGTGTAAGTGAAAAGAAAAAAGACAAGACATAGAAAGAACGAAAGATACACTGTAAAATACTATACAACATCCTAATGATATACAGTGTTGATGCTATCCACAACTAAATGCACTGTGCCCCAGTAATTATAACCACAAACAGAGTTGGTTGGATCCTTGGTAGTAGAGGCTGACGTTGTATCGCACGACTAACCTAACCTACCTTCACAAGTTGCACGCAAAAGAAGGACATTGCTACTGTTTGATACCTATCAACAAGCCGCATCACTGGAACTTGGGCTACCTCTAGCACAGCATAGCACAACGAGCGTCAGCATCAAGAAAGCCACCGCCATTTTTTGTTTTGTATTTTGCTTTGCATTGGCAGTGCGAATGGAACATACGTCATCTGCAACTGCACAGCCGTAGCTACAGTACCTACCTACCTAACATGAGCGACCTGCAGCGAACATGGGCTAAAGCCAAGTTCGGCGTCTCTAACGATCCCTTCGATGAACTCCAAGAGGAGCAGGGTCAGGATGTACTCCCTGAGCTGCCAGAGCCTGTCGACGATGACTCCTCCTCCGCCTCGTCAGCCTCGTCCGTCTCATCAACTGGAACCATTATCCCCTCGCCCAACCAAAAGCTGTTCGCTCGACCTCAAGGGTAGTTGACAATCAAGTTTGATATCGAGTAAAATATCACGGGACTGACAGGCTATAGAGTCGCCCGTGGCAGGACCTTGGAGCAGATTCCCTGGACAACTTACTTTGAGCGCGAGGTATCGTTGAAGTCGGAGCAAGATCCGGAAGTCATTTACCATGCTTATTTGACATCGCCCGTGGGCAAGGGGCCACTGTTTGTGATGCATCATGGAGCCGGCTCATCTGGACTGTCATTTGCTGTTGTGGCTTCTCAGATAAGAAAGCGCATTTCGACGGCGGGTATCCTGGCCTTGGACTGTAGGGGACATGGTTCGACATATGCCCCTGAAGACAAAGCGTTTGACATGAGATTGGATACGCTCTCATCAGATCTGTACAATGTCGTCCAGCTCACAAAGACTGAGATGTCATGGCCAGAGATGCCCCCGATAGTGCTCGTGGGGCACTCACTAGGCGGAGCAGTCGTAACTGATCTGGCCAAGTCCGGGAAATTGGGTACATCAGTTCTGGGCTATACAGTGCTGGATGTTGTCGAAGGCTCTGCTATTGATGCACTGCAGAGCATGCACACCTACTTGTCTACGAGACCTCTGGGCTTTGCGACGCTGCAAGCAGGTATCGAATGGCATATTCGATCACGGACAATACGCAACTCCATATCTGCCCGCACGTCTGTTCCTGCGCTGCTCGTCTTCAACGAGAACGACGACCCAACGCGGCCGTGGAGATGGCGGACCAACCTGGGTGCAACGCAACCTTACTGGGAGGACTGGTTCGTAGGACTGAGCAAAAAGTTCTTGGAGGCAAGAGGAGGAAAGATGCTTCTGCTCGCCGGAACGGATAGATTGGACACTGAGTTGACCATTGGACAAATGCAAGGTACGTTTGGACGTGATCCTTTTGGTACTTCACGCTGATCACAATGATAGGAAAATATGCCCTACAGGTGTTTCCTGAGGCTGGCCACTTCATTCATGAAGATTTGCCGGAAAAGACGGCAGTGTCGTTGGTCGATTTCTTCCGCAGAAACGACCGCACTGCTCTTGTGCTTCCCCCGAAGGTATCCGATCTTATCAAACAAGGCAAAAGAGTATGAAGCGAGTGAGAGTCACCGATGGACCGGTAAAGTCCAACGGGGTTGCTCGCAACGTCGCCTTCATTAAACTTTATTTACGGATAAGCAACATATGATATACCGAGGGCCGAGTTACGACGTTGACCGCACATTGAAAGTGGGTATGGCAGCACGAGGATTCGCAAGAAATGAAACGATGCCGGCATATTGCTCACAACTCAGAATTCAGTGGTATGGAATAGAATTTGATACAAACACATGGATGGCTGCTGAGAGCACTGGGACATACATAAATGATGGCGGCGGCGGCGTCTATTGAGCAGGCGCTAAAAGGCAGGTAGTCTTTGATCGATAACCGGGCTGGACCCTCAAATAGAGTTGGGAATTGACACGCTAGAACAGTCAATAAGTGATGGCGAACAAACATGTTCAGAAGTTCAAGACGTTATGCTTCAAGCCTCCATATCTGCCGGATGTGCCTGGCCCTGCTTTTCCCTTTCTGATGTGCTTGGGCCCTTGGCAGATCCTCAGGGGATCACAAAACCTAACTGCTGAAAGTTTAAGATACAGCATCAGTGAGTTAATCCATGTGGCCCAAGAGCAAGCTCTCAGGTCATTTATTCTGACATGTTAAAGCTTGGAGGTCAACTTTTCTGTTCACCCCCTAATCGGGCATGCTCAATAGCGCCACCGCCATCGAAAGAGGCTAGCTGGGTGTCTAGGCTGCTAGTGCTCGACTTGTTGAGATGTGAAACTCGACTACCTTGTGGTTGTGATATAGATGTAACTATCATCCAGTGTCATACTGCTCCGAGGAAATGTCACCAAACATACATTGTTTGTTAGCTCTCTCATCGTTGATCAATCCAATTCGATTTACATTGTAGCGCTCCATCGATGTTTCATCGTGAATCATTGCTCTGCAAGGCTCATCTTGAACCGCTTGCAAGTTCATAGCTAATTTAACTTGGCGGGAGTCCGAGGACCGTCAATCCTCCGAGATGGTCTGGAATATGGGGAAGCTGGAAGTCGACAATTGGCTGCTCAGCGATCTGCATAGCAACCGGGGGGCATATTGGCATGTTATTTTCGCCGCCAGCGTGTTTCCGAAGGGCTGGGCTGGGCTGGCGCCCGCTGGGTCCTTGTCCCACGTACCTACATTAATGTCACTAGGCCTTGATAGGCATTGTGAGCTTATTTAGTTGAGAATGGAATTGTCTTAAAAAGGGAGAGGGGAGACCATGCTTTATTAATCTAGACGCGCGTACCAAAGCTTTTGTTTTACTTTATTTGACTTTACAACCTCTCGTTCCTTGTCTTTTGTCCTTCTTTCACGTCAGTAATCTATCAACTACCGAATAATCACCATGAAGCTGTCTGTTTTTACCTCCGTCGTTCTCGCTGGCCTTGTTGCCGCTCAGCAGGAGAAGCTTCCCAAGTGTGCGGTATGTCGCATTCTCTCTACCATCTGTCGATGACAGGTACATTAGATGTCGCCACGCGAGAAGCCATGCTAACCTGTCGTTTTATCCTTTAGCAACCCTGTGTTGATCAGTACACCACTGGCGGGGGCGTCGCTGGATGTGGCCAGCTCGACATCAAGTGCATCTGCAGCAACAAGAACTTCCTCTCTGGAATCGCCTGCTGTCTCGAGAAGGAGTGCGATGCTCAGGGCAAGGATACAGCCGTCAAGTACGCCAAGCAGATTTGCGCAACTGCCGGCGTGACCGATCTCCCCGACGATGTGAAGTGCGACAAGGGCGCCGCTTCTTCTGGCACTGCTTCTGGCACCGCAACTGGTGCCACCACCCCTACCTCGAGCGACAGCAGCAACACCGCCTCTGCCACCGGCGGCTCCTCCACTGTTGAGCCCAACGCTGGCGCGCGCGAGGGCGCCGCTGGTTTCATCGGTGTTGGAATGGCTATGCTTCTTGCCCTATAAAGTGTATTGTGAATTGGGTTGAGCTAAGCGTTTGCCTCTTGTCAAGAGGAGGGATGTAATGACAGTGGACTATCAGTAAAGCCCACTGGCTGTTTTCTGTTCTGTTCTATGCAAAGAGCTGAGTTATGGAGTTTGAAACCATGTACTACTTACTACTACTACGCGATCGTCGCAAAGCTGTCATTATTGGCACTGGCAATAATACAACTTGGTAACCTTTGCTTGAAACTTGTTCTGTTAGAGCAAACTAGCTGTTATCCGTTGGCTATCGATTTACTTTCTTCTATAGAAATGTGTTTGTGCCGTCGTGTGTTGATTGCATCGAATCGGTTGACTTGAAGCGTTACACTAGAATCATTATTGGAGGTTTATTGAAATCCCTGTTGGTTGTTGAACCTTGACAAAGAATAGACCAGCAGGTTTTCGTATACAATCCATCCATTGACGATGAATACTCCCTTGTTGATAAAGCGGGTTCCGATGAAGATGGATGGGATGCTCTTTGATAAACGAAGGACACCCTAACCAGTGACCCCACTAACAACGTCACTGGATAACATGAACAGTGAGAACAACCCCACCATGCAAGAGCTCTATTGAAGAATGGTCCAAATCTCTCTCCACCATCATACGTGAATCTTTTACACTCTTGTTGTCCGCACATATCTCGACAATGGCTCCCAAGACAATCATTGCTCCCTCTATCCTGTCGGCTGACTTTGCTCAGCTTGGCCATGACTGTGCCCGCACCATGAAGCAGGGCGCGGACTGGCTCCATGTCGACATTATGTGCGTTACAACTCGATGATGAAGCAATTGCCATCATACTGACTTGACAGGGACGGTCACTTTGTCCCCAACATCACCTTCGGTCCTCCCGTCGTTGCTGCCATCCGAGGCCACGTCGATCAGCCCACCGAGGCCCACGGCCGGGGCACCTTTGATTGTCATATGATGATTGCAGAGGTAGGCATTGCTTTGCGAATGCGAACATGAGAGATGCCGAGAAGCTTACGACGATGATGTAGCCCAAGAAATGGGTCAAGGAGTTGAAGAAGGCTGGCTGCAACCTTTACTGCTTCCACTACGAGGCTGCCTTCTCCAGCGCTGCCGAGAATCCCGAGGATCAGACCGACGAAAAGACCAGCCCCAAGGCACTTATTCGATATATCCACGACCAAGGACTGTTGGCTGGTATTGCTATCAAGCCTGATACTTCCGTCGATGTGCTATGGGAGATCCTTGAGAATAGTGAAGAGAAGGAGAGACCTGATGTGAGTCTGACTCGCATATCCACCTAGCACATTATGCTGATATATAACTAGATGGTTCTTGTCATGACTGTATACCCCGGCTTTGGTGGTCAAAAGTTTATGGCTTCCGAGTTGCCCAAGGTCCAAGCCCTCCGCAAAAAGTACCCCGAGCTCAATATCGAAGTTGATGGTGGTATCGGACCCAAGACAATCGACGAGGCTGCTGATGCCGGCGCCAATGTCATCGTTGCAGGAAGTGCTGTGTTCGGAGCCAACGATCCTTCCGAGGTTATCGCACAGTTGCGCCAGTCGGTTGATGCTCGAAGTGCGAAGTAAGTTTGTGCTATATATTGAGAGAGTACTACTAGGTATAGATAGCAACGATATGATGAGAGATGATTAAAAAAGTGAAAAGCTGGCTTTTGGATGGAATTATGAAGATAGGTCCCCGTATGTTTTCTGGCAAATTCCTGACGTTCTGTTTCAGTGCTTCTATTCGTCCTATGTCGTTGCTCTAAGTTCTGGTGAGGCTGCAGCGATGTAATGAGTACAAATTTTGGCGCGTATCTGCGGTTGGCGATCCAATCTAAATTCAATTCATCATTCATAGAATTATTCGTACGTATTTATATTGCAATCTTGAATTGTTAGTCGACCGAAACCCCATCGTCGCCTACTTGTATACATTGAGCATGTATACGTTTTGCTACCCTGCTGCGTTCAGTCATTGATCAGACGAGGTCCACTATCGGCCCCATCATCATGGCTCATGGGAGCTCTTGCTAGCGTCCGCAGCTGTTCCATGACGAGGAATTGGTTAAGGAACAGGAGGATTAGATGCAATTGAGACACGATACAAGAAAATTCAGTAGCGGAAGGACAAATCATTCACAAATTGAAAAGAAGATAGTTGAATAAACTTGTGGCAATAGGTCTTCAGACCGTCTATCTGCAGGGTACATGATATGGGTTCTCAAGTCGAGGATGGGTCGATTTTCGGAACCAAAAATTTCAAAAGATTGGCAACGTCAGCCCATATTTGCGACCAACCTTAACTTTTCTCAAATCCCAAATTTATTTCCAACGGCAACCCTTTCTCTTTTCTCCTCGCACAACCTTTCCAGATCCAATTCCATTGCGCGATCCATAATGAAAAGAAAAGCGGGAGCTGCTGCCTCCAAGGCCAACAAGAAAAAGTCAAAGCCTTGTGAGCGAAGCCAGTTGCTCCAGCGAAAGCTTCCACTAACAAATCGTCTTAGCCCTCAGCGCCGAAGAAGCTCAGAAGCGATTCCGCGCCGGCCTGTTTGATAAGAAGGTCCTCAAATCCTACACGAAACAGTATGCTCAATCGGAACCTTACAAGCACGCCGTCATCCACGACCTTGTCGACGATTCCCTCCTCCGATCAGTGCGCAGCGAGATCGAGGCCAACGTCGAGTTCACACCCAAGGAGACCGATATCTACAAGATCCACCAGTCTGGAGATCTTGCCAACCTCGACGGTCTAGACGATGAGTCGCTGGCCAAGCTGCCGTCGCTCCTCAAGCTTCGCGACGGTATTTACTCCGAGGCCTTCCGCAACTATGTGTCCCACGTCACCAATTGCGGCCCATTAAGTGGTCGCAAGACAGACATGGCCATCAACATCTATACACCGGGTTGCTATCTACTCTGCCACGATGATGTCATTGGCAGCCGTCGCGTCAGCTATATCCTGTACCTGGTCGACCCCGATACGCCTTGGAAGCCTGAATGGGGTGGCGCGCTGCGTCTGTTCCCCGTTCAAGAGCTTAAAGATAAGGAGGGTGAGGTTGCAAAGACTCCTCTACCCGACGCCACAAAGGTTATCCCACCTGCGTGGAACCAGCTGAGCTTCTTCGCAGTTCAGCCTGGCGAGAGTTTCCATGATGTAGAGGAGGTCTACCGTGCCGAGACGGAGAAGCAGCTCAAAAAGGAGGGCGGTCGCATTCGTATGGCTATCAGTGGATGGTTCCATATTCCCCAAGTCGGAGAAGATGGCTATATCAAGGGCGAGGAGGAGAGAAACGCCAAAAACAGCGGCTTAATGCAGCTTCAGGGCAACCCTGCCCAGTACGACATGCCTCAACCTCAAGTTATGAAGGTCGACAAGTCGGAAGCCAGCAATGGCTTCGACGAAGCCGATCTTGAGTTCCTACTAAAGTACATGGCCCCCGCATACCTGGTCCCAGACGCTCTGGAGGAGATCTCAGAAACCTTCAACGAGATGTTCGAGATCACTCTTCCGGACATCCTAGGCAAGAAGTTTGCTCAGCGCCTTAGAGACTATGTCGAGGCCGAGGAGAAGAAGCCCGTGCCGCAGGACACTGCTACAATAGAAAAGAAGTCTTCATGGCGCGTGGCCAAGCCTCCTCACAAGGCTCGTTACATGTACCAACAGCCCGATAAAATGCGCACTTCCAAGGAAGAGTCGCCGATTACTGAGCTTCTTGACGTTTTCCTGCCAAGTCGCCAATTCCGCCAGTGGCTTCAGATGGCCACCAAGACCACCGTTGAGAGTGCAGACCTTCTTGCTCGTCGTTTCCGCCGTGGCCTAGACTATACCCTTGCCACTGGCCATGAGGGAAAGGCTCGCGTTGAAATCAACCTTGGTTTCACACCTACCTCTGGCTGGGGTGAGGACGAAGAAGAGGAGCCCGAGGACGAGCAGAATGACGAGGACTCCAAGGGCAAGGGCAAGAACAAGGGCAAGGCTGTCGAGAAGAAGAAGAACGAGGAGGAGGTTCCTGAAGTCGGTGGACAAGAAATCTTCATGTCAGGCGATGATGATGCCGATGAGGACGCAGCCGTGTACAAGACAGGCGGCGATGACGATAACATCCTCTTCTTCCAGGCTCCTTCTTGGAACAAGATGACCATTGTCTTGCGTGACAGTGGCGTTCTCAAGTTCGTCAAGTATATTAGCAAGAGTGCCAAGGGTGATCGATGGGATATCTCTGGTGCTTTTGAGGTTGAAGAGGAAGACGACGACGACCATGAGGAAGACGGAGATGATGACGAGGAGGAGGAATTCCAAGGCTTTTCGCCGTAATAGAAGACGATACAAAGATTTAAGTATATCTTGCAACGATAGATACCATGACATAAAAGCACGGCAATGATTTAAAGTCTGTTTGAATAATGATAAATTTCCATTGTCTTATTTCCCAAATTGATATGTGAGAGTCAATAAGACTCAGCCATGGTATCGCTGTAGTCAACGCCCTATATACCCATAATTCCAATATGTACATTTAGATTTGTGAATGATTTTAATGCCCCGGGTTGCCATTAACCCATCCGTCGTTCTTTCATAATTCCAGAGCCGGCTCTGATTTGTCGTTAAAGAGGCTGGCCACTTCTGCCTGTAGTAGCTCTGTGACACCCTGAGCCTCTTGGGTTCTGCCCGACTGAGATAAGTGATTAACAGTGTCGTGCCCCAGGAAGGCAAGCCACGAGACAGTGCTCAATTTGGCCGGCTTGGCCTTCTTAGGCCCAATAGAGGTTACCAACCTTCTTAGCCTCTCCTTATCTTTGAAGAAGTTCAGCGCAGGAAGATGGTCAGGGTGTGTTGGGTGATAAAGGTGAAGATGGGCTCGTTCCAGGAGTAAGGGCTGAGATAGACGATCGGCCGTAGCGATATGAGCATCGAAGAGCTCTTCGGATGGCGCGGGTCGACTGTAAGACTCGACGGTGGAGAACCATGATACAGAGCGCCACGAGGAAACCAGAAGTTCCGAGAGTAAGGGGCTGGTCCTAAACAATTGCTGCGCTTGTAACATGGTGGAGATGCCTGAATCAAGGTTGCCATACTGAGGCTGACACTTTGTCTTAACGAGCTCTCCGAGTAAATACGATGCTCTCTTGAGACGCTTTTCCTTGGGGATATCTCCAGAGCTGCCGTTGACTGTTCGCACAAGCCATTCCCAAGCAACTTCCTCCATTCCCTCTGCCACTAAGAAAGGGGCCAGTGTTCGAATAAAAGTCTGGTTGTCCATGAACCGCAGGTCTTGCTCGGCGCCGCACGATCGAAGCCATCTTATAACACGGCCCGATACTCCTGATGTAGCGAGGCCTGCAAGACCAGCTTCTTGTGCTTGAAGTTGCTTCGCTTTGGCGTGCATGCAACCGATCGCAGCCTTTGGTGTCATCAGTCCTCGGGCTACGGCATAGTCAAAAACTTCTATAGGATCACGGGCTGGTGTTGCCAAATTCGGCGTTGCTAAACTTGTTGGAAATGTTGATGCGACATCTTTATTGTAGCTGAATAGCGGGTTGGCTAGAATATCCTTCAAATGGAGGTTTGCAGCCGACAGTCGGCCATGATTTGTTGGATCGACAGATTTCGCAGCAGGCTGGGCCGGGCTATTGGGGCTCTCTCCATATTCGCGATCGAGCTGCTTTCGAAAGGATGTCTTGAGACCGTCGAGAAGCTTCTGAGACTGTTGTTTCGACAAGGGTAGGGGTTCGTGATAGGATGCGAAGAGATTCTTGAGCGACTGAACGGACTTGGTGGTGAACATGATTGGCAAAAGGGCAATTGATGAGCTGAGTGGACAGAGATGTCAACAACAGCAAGCCCTGCCCTAGATGAAGCCGATACTGTAGATAACGGTTCAACAGATCGTCACGTATGTCGCAAAAGGCGGGGTTATGGGTGATGTGTTTGGGTCATGCGTCCTCTCGTTGAACCTGGCTGGAATGATGCCATCGTCGAACGAGTCAAGCCACAAAGCGGGACTTTGAAGGTCATGTGATGCAAAGTATTGCGCCTTAAGTGGCGTAGCATAACAACCTCTCCAAACCTGGCCCGGAACTCATTTTAAGGATTTACTGGTTTTGACCAAGCATTATCAATCAGATAGGCTATACTATCACACACCTTGCGGATATGACAGCCCCTATTAGAGGCGAGTGAATGAATCGAACGTGAATATCAATTGAGTGTTATCCAAAGCAAGGAGAAAGCTTGGGTGGATCCAAATTGCGCTAAGGGTGGTAAAGGTTGCAGCAACCCCCTGGCTTGGATTAATGGCCTGTCCACTGGTGTATCACGACTTCGATTGAGATCTAGCCTCTTCTTTTCTCACGCTTGACAGACACCTGAGAAAGTACTGGTACATCGATCTCCAAAGGGTACCTGACAGCAGCCAGCCAGCCTCACACAACCATGAGCGTGAGCGCTGACAGCCGAACTTTCAGGTGCCGCATTCTCAAACAAGCAAAGACGCTGTATTGACAAGAAAACGCCCGAGTGTAACCACCAATTGCGTCTCAATAAGACTCAAACACAGCAGATAAAAGAGCGGTGATGAGAGCGTCCATGTAGACATGCATTGGATTGCATAGACTATTGTCGAGCACTTGTCTGGCTCTCCGCATGAAGCATTTGATAGGCACGTCCCTGTCCCTGGAGTGCGAATGTGACGTCCTTCTCCAACATCCAAGTTCAAGTCCGATTCTTTGTTACGTGCTCGTGTGGGCTACTCGCAGGGGCCCGAACGCGGCGAGCTTCATGATCCTTGGTTGGATTTGGGGCTAAGCGACGAGAGGAAGGCCAAGTCTCTCTCTCTCTCTCTCTCTCTTTCTGTCTGTCTGTCTCTGTCTGATGGTTTAGGTACCGAGTAGCACGAGAACGGCTAGGGATAGAAGACGTGAATCATGTAGCTGTACTTGCGGCCATGCCGTTGAGGGTATGGACGCCACCTGGCAAACTGTCTCCAATGTTTAGGGCGATCTGCTTCCGGCCAGGGCAAAGTGTCGACGTCGGACGTTTGCAATTGGACGAACCAGTTTAGACAAACATCAAGTGCAGCTCGAGCCACTGTAACAGAGCTGGAAGATAGTGCAGTTGGAGGGTCTTTCAGGGGTCAAGAGACCTGGAGGAGAACATCAGAGGATAGGCAGGCTGGGGTGCGGGCCAGCCACTAGAGGCAAAACCTTCGTAACCACCTCCTCCACTGCCACTGATCAAATGCCCTGAAGGTCAACCTAAAGCCCACCTCAAGGTTCTTTGCTTCTGGGGAAAACCTCGTCTTATCCCGTCTCCTCTCTTCTCCCTTTGACTTAGCACCAAACCAAACCTTCCCACCTCTTGAACTCTTCTCCATCACCTGGCCTCTCTTTCCCATCGACGTCCTCATTTGTCGACCACGGATACTCAACCTGCCTGTTGCTCCTTCAGAGGACAGCTGACAGGTCTACCTTTTTTCTACCATTGTTTTCCTCTCCACACTTTGAGCCTCCATAGCTCTCCTCCCGCACAACGTTGACCTCACGCACACGCACACACACAACACATAATCAACCACAACCCATCTAATGTCCGAAGCGACTTCACGGACATCCGCCTCGCGCGGCAGAGGCTCTGGCCGCGGTGGTAGAGGAGGTTTCGCCGGTCGCGGCGGCCGACGAACCAATGGCGACAAGCCCGATCACAGCACTGCTGATTCCCAGAGTGCATTCGAAGACGAAGGCGATTTTGGCGAGCTTCGAAAGCAATATGGCAACAAGACTTCGGTGATCCGCGAGATGTTCCCCGACTGGTCTGAGGCCGATGTACTTTTTGCTCTCCAGGAGACTGACGGCGACGAGAACGAAGCCGTCACACGCATCGCTGAGGGTATGTCAGGCTTTTTATCCATTTCGATCTCAGCCCACCCTCGCGCTCAGGCTGCACAAACGTGCAAGTCGTTGAGATAGTTGCGCCTTCATTACTCCACTATCTGTAACCTTATACTCTTTAATTGTGCCACTAACACCTACCCTTTTCTAGGTACTATTTCGCAATGGGGTGAAGTTTCAAAGCCCAAGAAGGCCTCTCGAGCTAAGGCTAAGGACCAAGCTCCCACCCCTTCGAACGACGCGACGTCCGCTGGGCCCCGAGCTGCTCGCGGTGGCCGAGGTGCATCTGAAGGAGGTCGAGGCAGAGGCCGAGCAACTGAACGAGGAGGTCGTAGCACACGTGGCCGACCTGCCGCTGCTCCTACCAACGGCGCTGGACCTAAGGAGAACGCTGCCTTGTCTATTCCCACAGAGGAGTCATCTGCCTGGGGCACTAAGGATCCCAAGGTTGGCACCTCAGAGGAAAAGGAACCCGTTACTGAACAACCTGCCCCCTCCGCGACTGAGGCACCCAAGCCTGCTGCTCCCGCAGTCAAGACCTGGGCAAGCATGTTGCGACAGTCTGCTCCTCCCAAGGCTGCGCCCAAGCCCAAGGAAGCTCCTGCTGCTCCTCAGCCAGCTGCTGAGCCAGCTGAACTTGAGTCTCCCCCCGAACCTCTCGAACCCGAGCCTGAGGCTGTGCCCGAGCCCGAGCCCGAAACCGCCCCTACCCCCGCCGACGAAACTGAAGAGACTACGCCCGTCGCCGATACCACCACTCCCGCCGAAGTTCCTCAAGTCAGTGTAGAACCTGAGGTTGCTCTTCCTCCCTCTAAGGATGAGCTCACCGAATCAAATCTTGAACAGGTTGTTGACGAATCCCAACCGCCACCGGAAGGTACTGTCGCAAGCACCGCTGCTGACTCTTGGGATCCTCGACAGAACCCTGCCAGTGTTAATGCTACACCCATCTCGGCTGCCCAGCAGCAGCATCAAGCCCCTCCCAGCGGATTCGCCGCAACTGCCGCCAAGGCTACTGCTGAGCGAACTACCCGTGTTCCTAGCCATCACCACCAGCGACGTGTCCTCGATCAGGAGGAAGCTGTTCGTATGCCTGGCAACCGTGAGGTTGACCGTGCTGCCGTTCAGTTCGGAGCTTTCAGCTTGAACGGAGATGAAGACATTGATGGTGAGCGAGAGGAGCCTGAGACTCGAGCCCAGCCCCCAGCCGACTCACCTGTCACTCATCCTCGCACCTCGCTTCCTCCTGCCACCCAAGCTGGCGTTCCCGACTCATTTGCTCAAAAGCCTGCTCCTGCGGTTGCTCCGATTGCGGCCCCTACTGGTATGACCTTATCTTCGAGTTCGCCGTTCTGCTTGATTGCTGACCGTACCACAGTTCCTGCTGCTCAGTCCCAGGCTCAGGCTCAGATCCCTGGCCAAGCTCCCGCTTCAAGCGCTCAACAATATGGCCGCTTCGGTCAAGCTGGTGCCCAGGACCCCATGGCAGCCCAGAAGCCTTTGGATCCTTTCAACCAGCAGAGCACCCCCTCTTCTCAGCCCCCCTTCGATAATTTCTCTTCCCAAACCTCTCAGGCACAGCAGCCTGGCGCCGCTTTCAGCTCTGCGCCTAATGACTATGCTTCCTACTACACCGCGAATCAACCCGATCGAAACCCCTACAACTACTACGGCCAGCAATTTGGCCAGCAAGGAGGACAGGGCCAGGAGGCCACTGCTTCTCAGCGGCAGTACGGCGGCTATGGAGCTTCTCAGGCGGATAATCTTAGCCAGTATCCACAGAGCGGTCTGCACAACCAGCCACGATTTGGTGGAAGTGCTGTGGATGCCCAGAACAGCGGCAACAGCACTCCCAACCCTACTACCCAGGCTCAACAGCAACAGGCCCAACAGCCTGCTCAGCAACAGCAGCAGCCCGGTCAGGGATCTCAGCCCCAGTCCCACGGCCAGCAGTATCCCGGTTATAACCATCCCTACTACAGCAACCCCTACTACCATCAATATTACTCTGGATATGGTCAGGGAGGATTTGGTCCATATGGGAAGGGCGGTATGTACGGTCAGCCCTACCAAATGTCTCCCAATGCGCCTTATGACCACAGCTCATCACCCGCTGGATTCGGTCAGTCTTCTCTCCACCGTGATAGTGGTCTGGGAGCATCTGGCCTGGGTGACTACGGCCGTGTTGCTACTAGCCAGGCTGCCAGCCAGCCTGGTCTTGGTGCTAGCTCTTTCGGCAGTGTCCATGACTCCTTTGCCCGCGGTGCCACCTCGTTCCAGACTCAAGGCCAGTCGTTCAACAGCCCTGGTCAGCCTGGCAACGTTGTCGCTGATGACTTGAAGCCTCCTTTTGGCGATTCAAAGGCTGGATCTGGTCCTTCGCCTTCCCTCGGCGGAGCTCGCCCTGGATCAGCTACTAATGCCCCTGCTGCCCAGAGCGGTCTCCCGCCACCTCAGAACGTCGGTGGCTACGGCGGCTACCCTAGCCACCTTCAGGGCCACGGCCTTCACGGCAGCAACGCATATGGTATGGGCGGTAATGCCGGTGCCAACCAGCACGGAAACAGCCCTTATGGTTCGTACAACCAGGGCTTCGGTAGCGGCTACTATGGCAGTAGCCAGCAACAGCAACAGCAACAGCGCGGCTGGGGAAACAACTACCAGTAGGATGGGAGTCATGGCCGACGTAATGCCTCGTAAGAGAGTGTAAGATGCAGGCGAAAGAAGAGGAGAGACGAAGCGAAGAGAGGATCGATGAACGATGATTAGGAGTCAGGGGTTATAATCAGCATGATGCATATGGTTCATCCGTGGAACCAGACGAATATTTTCTCTCACACCTCAATGTGTCTACGTGTACGATTGTTTCTTTTTTCGAGAATCACCTTAAAAAGATCAGGGTGGCATATGGCAAAACAAAACAAAGAAAATGGAATGGGACGGAATGGAAGGGCAAGGCGTATTGTATCGCCATGGTCTTTTTTCTTTTTCTTTTCAAGTTTCACTCCCACTCTCATTCTCCCTGGTGCTTTTTGTTCAGGTCGAATCCAACAAACGAACGAGACTGCGTGCGTGTCATTTTCTTTTTCCCTCGTTGGGAATTTGCTTGCTTTGATGAAACGTTATTTTTTTTGGGTTGTTTTTCGAGGGAGAGGGCTCAACTGCAACGGCTGGATTATGTTTTTGTTCATTCACAGGCTTTGGGAGACTGGGTTGAACATGTTCGTTTAACGATGTGTATTCTTTCTGAGGACAAGGGGAAAAGGAAATACAAGGCGTGCACGGGAAGGCAAGGCAAGGTTAGGACAAAGGATTGATTTGGCCAGGCATGAGATTGAGAAGTCCTTTTATACGGGCTTTGATCCAATGACATCAATGAAAATAAGAAAATCTTATTGGAGAGGAATTATTGTTGTGTCTTTTACGTGAAGAAGCATGGTGACACTGATGTATGCAGTTGTGATGGACATGTTGTAAAATATGGATTGTCGGTGACAGATGGATAATGGAGCACGTAAGCTTTGGGGGCACAATATGCAGTCATTCTCGTTTAAGTGCAGTGATGTATAGCAACAGGGCAATACATATGCGCGTGTTGCGTCAAGAGTCTGCCGTGGGACAGTTGTATATTTCACGGTGACTGTATGTCTCATATGGTAGAGCTAGAGGTTAGAGGAGAAAGACAAGACGTTGACGGGATAATCAGCCCTTTGGAAAAGCGTTAGACAATGTATAGTCCGACTATTTAGGAATGGTCCTCTCCGGCAATGAAACCCGGCTTTTGTGTATTATCTGATGGATGGGTGGGGTTCAAGATATTAGAGATCTACCATGCAACGCTGCTAATGCAGTCCTCTGGTGATGATTGAGAGAAGGAATCGGTATATATTTGTAGCTGCAACCGTTTTATTCTTGACTTGTTGAGTAGTCGAATGTTCTGTTGTTACAACAAGAATAAAAGCTAGCAGATATCCGAATACATACTCTCGTGTCCATATCTCCAACAAGTTCGCCATTCCGGCTCGCCTAGACAAGTTAGATCATCTCCATCCCCCACAGTTTTAACTCTTACCCCAGTTGATTTGATTGATAATTTGTACTGGATTGGGGGCTCGAGCCGAGCTTGGCTGTCGACGGTTAGGCCTGCAGCATGTAGCTACGGGTAATATATTAAGCTCGACATTCCCCCATCATTCCCGTCGTTTGTTCTTTTTATCATCATGAATTTGTGGCTCGATTTCTCAATCAAGTCACCTTGTTTGGGATATTAGAGGATAATGGCTGATCACGGGAACGAAAAGAGGCCAGACCTTGCAGTCGAGCCTGCATCCCTTCAAACAGCTACTCTTGCTGTTACAGGCGAGGAAAAGAACATCATCTCAGAGACTCCAAACAGAGACGAAAAAGGACTTTCCGATTTCGGCGCCGATAATCGGACTCCCAATGAAAACAATTCCCCGGATGAAGGAGAAGGTGATGCTGAATCAGTAGATTCAAAAGATGAGCTCAAGCTGTCCAAAGCTCGTTGTATAGCTCTTGTCTGTACCGTCACTGGAGCCTCTTTTCTCAATGTGAGTTTACCAATTACTAATGAAAGATATCTATCTGTATTGCTAACATTGGCCAGACCCTTTCTAGTCAAAGCGTGGTCATTATCCTCCCCCAAATTGGTCGAGCTCTCGATGTTCCTGACACAAGACTACAATGGGTCGTCTCGTCCTATGTCTTGACCTTTGGTTGTTTTCTGTTGCTTTGGGGACGCATAGCAGATATCTATGGCAAGAGACTGATTTTTATCCTGGGATCTTTCTGGGTCACGATCTGCTGCATCGTTAATGCATTTATCCCTACTGAGATTGCTTTCGACCTCTTTCGTGGACTCCATGGA
Source organism: Fusarium pseudograminearum CS3096 (assembly GCF_000303195.2). Taxonomy (NCBI): domain Eukaryota; kingdom Fungi; phylum Ascomycota; class Sordariomycetes; order Hypocreales; family Nectriaceae; genus Fusarium; species Fusarium pseudograminearum. Next base: position 1,767,725 of record NC_031951.1, read on the forward strand.
CTGGTACGTTGGTACTTATATCCGTTCATACTAAAGAGTATAACTGAAAATCACGATTCAGGGTGCTGCTGCTAATGTACCAACTGCAATTGGTATACTTGGAACTACATTCCCTCCCGGAAAAGCAAAGAACTATGCTTTTAGTGCATACGGCGAGTCTCTTCTCTATCTGTTTGGCCAAGGCATAAACTAACATATACAGCTGCCGGTGCCCCTCTAGGCAGTGTCTGCGGTAATCTGGTCTCAGGTCTCATCGCTGAATGGGCTAGCTGGAAATGGGTCTTTGGTGCCCTTGCCATAATGGCTGGCATGATTGCCGTAGCTGGTGTCTTCTGTATTCCGCCTTCATCTCCGGAGCTTCGACCCGAGTATAACAGCCTCCGAGCTAAGACGGCGGCCATTGACTGGATTGGTGCTACTCTCATCACCTGCGGCCTCTTGGCTCTCACCTTTGCACTCACAGAGGGAAACGTTGTGGGCTGGACTGCCCCTTGGATCCCTGTACTCATTGTTGTTTCGCTGGGTATCATCATCGCCTTCTTCTTCTGGCAGCGATATCTTGAGCAAAAGACGAACCGACCGCCGCTCGTCAAGGTGTCTATTTTTAACAACTGGCGCTTCACAGCTGTTATGATTATCATGGGTTTCTTCTTTGGCGGTTTCAACAACTACCTCATCTACGCAACCTACTACTTTCAGGACTACCAAGGCTTATCACCTCTTCAGACGATGTTGCGATTCATCCCTACTGGAGTAAGTGGCTTCATCGTCGCCTTTTGCACGGCCTATTTTCTTTCGCGTATCCCAACTTTCTTTATCCTCGCCTTTGGCCATGTCGCTGTCTGTATCGCTGCTCTGCTCTACGCGGTGCCTATTCCCCCAACGACGTCGTACTTTGCTTGGGGAATGTGGGCTATGATTCTATCTGTCGTCGGTGCTGATACAGCATGGCCTTGTCTCACCCTCTTCACTTCCCATGCACTTCCCAGAGAGGATCAGGCTGTTGGTGGTGCTCTTATCAACTCATCCGGTATGATTGGCCGCGCTATTTCTCTGGCTGTTGCCACGGCTATTCAATCATCGGTCATGGCAAAAGCGAGAGGCGTTGATGTGCAGCATGTCGGGTCGGTTGAAGAATGGGATGCTCCATCTCTCAAAGGCCTTCGCGCAGGAGCTTGGACAAATTTTGGTATTCTTTTCATAGCTCTTGCATTGGTAATATATACCTTCAGAAGCATGGAAATAATTGGAAAATTGCCCGACCGTCCTCAGAGGGCAGAGGGGGTAGTTAATCAGGATGCAGATGTTGAGCGACATGCTTAGTAGGGTGAAGGAATACATCGACCAAGGACATACCAGATGATGAACACAAAAGTCACATACAAAATATGTAAGGACTGTCAAGTAAGATAAACACTTTATTTAGCAGACTGACATGTTTGAAATCATGGTACAAAGTCTCATAACAACATACCGCATGACTGAAGCATTCCAAATAACAAATAATATATCACTTGGGTCTTCTGCAAGCTGTACGAATGCATTAAAATCTGACTGCATGTTTCATATTAATGCATCTACTATATCACTGCAATAATCTACCCGTATTGAGCCGGCGGGAGCTTTGTTACTCCGCAACGGCCCATCCGGGGCTGATATGTCTCCGGACCGGCCTTCAATCACGCCGTGAAGTGGGGCCGCTCCGATCTCAATCCGCTCCTCAACCGAAAGAGCAAGAAAGCATCACAATATAAAGGAATAGAGGCTATTCCAAAGAGTGTTTCGTTTATTTGAACTTTATTCTTGTCCATGCTGTCTCAAGTTCAGATGAAGCACCTAAAAATGGACAAGTTCGATATCGTTCTCCTCGGCGCAACCGGATACACGGGTCGTCTATGTGCAGCATACATGGCTCAGGTACTTCCAGAGACCACATCTTGGGCCATAGCAGGACGTAGCAAGAGTAAACTTGAACATTTATACAAAGATCTCGATCTCCAACAAACAACATGTATGTCTCTCCTTTGTGTTGGTCGTTAGTACTGACTTGATAACCTCAACATAGGCATTATCTACATTCTCGATCCTACCTCCGAAATAGCCATCAATGAACTTGTGACGAAGACACGCGTGGTTATCAATACTATAGGTCCATATGCTACGACTTGTGGAACGTCTGTGATCAAAGCATGTGCTAGCAACGGTACAGATTATGTGGACTGGTATGTCCTCCATTGTCAGCATATGTGTCTGTCAACTTACACCAGACCAGTAGCGGCGAACCCGCCTGGATGCAGGACATAATCGAGGATTATGATGAGATAGCGCAAAAGACAGGCTCAAAGGTTAGATCCGTTATCCAATATACAGTTAAGGTCTAACATAATGTTGCTAGATCATTATGACCACGGGCTGGGCCGCCGTCCCCGCAGATCTATCCGTCTATCTCGCCGTTCTCAAACTCCGTAACCAATTTTCTCTCCCAACACGCGAAGTCCTTGTTTGTCTTGACGATGTCCGTGGTTCATTCAGCGGCGGCAGCCTCAGTTCGATATGCAGTCTTGAGCCCACCACTGAGGCTCCATTCGATATATCGCCCGTACTAAGAACTGATGCAGAAATAGCCAAACACGGTGTTTTGCCTGCCCCGAATATGTTTGGTGTGCAAGTAATCCCTGATTTGGGCGCTCTGGTACAGAGCTCTCACTCACAGATCGAGACAGCTATCGTGGGACGCAGCTGGGGCTTGTACGCTGAAGAGGGACCATATTCTCTTGGGCCGGAGAGCTATGGGAGAAACTTCTTCTTCTCATCGCGCATAAAATGTTCCAATCCGTTATCTGCGTGGACATTTCGAACGAGTTACACCATTCTGGAAAACGCTATAACCAAAATACCCCCTCTGCGCTACCTTGTGACACGAATGTTTCCGCCAGGAACAGGTCCATCTGAGGAAATGCGCAGGGGGCATTATTTCAAATATCGTGTTGTGGCTGTACCAGACGACAAAGAAGATAAGCCTACTCCGAGAGTCGAAGTCAAGTTCGAATACGACGGTGATCCGTATGTCTTCACAAGCGTGGTTTTAACCCAAGCGGCGTTGGTTTTACTCCAAGGGGATACATCGGCCCATAGACGGGGAGGTATTCTGACACCTGCCTCGCTGGGTGAAATATTTGCAGAGAGGCTAAAGCAACCAGAAGCAGGCGTTAAGATAGAGGTCAATGTGATAGGCGATGAAGTCTATTAACGGTGTACTTTAATTATATCGTGTATCATATGCAAGGTAAAAGTCTATAGAATAAACGACACCGCCACTGAATATACAGAAAACGTGCTCGTGTCTGATGGGTATCAAAACTCCAAAACTGCTTCGCCTCATCGACCCCTCATCTCTTCATCGATGTTGATCTGCGCCAAATCAACATCTTCCTCCTCTTCCACTGGCTCATCATGAGCCATGCGCTTGAGCCTTGCCTGCAAAGCAGGATCCTGCTCCAATTCCTGCCACAGTTCGACATCCCACTCTTCAATATTCTCGCCGCGTCGACTCTTCCCCCAGGGTGGCCAATCCCAGAGTCCGTGCATAAGAAGAAGACGCTTGACGCACTTGAGTACCATCTCAAAAAGACCGATAAGGCCGAGGACAATGAATAACGTTGCCCACCATACAGCATCATCTCCGAACAAGGTGGTAAAACTATCACTGATGGCATAAGGCCCAGACGGCTGAGGAGCATATGCCGCGTCCAGGAAAGACAGCCAAGCGAACCAGCCGATTGTTGTGACAAAGAAAGATATCATGACAATGATGGATTTGTAATGTGTTTCAAACATGCTGCTTAGGTCAGTTATTGCCCACAAATCGTGCCTGGTAATCACTTACAAAAGTTTCCAGTTGATCCAGAGGACTCCAGCTGTAAAAGTGAGCGTACCAAGCGCATACAATCCTTGGTCGCGCGCAGCAGGTGTGATCCAGCCATAGCCAGCCCAGACGCCGTACCAACAGATCACACCCTCAATGGCGCCAAGAAGCATCCATCTGGCAAATTTCCAAATATTGAGACCTTGGTTTCGTTGTCCATAAACGTACAGCTCAGGAACTGCTAGTAATGTATCAGCACTGAGGTCCTGCTCCCACACTCCCATACAGATAACACAGAGACTAGTGAACAAAGTGTTGAATACAGTCAAGCTGGTGGCTTCGTAAAGTGATGTGCCGCTGTAGCCCGTATATCTCTGATACTGCGCTGTTGGCAGATAGAAGAACATCTCCTTCCAGAATGTGTACAGAATGAATTTGGACGTGCGGACATAGTTCCATCGTCCATGAACAAGCAGCATTCGTTGCAAAAATCTGAACTGAGCGATCGCATAGTCCGCTACACGAGCAGCTTGAAGACCTTCCTTGCCGGAAATACCGATACCAACATGACTGGCTGAGATCATAGCCAAGTCATTTGCTCCGTCACCAATGGCCAAGGTGAGTCCTCTCCGGTTCTTGCCCCGGTACTTCTTCAACCGGGATCTGACGGTAGTGACAAGTAGCGCTTTCTGGGCCGGGGAAGCTCGGCAGCAAATAACCGAGTCAACCTGCAGCATGACCTTAAAGAACTTGGCCGATAGCTCTGGCGACTTTTCGACCGCCGAAAGGGTCTGGCCATCGATGACAACAACACTATGAACAGAACCAGCCTGAAGATCTTCCTGAAGGGCAACTAGCTGCGAGTCCAACCCTCCTTTGGAAACATCGAGGATGTATAAATCGGACCCGGGTCGACAAATTCGAGCAGAGTGTGCAATATTGATGGCGGTCTCCCGCTTATCACCCGTAAGCATCCAGATCTTGATGTTGGCTTTTCGCAACCTCTCAATTGTTTCGGGTACTCCTTGCTGTAGCTTGTCTTCGATAGCAGTTGCGCCAACCAGGTCGAATGACTGTTCAATCATGTCACCCGCCTCTTCAATGCGTTGTTGTCGATTACTGAGGCTAGTCGCGGCTTCATCCCATACTTTCTTCCAAGCCTGATACTCGTGCTCTGTAATGAACTTTTGCACGAAGAGTAAGGTGCGGAGGCCTTCCGTAGCAAAGTCATCCAAATGCTTGAAGCACTTGGTGAAAGTTTCGGAATCGTCCAGAAGAGCGGGATCTTCGAGGAAGGCAAGATGGTCAGGGACAGGTTGCTGGTAATGGACAGGAGTGTGCAGATATTGGCCACGGGGCATGTCAATCGACACGCCTCGGGTCGCAATAGACAGACGAGGCTTATCTTCAGAATGTCTAGAGAGTTGGCCAAACTCAAATGACTTGCTCCTGTCCACGTTGGGTCGTCTGCTTGTGCTTCGATCTCTCGATATGCCAGGGTTTCGTCGGATTGTGAGACTGGGCCTGCCGCCAAAACTATTCCTTGGTTCTTGCTGCTCGCTGCGTCGGCGCATCTCACGTTCTATATCGGCACTCTTGCGGACTTCGTTTGCCTTTTGTTTGGCGATTTGCGACATCTTAAGGCGCGGTAAGATGGCGGAATCTGCACCCTTGCAGATGACAGACACACGGCCGTCGGGGAAACGAACAACAATGGACATTTTCTTTCGCGAGCTAGTGAATTCGATCACATCAAGAACCTCATATTTCTGGTACTCTTCTTGGCCGTCAGACTGAGTTACTCGCAAGGTGATGGTTTGGGTCGTCCGATTGATAACGAGGTAACCAAGCTCCTGCGCAGCTCTGACTAGAGCAAGCTCATCAGGGGATGCGGCTTGGAACTCCAACTCTCCGTTATCCTTTTGCTCAGGTAAGCAGGTATGGCACAAGGCCACTGCCAAAATGTATTGTTTGGCCTTCTTAGCGAATCCTGAGTTAGGTCGAAGTCGTAGGTATTCAATGAGATCATTGGTCGTCACATCGGGCTGGATATGATCCGGGCGTCCTGTAGAGCGCCACTGGGATGATGACCGGCGTTCTCCAAATGATGGTCGTGAATATGCCATTGAAGGCCTGGATGGTGCCATGGATGGTCGGCGAGACATGGAAGGGCGAGGCGACATGTGGGAAGGCGATGGCAGAGCCAGCGGTGTAGATGGTTCGTGCGATGCTTCTGGCTGCTCCTCTCTAATGACGACTGTGACAGGTTCCGTCTTGTAGACCGAAGGCTCACCAGGATCTGACTCTTCGTCCAGCTTGATAGCCTCGATCTCGTCAACCTTTTGTTCCAGATCCATCTCATGTAGCCAGACCGTTCCAGCGACGCTTATCTTTCGAAACTTCATGATGTTGTCCGTCAGGGTACCTGTCTTGTCCGAGAAGACGTATCCCACCTGGCCGAGGTTTTCCAGAATAGTGTTGGTGTTGCACCTAGCAGGCGTGTCCGTCTCCTCGTCGTACATCTGGAGATCCCCGTTCAGCATTATAAGCTGTCCGATTTTTACAATCTCAAGACTAATATAGAGTGCTAGCGGGACAACGTTGTTGAACATGATGATAAAGGCGATGATGATTTGGTAAAAAGGCACCTTGGCTTGTTCTAGGTACCATGAGTGTCTTTCGGTACTCTTCTGCCACCTGACATAGCCCATGGATACACCGACAGAAAGAACGACAACGAAGGTGGCAAGCGAAACAACGATCTTGTTGACGACCCGTTCAAGGGCGGGCTTTTTTGCTTTAGGGTGCTTGTTGGCGTTCATGCGAATCTTGCAATCCTCTCCGGTGTTGATGACAAGACCAATTGCGGCGCTGGTGTTTCGAACGATGCTTCCACGATAGATGACTTCGCTTGACGTCAGGGGGGCCGTCTTTTCGTCGACAGTGACACGGCCATCGAAATTGTAAAGATCTGGGTTCGGGTCCTCGACAACAAACTCGGCTTTGCACTTTGAGATACCCTCGATTGTGTCGCAACCTTGAAGAGCATGCGCAACCTGTTTACACTTGAGGTTGGTCTCGCCGTCGAGTGCCATGGTTTCGATGTACGCCAATTTATTCTCTTCATCGCTATCGAGCAGAATAAGGTCGGCGGGGATGGGTTCGTCTCGGCAAAGTCTGATAATGTCTCCAACCTGAATCTCGCTCCATCTCACAGGAACCCATCGCAGACCATTGAATTCTTCGTTGGGGACGGGATGAGGTTGGGCCGTGGAATTGGTCAGGAATGGGTTCCATTTCCTCCATTTAGTGACTGGCTTGATCTTTCCGGTGTATTTGTCTTCGCGCCCCAACACTGTGGCGAAACCAGCGTTCTCAATCTTGTCCAAACGGTACCTTCGGTAATCATCGTATCCTTCCTTGACAATCGTCAAAAGTACGAAGAACAAGAGTGGTAAAATCGTCGTGTAAGATCCGGTCGTCGAGAGGCCTGGGATCTGTGAAACGTTAACAAAAAGACCATTCTCACCCGTCATGAGTTGTACGTACCATCTGCGGTACACCAACGCACAGAAAGTAGAAGTTTCCGACGCGGGAGAATTGAAAGAAGAGTTGTTTCGGTATAAAGTCCCATACCGTGTAACGGGATGTACGGATGCTGTTGGAGACATAGGGGAGGCCGCGGCGGTCGTCTATCAAGGGCGCTTCGTGTTCGAGTTTGAGGGGCACATGGCGTCCATCGGTTGACGCGACAATGTGTTTGCGACGCAAGATAAGCTCAACAACGGTCTTTTGATATAGATCCGCCGCTGCGCCCTTGATGCGATTGGCCAACGGGGCTGATTGACCGGCATCACTTCTGCGACGACGAGTGTTGGTTTTACTATCGGTTTTCGAAGGTTCAGGTCCCAATGGCGCCCCAGCGTCCGGGCGGTCTTGGGACATGATGGCCTGGCGAGAGGATAATAAACGAGCGTATTGAGGCTATCTTGGTCGACGACATGCGGGAGAAGTGTCTGCTGAGGTGACGTATTCAATCGATCGGAGGAGACAGGGGAAGAGGCTTGAAACGAATGACATGTATTGTAAAGATGCTCTTGTGGCTGTTACTGCCCCTGAATTAATTGTTCAGACCATGAGGCTCGATGGTTTCTGCCCTGTTTAGAAGGACGGTTGGGGATATCATGCGAGCCAAGGGAGGGATGGGTTAAGAAAGTTGCCTTGATCTCGATTTGGAGTAGGAATTTGCCCTGCCTTGATTCAGTGGTGGCGTGCTAATACTTGCACTGAGGCTCGGGCCTGTGCTGTAGCGCGTAGATAGACCTGTAGGTGGCCTGTGTCGTATCGTATCGTAGTGTCGGGTCCCGGGACAGAGATACTCTGTGGCTGACGCGTTTCAACGGTAATGGCTGAAAGACAATGAATGGATTGGTTAAAGTAATTCAACAGATGTATATTAATGCAATTCGCAATGCTATCGAGAACTATATTGGAGTGTTTTTGCTGGTACAGCAAATGAGACAAGGTTACTGTACTGAGTCAATGAGTGTTAGTGCTGAAGGAAGATAAATATGGGGAGTACGCGTGGAGTGTGGAGGATTATTGCCTCTATCTCTATCTCATAGCCAATCTTGAACCCATTGATAACTTCTCCTGGGAAGTAAGCTTTGGAGATGAGCCAACTGCAAATGCTAGTTGAGCCGCTAACTTCCTTGGGTACAGTAGATCCTTGAACAAAAGTTCATATTTCCATTTTGGACACCTTCCTTGGTAATGCCTAGGTACTAAGAGAGAACAAAGTCCCTTGCCCGGAGTAATTCATTCATTTCCATCTCATTTAAAGCCTAGCCATGGATCCGTTCACTGCATTACAGTGGATCTTGTATGATGGAACCTGGAGATGATCACCGAGATGCAGTCTGCACTGTACTGACTGTATCCGTAGTCAGCTTTCAGAAGCAATTGATATTCTAACTATCCCAACTCAAACCCTGATCTCATCGGTCCGTCTCCCTGTTGAGCAGGTGTCAAGGATCTTCAAAAGTCAACCTAAGCCAAGTCAAGCAGGCCCTGGTTCATTGAACCCCTGCCGGAGCGGTGGTCCGCTATTGTGTACAGCTTCGCTTGTGATTTTGTTTTTTGCTTCTTCCGCTGTCAATTATGCAGCTACCCTCGGCAATGAAACTCCAAGAGAAAGACTCCACGCAAAAGTAACCCTGGATAAATCACAGTTTGACGGTTAATTGGAAAAGTCATTGGTGATCTGATCTGATTTGCTTTGTACCTGTTCAATCACCGCGATTGCTTCACAGAATGATCAGTCAAGATGGTGTTATGTTGTAGTGTGATATGTTGAATACTATTAACTATCGTGATTAATACGCCTGCCTGCTTGTGAAGCAGATCACTTCCTTCACATGCTTCTCCTTCTCCCCTCCTCAACTTTTGTAATGATGCAAATAATGTCATAAACAACAAAAAAAGACAAATAGCCTCCCTCCCATTTTTTTTGCCCATCCCAAGGCACCTTTGCTGTAGTGAAACAGAAACGCAGAAACAAATAGCAATGATGATGTTTGTGCGAAAAATAAAATAAACAAATAGCCACCCAATTTTTGAAAGCGTTCGCTCAAGAGGAAAAAAAAAAGGACAAAAGGCATGAAACAGCTGGAAAAAAATGCGCCCTGAAAATCACTCCCTTTTTCTGATGCGTCGAGTTTGCCTCCGAGTGATCTCCTCTCTTGTTTTGGAAATCTTGTCGCTGTAAAAGCACCCCTTCTATCGGGATTAAGATGTTGTGATGCGCCATAATGCGCTGTGCTGTGCTGTATCATCCATGCTGCGTGGTGGTGTTGCTGCTGTAACCCTGATCTTGCTTGCCCCTTTAGTGCACTCCCGAATGCTCAAACAGGGCTTTGATGGCATCATTGTCCATCTTGGTTTCGAGGGCCAGTTGGAGCTGGATCCTCGCCTTTTGCGGATTCAAAAAGCCCGCGCCAATTCCTGCCTCGCAAGGTCCGACGAAGCCACCCTCCGGTCTTCGGCTCACTATCACAGGAATATCGGTCTCGTGGACGATACGTCGAATCTCCTCGGTACCTTTGGACGTCCAGAATCCAGCGCCCATTCCCGCTAGGACGATGCCCTGCGCTCCGAGGTCGATGGCCGCCTGGAACATGCCCACGCTGAGCTCCTGGTAAGCGTAGAGCACGTCCACCTGAGGTAGTGCTGATGATCCAGCTCCGGGGGCTGCAGAGCGTCCGAATCGGCGGCCGTTGTTGGTGATGGGCTGCAGATCGAAATGACGGTGGCCAAGAGGCCGTGATGGCGGATAGAAAAACACTGGCTGGACGTTGACGAATGTTCCCAACATACCACTGTCAGGGGCTTGGAAGGCGTCCAAGTGGTTGGCGTTGACTTTTGTCGTAAAACGAGCGGATCCAATGCGATCATTCATGGCAATCATGACTCCTCTGCCTCGAGCACTCGCTGTTGCTGCCAATATCACCGATGACAAAAGATTCATTGGTCCATCTGCGCTGATAGCAGTTGCCGGGCGCATGGAACCTGTCACGACCACGGGCTTGTCGCTCTGGATAGTAAGATCCAGAAAGAAGGCAGATTCATCCAGAGTATCAGTCCCGTGCGTCACAACTGCACCTTGAGTAAACGGACTGTCCAGATCATCCTGGATCTGCTTCGCCAAAATCCTCAACATGGCCGAGCTCATATCTATGCTGTCCGTATTGGCAAACTGAACGCCTCTCACATTGGCTACATTGCACAATTGGGGTACTGCATCAATGAGAGAATCAACTCCTAACGCAGCTGACCGGTATCCCGTGGTCTGATCAGCCGAGCTTGCAGAGCCAGCAATAGTACCTCCGGTAGCATAAATAGTGACGTTGGGAAGATTGGGATTGAAGCAGTTGAATCCTGAAGTGGTCGAAATTTCGAAAGGGATGCCCGTCTGTATTGGCGCTTTTTGTTGAACCGAGAAGTGAGGTTGGACGTGTAGGTCGAGGACAGGAGATCCCCAGACCGAAACAACCCACGCACCAAAAGGCAGCAGGGCCGTTGAAGGGGCCAGCACAGCTAGGATAAGCCGCCACAGATAAGTCGTCCACGAAGCTGACGATGAAGCCATCTTGATGGTGGACGATGCTGCAGGCCCTGAGCAAATAGAAGGAGCGGCGGCGACCATAGTCTGGCCGTGAAATCTTCTGACGCTGGGCATCATGATGTAGACTGAAATCTATAGATCAACTGTAGCTAAAAGCAATGTAGTGCAGTTATGCTTCATGGACGCTTGTCCTTTAGTCTCGTCAACAAGGTCCAGCCTTTTTTTCTTTTTTTTGCTTTTGTGATTCTTTCTCAAGATGTCTAACGAGTGAGGGTAATAAAAGATTAAACAAGTATAGAAGAGAAAGACGGCCGAGCACATGCTCATACAATGGAGATGCGATGCTCCCCGTTCTTGTACTGGGAGTATGGCTAATCCATTTTCATCTGTTTACAACTATTAGTCAATTCTCCAATCTCCAATCTCCAATACCCAGCTACTAATGGATGTACTGTACGGTACTGTGTCCATCCATGTAATTATGTATCCATCCATCCACAGATTTGCTGTACCGTACTGTCTTGTTTGTACGGCTACGTACGTATGTACTCTCTGGCTTTGCTGCTGAGCACGGTGCATCGGCCCGCTAGGCGAATCGTAGACCAGTATAGTACATATGTATCTTACGACCCTGGACACATGTTCTCTGGGCCCGGGTCTGACATGGTTGTTTTGAAAGCCATGACTTCAGAGAGGGTTTTGGTCGCTGTTACTGTACCCAGGCACAGACAAGACAGATGCTACTGCAACGAGACTGCCCCTAGGAATCTTTTTGCGCCAGTCAACGACTACCAGTCCAGGGTCTTTTTTCACATTGAAGCCACTAAACATGGGGGGAGCGGAGGAGTTGGATGGGGACTCTTCATGGGTGTTGATTTTAGTTATAACTATGGGGCAGAAAAAAAACGGTTATGGAGAAGTCAAAGTCAAGGATGCTTGTTTGTCTTGCCAGGCTGCCAGGCTAGCCTAGCTTAGCCTGCAGGATGCAAGCAAGCAGGCAGGCATAATTATACTGGGGGCAGGCAAAAGGATAGGATGGTACTCTGTGGGTAGGTAGTGATGGTACACTTACAGTACATACACATACATCAACAAGGCGGCAGTGTAAGAGTAGTGGTGATGGTGGTGATGGTGGTGGTGACGATGATGATGAGTGCTGCTACTGAAAACAGCCTGCCACGGATGGATGGATGGATGGATGGATCAAGTTCATGACAGTTGCTGCACGAAATATGTACATATTTTGCCTATTTATCCACGAGTTGCACTTTAAACACTCGCATTCTGATGTTCTTTATGAAACGTGGATGTGCATATGTATGCATTTCTTCAGTAGGTAGCCAAGGCCAGAGAGCGAGAGACATGGATGTATTCTACCTAGACTAGGATGTCGATAATGGATAGACTACTCTTTTTTGATAATTCCACGATTATCCCCGATGACTGCTTACATGTTGTATCCCGGCTGTTTTTCTTTGTTGGTCGTGGGACCGGATCATCAATGACATTATTAGATGCATATTAACTCGTGGCATGACATGGATATAGCAAACAATTTAACACTCGCACTCGGGTCAAGACTGGTGCAATATCTACACATCTGCAAATCTCCTGAATACAATTGTATTCTCGTATGCCTAGAGTAGCTATGTACGGAGCTTGAACCATGACTCAGAACTAGCAGCAACATGATTACTTCTCACCACTACTACATACACAACTGGCAGGTACATCAAATCAAAGCTGGGCATTCTGGTCTGCAGTATCCAGAAACTCGTTTATCAAACCTCTGACATGACAGTCACATCGCTACTGCAATGTACAGTACGCCGCCAAGGTGCACTACGCACGCAAGACGTACATGCATGATTAACTCAGTCCATACAGGGGGTCAGACAGCCTATGGATGGACGCATCTGTGGGGCTTCCTAACCTGGGTCACTCAGCCGAAGCCCCCGTGGTCTCCGTCTTGTAGTCTTTGAGGCAATTCCGACATCCGTCGTGCCTTAGCCTGTACAGCACATACATAACTACAGAGGTGAACGGACACTCAACTTACAACCATTCATGGATACCATGTCGAGCTAATTCTGAATCCCAATTCATCCGGTCTTGTTCCAGCAATTCAACCTGCTCAATCCGGTTCGGCAATTTAGCTTGTTTGTTCCGGGAGGAAGAAAGAGCATGATAAGTACTAACGGGCAGTGGTTGTTGGTTGTTCAAGTTTGTTCACACCACTTGGTAACTAAAAACTGACGGTGCAACCTCCAACCAACAATTCACATGATGTTGCGGACACGCACCTCATCTTGGTTGATCCTCGTCCTCGTTTCTGCGATCGTACCAGGCCAGGTTTTAACTATATGCCTTGCCGTAAAAGGGCTGATGGTGATTTCTCACGTCACACAAACGACGGAAATAACAGACCGGATCAGCACTGTTTCAGCTATTACGGGCAGTCACTATCGACCACTATCAACAGTGAATACATTGGCTTGGGTGATCTTTTGTGTGCTACAGGGAAGAGTCTGCCAGCCTGCATCGTCATCCCGTGAAAAGTCATGTAGCCAAGAATAACCCATCAACATTATCACATTAAAAAAAGGGTCCTCAGATCATGTTCCAGCAGACACAAACGAAAAAGCACCAACCCCCACTGAGATATCCAGTGCGTACAGTACAGCTGTCGTTGAAGAGAACCCACCCGGGTATAGAATTCCTTGAAGCCTTCCATCAATCGACAGCGGGTCTTTTTCACCATGTCATATCCCACCACCCATTTTATGGGGAGCTTGGCTTGGCTCGTAGACTTAGAGGTAGGGGTTAAGATTGAAAAAGAAGAAAATTTTCTTTTCTTTTTCCTTCCAAACAAGAATTGACAGGTACGGATACGTAGCGAGTCAAGGTGCTTCCCGCCGTTTCACGGCATTCCCGCCCCATCTTATTCCCACTTCTGACGACGATTTATGCCGGCACTTTGAACTTGAGTGCTGCATCGATACTGTAGGTATGTAGTAGGTAGGCCCCTACCCAGTGGCCAGGCCGGGCCAGGTATGTAGATGATGATTATGAGATATCCACACTTGATTAATGCCCTGATGAATGGAATACTCGAGATAAATCCACTGCGGTACGGTCCGTTGGCTCTATTCCGTGCCATGTTTGTTTACTAATCCATATACACTATTCACAACACTGTGATACAGTACAGTATGCCTAATAACAATATATGATATGTAGAATTGCATGCTTCAAGTACGTCGTTATCACAACAAAAGACCGGGTCTGAGCTGAGACACACGCACGTCGTCAGCAATCTTCAGGTCATTCCATCGCAGCCTGCATAATCGATTAACATGTCAACAAGACTGAGTAGACGGATGGTTGGAACGTACATACAACACCATTCTGAGACATGCAGCATCACAACTTAGCACAGTTCCACCTTCTAAAAGAATCCAAGTGCATACCACACCATACATACGACAGACACTCGTGGTTGCGAGCGAGTGAGCGACCAGGTACATGACATGTACTGTACTATGTATGTACCATCGGGGGATAACTAGCTCAGAGCCTGCAGCTGGTATCCGCATCACAATGGAGCTAGGGCCGAGGCCTGTCAAACTGGGCTACATGCATGAAACGACGTCGACTGTTTGTTCTGTGGTTGACTGTTTATTGATTGTAGACTTGAACTGCTCTACTCTTAAAGGCTCTTCACGTCATGTACGTTGTGTATCTCTGCATAAACGAAGCAACACAAAACTCTGTGCTTAAGGTGATGTTATGCTATGATGCTATGTGACAGATGATATGCAACCCCTATGGGGTAATAGTGATTACTATTAGCATACGCATAGCATCGCGATCTCCTAACAACAGACTTTCTTCCTCCCACCCACACACACATGCCATGCAAGTGACCCTTGAAAAAAGCCGAGGAAATCATCGGGGGTGTACCAAAACATCTTCATGACGTTGGGTGCCACCCTCCTACACAATAGCGTAATGTACCACGGTATATGCAAGTCACTCTTCCTTTCTGCATGGTAGGTTGTTTCCGAACATGGGACGACTCGAAATCCAGGGGGAGATGAGGAAATTTAAAAAGTAAAAAAGAGACCCAGTCTTATCCAGCATGCGGGAAGTAGATGGTTCAAGAGCTTGCATTCTGATCTGTCTCGTATGCTACCAGAGTCCAGTTTTCTTCTGCCTTGAAGCCACATGTTGATATTTGTTTGATAAGGTTCGTCGCTTTAGCAAGGAAAATAGAAGGAGAAAGCAAGGAAAATAAAAGAAGGAAACAAGAGAACAATAAGACGATTCGTCGTCAACTCCCCAAACGCCGCCTGAAACTAGAGCCCCGAGGTATAAAAGTGCCTTTTCCTGTCCTTGAATAGTGGATATTCATGCCGTCGCATTATTAGCCTGAGGCAGAGATTCCATGCTGGTGCCGTTATCAACAAGCCATTCTTTCTTAATCAGTTGCTTGCGTGCGGCATACAGATACTTGTATGCTGTCTTGACTGTTCCGTCACTAACGCCAGCTTGCTTGGCAATGAGGTGTGAAGGGCAGGCTTCTCCAACAACGTGGCATGCCATGAAGATACATGCTGCAGCCACCGACAGCGGCGATCGTCCAGCAAGATCCTTGATGTCGTTGGCCTGCTCGGCCAGGTCGCGAGAGATCTTGGCCACCTTTTGCTGGTTCAGAAGTCCAAGCTGGGACACATAACGACCACAAAGATCCTCGGCGCCCACTGATGTGTTCTCGTAGTTGGTGACTGTGTTGAGGCCTGTAGCATCGCCTTCCGTCTCCTGCAGCTTTTGTAAGAAGCTCTGGAGCTGTTTGAAGACTCGACCGACTTCCTTCTTGCTCACGCTGGTCAAGTTGAAGATTTCCCTAAAGGTTCGAGGTACGTTGTTCTGTCGGCAGGCGATGAAAATGCAACCTGCGATGACGGCTTCTTGCGGCTTTCCCTTGAGGAACTTGTGCTTGTCGACGAGCTTGAATATGTGTTTGGCGGCGTTTGAAACGTTCTGTCCCATGTTGATAGCTTCACAAAGAGAGACTATTTCTTTATACGCGAGCATGAGACCCTTTTGCGCCTTGTCCTGTGTGGTGTTGTTCTGGGTTCGCGACAGAGCCTTGTGCGCCTTAAGGTCGGAAAAGGCTACAGTGGTAGCGAGCTGCTGTCCCTCGACGAACTCATCTTGAGGGCCACCGACACGGCTGGGATCGTCACCTCCCTGGTCGTCGTTCGCAAAAGTACGCCATTCGGATCTCGTGTCGATGATGCGACTACCGACCACGAGGCCGCAGTCTGAGCATACTGTGTCGCCGCTGGACCACTCGTCGACTAGGTTAGGCGGGTTGATGTTGCACTCAGGGCAGACTAGGACATTGCTGAGGTCTTCTTGAAAGGTAGCGTTCTCTTTTCCGTTTGGGAGCATCATCTTGCTGAAGGACTTGCTGAAGGACGTTGAAAAGAGTGTCTGCGTAGGTAACGCTGTTTGTTTGAGAGTGAATGTGGGTTGTTTGAGAGTGAATGTGGGTTGTTGGAGAGTGAAGGTTGGTTGCTGTCATTCTTTGTTCTTGCGACCGTAATTAAGCAATTAAGGGCGTGTTCCGGATGACTAAGCTGAGATTTACACTTAAACCTTTCTTTGTACTAACTTTTAGGCATCCACGCCCACGGTCACTTGATGGTTTATACCACGTTAAAAAAAAAAGAGAGGTTGCCTTGTATCGACGCCCACGGTCACATTGGAAGCCTCTTCTATCACTCACATGTACATCATAGAGTCCAGCCGCTGCCGTATTGACAGCCAAGTAATTGCTCTGCCATGTATTTGTTGCTGTTGGGGAAACCGGTGACTGAGCCAACTATTATCTTGATATATGATCCTCTAGTTGAATTCTGAGTTGATTGACAAGGCTTCAACTTCAACTGGAAGACCCAAAAAACACAAAATGGTTACATTGGGACGTACCTAGATGTCTTGTGCAGTGAGTGCTTCTGCCTGATTCTTTTGCATTTGATGGTTCGTATGGCGTTTTTTTTTAAGAAGAAAAAAAAAACGTTGCCCTGTATTGTGAGGCATAAATGAAGTACTCATTCGATCAATAAAGAGATATGAGTTTAACAGTAGTATCGTGAGTCATAGAAAGTATGGCATAAACGCAAACTTAATCTCGCACAAGACAACTGATTCTTCTGCATGATTACTGTCATCATACAATTAATCATTTGCAGGGCGCCGAAGGCATATTTTGCTTGAACGTGTACCAACCACTCAATACAATTAATCATTGTTGAAAAACCTAAGTTGTCGTGAGAGGAACCTTAGTATACCTATGACTTACAGAATTTTCGGATCTGCACGGACAGATAACCTTATATTGTTGAAAACACAGAGAAACTTGAGAAGGCTTGGGCTTCGGTTGAAAGTCAAAAAATGTATAAATACAGTTAATCATCATGTGGTATCTCTAAGTTCTTATAGTTATCACGTGATGCATCTACTCGAGAAAGCTTATGGAAGAGAATGAATGTCAGTTCTTCAATTCAGTCAAGTAAAACAAGTGAGCTGACTAATTGAATATTTTCTTTTTGGTGGTTGGTACAACTGAAATGGTAATCTTACCTTTCGCTTCCCCGCGTCAAGAGTTATAGAAAGTAGGGCACAAAAGCAGCCTTATTCTCGCACAATAGATGAACATCTTCTTTGTTCTCCCAATAGCCAAATATTCCGATGTCTCAGGGTCTAAGGGAGAGAAAAGAGTTCCTAGTCCGTCCAGGACCCTGAAGTTGTCCCTATTGTTCCAGCCACAGCGGATACTCTTTCTAGCGCCAAGGCGTTAGCAATTCTAGCAAAACTCCTCTTTCGACGTCATTCCTTTGTAGAATCTTTCTGGGCTATTGCTGAACGATGTTTGTGTATATGGTTTTTATATTGTAGTCGAGAGTTGGCTGAGAACAATGTCTTCAGCTTCAGCCAGCCAATGGCAATTGACATAAAAACTCAACCCTCCATAAAGTGACTTATTATTGTCTGTACATCATGAAATGCTTCATTATTTCTGTCTACCTTTCTTTGTCCAACTTCCAACGCTAAAGTTTGCATTGTCCGAAGTCGGCCAATCATGCAGCTCTACTGAACCACTCCGCAGTACGTACTGTCGACTCACTCATCCAGCACTTTGAGTCAATAGAACAAACATTCAAAAGTTGAAGAAGGACTGGACGCATCCAAGCAATTTCCCTTTCAACTTTGCTCTCATCCAACCCGCCTCTACTCTGTCATACCCAATAACCAATTACGCAAGATGGCATCTCAATCCCAAGACAGTGGGCAAAATGCCCTTCCACCTGTCGATATCAAACCTCTTCTCACCAAGCTCTGGCCTGCCGAATCCGCCGTCTCTCCTCAGGAGATTGCCGAGGCCATCTCTCACTTCTTCACAAACCAGGTCACTGAGGCTCAAACGGCCTCTCTTCTTATGTCCCTGCATTTCACAAAGCTTGATTTCAGAGCAGATGTCCTCGCCGAGTGTGCCCGTGTCATGCGGGAAGCAGCTGCACCCATTCCCGTAGAGGAGCTCAGAGAAGTCATTGAGCGAAGAGGGCGTAAAGAGGGTGCTTACAGAGGTGGACTAGTGAGTCTTTCAACCAAGCTTATTTGTTCATGACTAACCCGTTTAGTGTGACATTGTTGGTACGGGAGGTGACGGTCATGATACCTTCAACATCAGTACCACCTCATCTATTCTGGCATCAGCTCTTCTAATGGTCTCCAAGCATGGCAACAAGGCTAGCACCTCAAAGTCTGGCAGCGCCGACTTGGTCGCCTGCATGAAGCCTCAGCCTCCCATCATCAGCGCTGTCCGCCCAGACACCTTGGTCAAGGCATACTCGGAGACCAACTACACCTTCCTGTTCGCCCCTGTGTTCCACACCGGCATGCGCTACGTTGCACCTATCCGCAAGCAGCTACCTTGGAGGACAGTCTTCAACAACCTGGGCCCCTTGGCCAACCCTGTCGAGGACGTTCTCGAAGCTCGTGTCATTGGTGTTGGTAGACGAGATCTTGGCCCTGCCTTTGCTGAGGCGCTTTGCATGGCTGGCTTCAAGAAAGCCCTCATCATCTGTGGTGAGGAGGATCTCGACGAGGTCAGCTGTGCTGGAAACACCCTGTGCTGGAAGGTCAACGAGACCAGCTCTGGAAAGCTCGAGGTTGAACACTTCATTGTGCACCCCAGCCACTTTGGTCTGAGCACTCATCCCCTCAACACAGTCTCCTCTGGTAAGGAGCCTTCTGAGAATGCAGAGATTCTGTCCCGAATCCTTCACAACGAGCTCCCTGACAACGACCCCATCCTTGAGTTTGTCCTTCTCAACACCGCCGCTCTCCTTGTCACATCCGGTATCTGCGAGGCTGACACCAGCAACATGGGCGAAGGAGACGACGGCAAGGTCATCGCTGAGCGCGGCCCTGGTGGCTTGCGCTGGAAGGAGGGCGTGCGAAGAGCTCGCTGGGCTCTCAAGAGTGGCGAGGCCTGGAGACAGTGGGAGAAGTTTGTCAAGGTCACAAACGAGATTGGAGCCTAATCACTTTGAGGATGTTGATTTTTTATGGTATTATAGTTCAAACAGTATTTACAAAAACAAGGCTCCGATCACAATACAAGTACGCCTTACATGATAAAACACGATATTTGTGTTTTTAACGCCATCAGACCTTTGGTATATGCATTTCCTTCGTGGGTGTTCAGTTCATTCGTGTCAAATCAATAAGTCGGTATGTATGTCGTGGTAGTAGTTGGTCTGGTCATGCTTCGTTCGTCATTCTCTGGCTTCGGGGTTATCAGAAAATTCTTCCAAACCCAGGTGAAGCTGGGCTAGAAGTTGATTCTGAGATTGTTGGTGAAACTGGAGAGTATGGGTTCGTGGAGCTGGACCCAAAAGACTGTGGTAGAGGTCGATATGAGGAAGAGCCTGCACGAGTCTGTATCCTTGTGCGGTCGACTCCAGGATGGCTTCGCATCAGGGTTGATTTGTTTCGTTGAATATCAGCTTCATAAGCCTTCCAGTCTGTCCTCAGACTTGTGCTGGTGCCGCTGTCTTCTTCCTCCGTGTCGTAGTTGTTATCTTCAGGCCGAGTGGTCGTTCTTGAGGATGTGCGGCTCTGCAATGATTTGCGGATCATGTTTGACCTTTGGTGATCTTGGTCGTCTGTCTTGCCGAGGCCTAACTTTGTTCTTTTTTTCTTTCCAAAGGAGAAGGAAGTTGATGGTTCATCGCTGCGACTTTGGCGTGGCTTCACCCACGAGCAGAGGTAGCTGAGGATAGGCATTATGATGAAGAGAACGGAAGAGAAAACGAGCGTAGGGGAATAAAAGAAGCGATGGACGAGATGATTGTTGGCATGCAAGATGTTTACTTTAATAACAGCAGCCGTTGATATAATAAGTTTTTTGAGACATTCCTAGGGTTGGCTTATGCCGGGGAACCACCACCACAAAAGCAAAGATGCAAGCCATAGTCTAGACTAGATGGGATGTTCCTAGTATAAACGGGGAAACGGTTAATATGCGCCGCCCGATGCCACGTAAGAAAAGTATGTTGGGTTACCTTTTCTCCTTCTGTAAACCTGAGCTTAATTCTTGGGCTGATCTGCGATATGGATGGGCGCACAACGGCTCGCACGTTTGAGGCGCTGGTTCTATAAATGGGAGCCAAGGCCAGGGATGTTGTTTCAGGGTCGAAGAGAACGAGAATTCATCGGCAAACAAGCATGGTTCTGGCCCAAATGCCGTGGTTAGTACAGAGTACGATTAGCCTGATTCACTCTTGGCTTTTCAAGTCTATCTGTGAAGCAAACTACATGTCCTTTCTGATATATTCTTTGTCTGATATAAGCATGGATCAATGATACGGTAAGTTGATTTGGAGAGAAAATAGATCGCCAAGAGGAAGCGTGACACGAGAGTGAACAAGGATCAAAGTCTTTTCCTGGTTCTAGAGTGCAGCCAAGAGGAAAGATAGAGAGACGAGAGCCAAGAGAACCCTATTCCCGCTGTCCCGATCAAGAGCAGGGGAGTAACACCCCCAAGCACTAATACGAGCCGGCGGTGGCTGTGGTTATTTTGAGCCTATAATCAAGCTGAATATGAGACATGGGTGATATCAACGGCATTGAATGGGATGCGTTGTTTTTATTCAGCTAACGATGGAAAGACGGAATTCTGACGAGCCGAAAGAATGGCAACTTTAGTGCTAAAGTTACTAGATTTTTCTAAATAAGAGAATAAAAATCTGGGCTCCTATTCTGCGTGTCTTTGTTGTGAAGCTTCTTCAAGCCAGGGTTTGGGTAGGGTAGCACTGGCAACGAATAACGATTGTGGCTGAAGGAAGCTTCGTCAATCGACTTTTATTAAAAATGATCGACATATGCTGCGGACAGAATGCGACGCATGACACTGGCGCAAGCTCACAGGCTCAGCTCTTGAGAAAGGATATATCATAAATAGTGCTATGCGGCTTGTGGGTATCGCGAGTTTGAGGATGGTTATAGATAAGACACCTCATTCATGAATCACAGACTCAATGCGAACATTTACTATGCTTCTCTATCCTTTCTTTACTTTTCTACGAGTTCAACTTTCTCAATTGGCCAAGATAATTAGGAGCGTCTCATAATTAATCTGAAAAAGGATATGAGCCTATCAGTAATACATGCTTGTTTTGTAAATAGCTTACAGGTATAGTTACACGGCAAAACGTCAACATGGCCGACAACACCAAACCTTACAAGGCATCTAATTGACAAATTAATAAAGTTTACCACATCTGGGGAATCAACTACGACTCCATCATTCGGAGCCGAATAGTTCTGGAAACGGCAACATGTCACTCGGCACCGAGGCCGTGATGATTGGGTCATCCGCCACCCGCAAAAGCCGAGGTGAAGATCCCCGCAGCTTTAAAGCTCCAGATGATCTCCGTAGCTAACCATCCGGTTCCGATAATCGGTGTACACTATATGTATTCATTTCTATATACTATCTATTGTAAACTTGGTTAATTGAATTACTCGATTGGCCTCATTCCCATCAAAACTTAGCCTCCGTCCTACTCATCTGTCTTATTTGCTGATGATGAGTTTATACTTTGCTTCCCGGACTTTGAGGTCCAAGCCCACGCTCATCAATGGCTGTGCACGCGGCCTACGTCAATATTCCAGTGCCGTAGGGACCGGACTTCCACTCGAGGGCATTCGCGTTCTGGACATGACCAGAGTCTTAGCAGGGGTGAGCTTCTTCCCCATAATCTGCGCCATAGACAATTGCTGACCCCCGTAGCCGTATTGTACTCAGATTTTGGGCGATCTTGGGTAAGTCTGCTCATGTCAGATCATATACTTGAGCCGTTCTGACAGGGCCAACGTGCAGCGCTGAGGTGATCAAAATCGAGCATCCTACTCGAGGCGATGACACCAGAGCATGGGGACCTCCGTACGCCAAATACAAAGAAGGATCATCAGCAAAAGGGCCTGGAGAGTCGGCATATTTCCTAGGGGTAAGTCGCGTGCTCATAGCGCAAGAGCACTCATCTCATGTCGTTCACAGGCAAACCGAAACAAAAAGTCACTTGGCCTATCCTTCCAGCACGAAGAAGGTGTCCAGGTTCTTCACAAACTTGCGGCAAAATGCGACGTCTTGGTTGAGAATTACCTCCCAGGAACACTGAAGAAGTATTCCATGGACTATGAAACCCTCCGTAAAATCAACCCGGGTCTAATATACGCCTCCATCACTGGATATGGTCAGACAGGACCGTACGCAAGCCGGGCAGGATACGACGTTATGGTGGAAGCCGAATTTGGTCTTATGCACATCACCGGAGAAAGAGACGGTCCTCCAGTAAAGGTTGGTGTTGCGGTGACAGACTTGACAACTGGTCTTTACACCAGCAATAGCGTTATGGCTGCTCTCCTTGGTAGGGCTAAGTCAGGAAAGGGCCAACATATCGATGTTGCATTGAGTGATTGTCAGACAGCAACATTGGCAAATATCGCCAGCAGCTGCTTGATCAGTGGAAAGAAGGATTCGGGGCGCTGGGGCACAGCTCATCGTGAGTGTCTAGTCAGAATGTGGAACCGAGAAGCTGATAATGCTAACTCTCATAGCTTCCATCGTGCCTTACAAGTCATTCGAGACCAAAGACGGAGGTATTCTCTTTGGTGGAGGCAACGATCGTCTTTTTGGTGTTCTCTGCGATGGTCTGGGTCAACCTCAGTGGAAGGACGACGTGCGCTACAAGACCAACGCCGACAGAGTCAAAAACCGCAACGATCTAGAGACTAAGATCGAGGCTATGACGGAACTCAAGACAACACAGGAATGGCTTGAGATTTTCGAGGGCAAGGGCTTGCCGTATGCTGCCATCAACGACGTCCAAGGAACGCTCAACCACGAACATACAAAAGCCCGCAACATGGTGATCGAGATGGAACACGATGAGTGCGGTCCTTTGAAAATGGTCAACACACCTGTCAAGTTCTCAGAAACGCCTCCTACAATTCGCAGCGCACCACCCATGCTGGGACAACACACAAATGAGGTGTTGCAAGAGCATCTTGGGTTGAGTGAAGCTGAAGTTGATGTACTGAGAGAAAAGGGTGTTATCGGATAGATTACTAATATAGAGTCACTGCCTACTTAAGAGGTAACGATAAAGTTAGCTATAAAGAGAATAAATCAATAGATTTTTAATTAATGAAAGTGTTTCTATTGTTACACACTGGAAACAATACTAAGGCAGGCAGGTAGTGAATGACACCTCGGGTAGTACCTGCCACACATTGAATAATGTCCACGTGACCACGTGTCGCTGATTCTAACAGAACATCTCACTAAGCCATGTAAATTAAGAAAGTCTCCTGATTCAATCATCAACAATAGCCAACTTTGGCACGGGAACCTTCATAAATTCTTTATTATACATACCAATTCGATTTAGTAAAGAGGTTTTCTCAACCATCCTCGCAATTTTGGAAGACCAACATCGTCGCCCTGCATCTCATCTTACTCATGCATAACCACTAATAACCAAAGACTTGTTGGCATTACGAGAAAACACAGAACGATGGACCATCCCTCAGATGAAATTCGCGTGCAACATTTGGATCATGTTGAATGGGTTCCTATATTGTCACACGACACTGTCATAAACGTTGACCCTTTATTGTCATCGACGCCGAAACAGCCTTCATACACGCCTCAGTTCTCGTCTTTTCAAAGCTCAGCCATTCTGAGGCGCCTCAACGACATTTCTCAATTGCCAGCCAGTCAGAGTTTCGGAGAAATGGACACTGCAAATCTGAAAGGCACGCTGTCGATACCTACACCAACGAAGCAGGACCAATCGATAACAGCAGGCTCATCCAACAGCGGCGCGAAAAGGAAGCGAGATGAATCTTCCAACAAGGTCGATTTTACCAAAAGCACTATTCCGTTCACCTGGAAGGCCCCCTCGCCTATTCAGCAAGCAGCCGTCCAAATTCCATCAACAGAACAGGAAGCTCGCTGTTCCAAGTGTAATGGCACTAGCCAAGTCGGTTCTTTGATTACTTGTATTAGTTGTCTCACACATTGGCATCAGAAATGTCACTCGCCTGTCATCGGTGATGGGACCACAATTCCATCGAACTTCACCTGTGCATCGTGTACTACGGGTCGAGAACAAACAACCAAGCTAAGAGGCAAGGTCAGTCAGCAGCGGCAACAGGAAATCGATCGTCTTCGTCAAAAGCAACTATCGTCTCTCCCTAGAGGGGTCGTTCCTGCAAAGCCTCATCTGGTAGGTTTCGGTGTTGGCCAGGCGCCACACAATTCAGTAAGCATCACACCATAGAAGCTCAACGTGATATGACAGCTAATGCCGTGATAGCGGGTTGAGTACTTTGAGACTATGCCAAAAACAGATATGCTTAATGTATTGTCGTTCTGTGATCAACTGAAACCTAATCTTCTGGTTGACGTTCTTATTTCCGTCTCAAAACGACACCCTGACCTACCAATGTTTGACTCGCCCGACTGGGAGAGTCAATTGCTGAACCCTTCTCGGCCTGTCAAGGCATCAAAACACGATGACAAGCCCCGACACGGCCATGTGCTCCTCAACAAAGCGGCGAAGCATAAGCAAAAGACCACTAAGAAGATCCTGAAACGCACTCGTGTCATTGAGGTCATTACAAGTGCTCCTGAAGAAGACAACGTGAATGTCCTGCCACCCACTTGGACAAGGGCTGGCGAGGGGCTGTACTCCAAACTACTGCCCGAGACAGAAGACAGATCAATTCTCGTGGACGACAACGATGAAGAGTCGTTCAGCCACTTTTTGGTAGATGGGGCTGGGCGTCAGATTATGGAGCCTGTGGGTGTTTAATGGGAAAAGTTACAGGCGTTTACTAGTTATGGCATTTTTTTGTAGGACGTTCTTCTTCGGTTGGTTAGAAGTTTGGTAGCAAGCAATGCATACCCAGGAGTTATGGGAAAAGCTAAAAGCAAGGCAGAAAACAGAATAAATTTGATCAAGTCACAATCTCACACTTTCGTGTTTCTCATCACGAACAAAAAAATCTTCACAGAATAGGCGAGTCAGTTGTTTTTATCATATGAGATTATTCAATTAATTTAAGAAAGACATCAAGACAAGAGCCAGCAGGCGTGAGGGCGCCAGATCATCCGGTAATCCGAAACCAAGACTGAGTACATCTTCAAACATTCCTCCAACCATTAAAAATTAAACCATTAGTACCCGGATCCGTTCAGTCAACCACTCTTTTGCATCGTTTTTGTATCATTGCTAACCGCTTAGCAGTTGCACTTGAAAAGACCCTTGATGCTGGCGTGAATGCTGCCAACAATGCGGAGGAGACCCTCAATCTTGAGGGTAGCGCAAGCGCCGACCTTGTTGACGAAGAGGACGGAGTCCTTGACAACGCAGAAGCCAGCAAGGCCGTTGACGTAGCCACCGACGTTGCCGCGGACGTCAATGTAGTTCTTGCAGCCCTTGGAGCAGTAAGAGACACAGTCGTAGACAGCGCAGTTTCCGAGGCCGAGGCGGCAGGTCAGAGACTTGATAGAGTCGGTGATGGCGAAAGAGAGACCACCAGTGACGCTACCAGGGCGGACAGAGTATCCGTACTTGTTGGTGTTGAAGAGGGCGACAGCATCGACGGAGCTCTCGAGGTAGAGACCAGCAAGACCAGAGCAGACAGCTCGGAGGCTGACACTAGCCTTGGCCTTGACATCGATGGCAGCACCGCCATAGAGGGCAATCTCGGCACCAACGGCCAGAGGGGCAAGGAAGACGGTATTCTTGAGGCTGGCCTGGCAGTAAGAGTGGCGGGTGTCGTACTTGACGATCTTGTAGGGGGAAGCGGCACAGTAAGTGTCGAGCTTGACATCAACACCGGCGCTGACGTAGGCATTGGCCTTGGGCTTGGCGTAGCAGCCGGTGGTCTTTGTGCCGGCGCATCGCTTGGATCGGGCATCCCAGGACTGGCCGACGGGGCACGAGCAGGCCTTGGTCCAAGGGCAGTAGGACATGGCACCGGGGCAGGAGAAGCTGGTGCGGGCCTCGAGGGCG
Organism: Fusarium pseudograminearum CS3096; assembly: GCF_000303195.2. Lineage (NCBI taxonomy): Eukaryota > Fungi > Ascomycota > Sordariomycetes > Hypocreales > Nectriaceae > Fusarium > Fusarium pseudograminearum. The sequence continues at coordinate 1,794,375 of NC_031951.1, forward strand.
GAGCCGGACTTGTCGAGGTTGATGGTGAAGTCGGCGGGGGAGATGCTCGAGGTGGTGTCGAGGAGGGAATCAGGAGCAGGAATGGCAGAAGCCATGGTGGCCATCGAGGCCAGAGTGACGAGGATGTTGGAGAAGTACATGTTTGCTGTTTGTGTGTGGTGTTTGTTTGTGTTTGTGATGAACGATTGTGCGTATAGCTTGTAAGTTGTAAAAACGAATGTCAAGATAGGCCGTTAAGGCTGTGAAGTGAATTGAAGTGAATGAGTTGAAAGAATGAAACGATGATTCTGATGAGAAAGAGTTGATGATACGGGCTATCCAGACCTCTTATATAGCCACAATCTCTGTTCTCGTCTCTCTCTGAAGCCCAAGGTATTTTTATCTTTCCCTCCAACCGATGTAGCACCACCGTAGTCTGTACTGACAGAGCCCACGAGGCATTCCCCAAAATTACCACCCTACTAGTGATCCGATAGCCTTCGGTGCAAGGTCCAACGGTGGTGGTGATGAGAGGTCCAAGCACAAGGTGACAGAGAGTCTGGATGTAGTCGACAGAAGGAGAGACAGGCATTATCTGCTAGCTACTAACCGGGACGAGGATGGTCTGGGGGGGCAACTTTGAGCAGCACAGACTGATGGCCTGGGTTGTCATTTGGGCTCTGGATCGTTACCTGGGACCTTTCTTTTTTGCCTCTATTGGTCTTGGCTACGGGCTTTCCGCTGGGATTAATGCTAGCCACATGCTGTTGGTTTTCGCCATTGGTTGAAGAAGTTATCGTGAGTGCAGAGTTGATGTTTCTATCAAGGGTAAAGCCTTTACTATGGCATAAACTAAGGCCACTGGAATTCTATAAACATTCACTCTATTTTTCAAACATAATTCATTGTTTCAGTCGTCTACCACTCTCTAATAAAGTGTATTTGCTTCTCCCCGTATCCAGACTTAGCAAGTGTCTTGAAGCTGCCAACAAACAAAAAGGAGTTCACCCTCTCCTCTCTTCAACAAGTCCAGGATAAATGTTTCATTGTCTCGGGCCGCACTGGTCGATCCAGCAAATCAACTCGCAGCTTTAACCCAAAAGAGGCTTAGTCGACGGCTTGAACGTTGGGTCGTTTTTGAGGCGTCGACATTAGTTTAATTACAGACTGAAAAAGAAAGATGTTTCAGGCCTGAGAAGATAGCTGCACAGCTTCAGTTGAGTCTTGCTTCTTTCAGGGAACGTCCTTGAAGAAAACGTCTTGAGGTGGCCAGTTGATACCGTGGATAGAGAGTTGCGGATAGGTGTATGGTTATTTTTAAAAGTTGATGGTACGTGAAGAGTTGTCATCTATCTAATACAGATACAGCTCTATCATGACATTCGGGATATATTTGACCAGGGGGGCTGAATTGTGTGTCTCTTGCTGTGGAGGTGTGGGTTTTCCTAGGTTTCGAGTCTCGGCAGATCGACATTCTCTCTTGTTGACGTGATCTGTCAATGAGATGAGTGACATGTTTGTTATCTCGTCCCGCTTGCTCGTATGTAGACTCCTTCAGTGTAGATCTTTTCTATCGATTGCTACCCAACATTGTTTCCTGTGTTTCTCAAAACAGATGCATCACGAAATGATAACCCGTATGGTACTAGCAGTCTAAAGCAAAGTCCTCCCCTGAACGATACGCCACCGCATCGTTCAGGTTCGGCTGAGCAGTGGAGCATTATGAGCAAGGCCCAAAAGTCCAGACGCAGTCCTTTCTGCCGCTGCGGGGAATATCTTATTTTTGTTTATTCTCTCTTGCATGAAGGTTTCAGGCTCTGGTAAACCCCAATAGTGGCTTACGCACGGCTCAGGTATTTTGGTGGCGACGGTGATGGCCTCGTTGTCTTGTGGTACATACGATTAGAGTAGAGTACTACTCTGTACACAGGGAGCTATTGTTTCTGAGTTAGGACTTGGCTTGTTTTAGTCTCTATCAGCATGGACCATCCTTGATCATCAATCAAGTTTTTGTTTAAGTGACCTCAAAGCTTTGTTTAAACTTCTTCAGCACCACTGACACATATTCACGCGTTCACATGGGATCCGAGACATCTTAACCGAGAACCTTGGCAGGCAGTTATAGTGGAATATCTCAGCTGCTCAGGTCTTGACTCTTGGAGGCTCGTGTTAGTCAGAACTCCGAAATGAGTCTCCTGACTCTCTACATAGTCTGTGCCGAAAGAACCGATCAACTAGCTAAACAGCATCCACAGCGGAATTAAGGATTGATTCTATTGACACTTATTTCCACTCTTTAGTATCAGTCTCGAGCAATATCGTCTAAAAACAATAGCCTAGGATCCTCTTCAAGGACGGAACTTGCCATTAAACCTAAAGACCTATTCAAAACCTCAGTTGTTGACGGCATGTATTGAGTCATGTATTTACTTGGCGACGATAATGATTGAGACACGGCACATCAACAAAGGAAAGAAATCTCATCTTGGCACATTAGATAGGTATGACCGCAGACCATGTCTGTGCCGTTCTGACATAGTCTTCACCTCATCATTTGTTAGGAGACAGTCATAAGATGCTGATCTTTCAATGTCAAGAATGTGGTGCTCATACCGAAAACCATACCCTATACCAGACCAATTTAGACATTGTCACTTGAACTGGACCCTTCTATTCAACACCTTGTATTATGAACGTCACGGCGATAAATCAGATTGAACAAGAGAATGTATTCATAAGTTGTGGTCTGTGCCACTCAATTGGTGTTCTTCTTCCAGTCTATACCATAACAATGATAAGGACATGCACCATGTAGTTATTATATCCACTTCGTCCCTGTACCCTGCTATATGCTCCCATCCCAACAATCATGGGATCTGCATGCATGGATAAGTGAGACCGGGTACAATTAGCCCGATCCTCATGCTCCATATTATATTTTCAACTCGACTTCTTTGTTCTCCTCCTTCTGATCGACAATAGGAAAAGTCATTACTCATGATGAGACACAGCTCCAGCCTCGCTTCTCCAAGGCTGACTGTCGAGAGTTGAACCACCAGGGCCCGCTTCGTCCCCGTCTATGTCCCCTGCCGGACATGAATCTTCTTCGGATCTTTTGTCGTTGCCACCAGGAGCCTAGTCGAGCCCAGCACTCTGTTGATTGCTGAGACAGCACAATGTGAACAACATCCCATCCTCTGAAACGGAATTAGTATATGTCATTTGGAGATAAGAGTCAAAGACACGGGCAAACTTACAGAATGGCAGAGATGAGACTCAACACCGGCGCACCGGATTGTGACAGAGGTAGACCCCAGTATGTGTAGTCTTCTGGGAAGACTCCGTCCACTGCAAGGAAGGAGACTAGACTACCGACGAGCACTGACACCGTGAACGCCCTTAGCAGGACGGCGGGGCCACACCATGTCTTGTCATGGTTGACGATGGACCACATGCCAAGGCCAACATCGCAAGCGAGAGCCGCGATAACAACGGATGCTTTGAGACTAAAAGATTGAAAAGTTAGCCGGTTTCACTTTTTGAGCCTCATGATATACAATGCGATTATATACGCAAGGGTTGAGACAGAACGGATGGAGACATACCCATGACAGGAGTTGACAGCTCCGGTATATGAAACAAGAAAGACGGCCAGCATCAGAATGACGAGCAGACATGAAACAATCTGCATGAAATCCACCGCGATCCTGACAGCCCGAAGGACAGGTCCGGACGGTTCATCAGCCTCTTCCGGGAGGGGCGTCAGTAGAGGAGTGACCTCCCTGGCGATGGGCTGAGGGGTCGTGGAGAGTCGCGGGAGAGACCGCGGCCTCGGGACGATGCTGAGGTTTAGCGGAGGAGGGCGTGTTCCTTTGCGCATGTTGTCGTCGTTTTCTTGTTGGTATTGATTGTTGTTGGTGGTAGTAGAACAGCTGCTGTAACCCGTCGCAGACGTGGGAGATAGAAATGTCGAGTTCGAATAGGAATCCTGGTCCCTGACCCCGATAAAGTTTCCAAGCATTAAGAAACCGGTATAGAATAGTTTGAGTGAGAGTAAGGAAGGAATTCGGTTGTTGATATTGAGAAGAAAGAGAGAGTGAGTATTCCTTTCGTTGATTCTCGATTCGTATTGATTGTAATTGATTTAAAAAGACAGTGGAAGGAAATAAAGAATGGAAATACCAAAGAACAATAGTAAAAAGAAAAAAGACAGAATAGTAATAATATCAATTGGTTAGAAAAAAGAGAGAGACAAGAGAGAATAAAACAGAAAACAATTCAATAGAAAAATGCATGCAGAACAATTGGACTAATAAAGAAAAGGAAGAAATCCTCCCTTACATTCTTCGGACGGATACTTTTTTGGCGCGCGCCAGAGACGACCTGACGTCGGGTTTGAAACTCTCGCCCCTCGACTCCATTCGGAAGCGCGCCGATACGAACCCTTCTCTCTCGTTAGTGGAAGACCTGAAAGACACCTGAAAGTTCCAAGGATCAGGGGCGGTCCCATATCTTACAGGGGTGGGCTAAAGTGCCTAAACAGCCCAGCAGCCCAGAAGCCCAAACTCTTGGTTATCATGGCATCGGACGGATATGCAGGGGCTTGTCGCACCAGGAACCACTGCTTTCAGTTGGCCACCGCCCAGAGTCAGCCAAGCCAAAGAACTTCCAGCCGCCCAGGCCATGCAAAACAGTGGGAATCCCCCTTCTAAATTTGGTGGTTTTCACCGGTTTTGAACGGTAACGGAATGATGAAATTCCTCTCTTGGCGCTGAGCTATGCCTTGCCTGCCGCTTTGCCGTGCCCGAGAAAGTATGCAGCAAAGCAAAATAAAATGTCATCATGATGCGGTTTTTGATTGGATCTGCGCTTGTTTCAATTGCGATAGTCAGTCTATACGACCATGACATGTTGGCGCGGATAATTCGGCTGCCTCACAGCCTCACAGGCCTCCCTCCCTTCTCTGTCGATGCTACCACATGCTACAAGCAGGGGTATCGTCTCGTATCTGCATCATTTCCTTTCTTTTTCACTTGAATCGTTCGTTTATATTGATAAGGTGGGTTCAATCAGCTCCATTATCCTAGCTTTTCCATGCCATTCATGTCATCCATCTATCAATCAATGCCGCATCTCACAACCACCACCTTCAACTCAAGCTCAGACTTGCCTTTACGACTTCATTGACATGATCCACGCCATGAACAAATCAGAACAAAGGGTTAGCAGTAGATAACAAAGTACCCCCCCGCAAACGCTCAACATTCAATCAATGTTCGCTTCAGGCCCCGTGTTTCAAATGCCTCGGAAGTATCTGAAGAATCATCACAGCAAGAGTTGAAAGCCCGTTCACATCCCAGTCCGCTTAGTCACTTGACCATCACAGACTACAGTATCAACCGTGAATGCTTCTGAATGCATTTCATGAAAGCCTCTTTATAGGTGCACATCATGAAAGCAGTGTTGTTCCTTTAACCTTTCCACTCTCCATCTTGGCTGTTCTCGCACCAAATTGTATCTATCACAACTCGTTAGTAAGCAGTAATCAATAACCGCACCAAATCATCACTTACAGCTCGCTTCTTCTCCCGTGAAACAGAACTCATCCCCAAAGACTGCGCAACAAGTCGCAACACCCTTTTTTCCGCATCCAGAATTCCTTCACCACCTGCATTCTCAAAATCACACTTCTCCCACACCGGAGCCTCAATCGCCCATTTGACGAACCGCTCATCAAGGTACGGGAATCTCACTTCTCGACCCCAGTGTGACATGGCCCGGTCGTCTCGGCCGAGATTCCTCTTTCCGAGCCGGCTCACGTCGAGCTTCAGCTCCTTCACAACTCCAGCGTAGCCACGATGCGTGTAAGCCACACCGTGTCGACCGTATCCGCCAAACAGCTCATCGGCTCCCAGGCCGGACAGCAGCACTCGTGCTGTTGTGCTATAGGGCTGCGGCGTCGCTTCTGTGCTCGTCTGGCCAAACCCTCGTCCCCTGGCGGCAAAGTACAGGGCACAGCCGATCGACAAGTCCATCTCTGTATTGTGGGGATAAATTAGCCGAATAACCTCAGGTCGGTGCTCCAGATTTTCGGCATAAGGCACGTTTACCTGTGACAAGTCAGTGCTTAATCTCTGTGCGTCCCTTGTTCACCTACAGTCACGAACCGCCATATCCTGCCGGGGCAAACGTGGCTGAGCTCTGCAAACGCATTTCTCCCTGTCATTCGATCCGGGCACTTTTCATAGAGCTCCTCTCGCGACAGATCGGGAAATTGCCCTGCTATTCTGGGGTTCTCAAACGCCACATTAATCAAGTCAATGCATTGATCTGCCTGGATCATGTCATGGCACAATCGCGCGAGCACGGTGCAGTCGAGGCCACCCGAGAAGAGCACTGCGACTCGTGCATCCGTTGCTGCAGCGCTTGGGGGTAGTGGGACGTCCAAAACTCGTAATCGAAGGGACTCGGTCAGGCGAGAGTGTAGCTCCTGCACGGAAGTAGAGTTTAACTCTAGTGAAAAACTTTGTTGCGGAATCTCATCATTGAAGACACCAATACTCGACACCTAATAACGTAAGTAGCAGGCTTTTCGGGGTAAATACTCACGCAAAACTCACCAAGGAGGTATCGGTAGTCCAATCATGTCGCTCTGGCAAAAGTCCAGCAGAAATATCAGCACTCCAATCCAGAGTATAGCATCCGTCAGCTTCAACCTCGGTCCATCCGTCGACCGGCGTCTCAGCAATGCTTGATAGAGAAAAGGGAAGTCCGTCTTTAACAAGCAAAGACCGACGACCTAGGCGGTCGCGCCCGTAGTAAAGCCGCTTGGCAGGTTTGTCCAGATAAATGAATGCGAATGGTCCTTCGATGTCTCGTAGAACATCCATAACGTCTCCCGAGCTCTTGCTAGTCTCCGCGAGCAGGGCTAGAATAGCTTCGCCATCGTTACCCTGCACGGGCTCTCTTCGAAGAGCCCAAGCCTCTCCATTCCAGCAGAGGACAGACCCTGTGGCAGGATCAACAAACGGCTGTCTCGCTACGTGATCTCCACGTAGTGATAAAACAGTGGACGTAAAGGTAAGAAATAATTCACCGTGGCTGTTATCGAGCTGTGTCTTCACAGTCCCAATGTGATCTGGTCCTCTATTACAAAGACATCGTTCCAGCTCTGACGAGAGGGCCTGGTCGGGGCTTGTGTTGATGGAAGCATGGATTCCGCACATCTTGCGCGTTGTAGGTAGAGGGACGCGGTTGAAAGAGTTGCCTGGGGCAGTTTCGTTCATCCACCAGGAAGCGAGATATCACGGGTCCACTTTAAAAAGTACACTACCCTATACCATTTAATACTTGAGATCTGAGGACTGAGAGTTCAAATCTCTTGCTCTTACACTGACAGCAAGCAGTACTTAGTGGCATTACGTTTGAATGAGGTAAACGATTTTGCATCTTATAAAGAAACAAGTCTAAGAAATAATCTCTAGTCACTTATGCATAGTTAACTTGTTGAATGATGTGGGTGTATTTTATCCCATAATATAAGGGAGAGGTAAACTCTAACCAGCTAAACAAAAGCTATTTCTTGCCGAATCGAACTACGCTCTGAAGTGGTGATGGAAGAATGAATAACGTTGCGCTTCCCTGTACCCAACCTGGGGATATGGGCATTCCTCGTGAATAAGAAAAAAACACATACACGAACCAACTGCCTTAAAAGGCCTATTCCTCCTCGTGAATCTCAAAGAGAGCAAAGCAATCTCCAATGAGTAGTTAAACGTTTGCAATACATGAAAAAGACCCTATCCCGCACTGGGGGGCCTGTGAATAAAAGTTTCGTATCTCGTCAAGCCAAAATCTGTTTGGTAATTTTCAGGGAACATTATACAATTTGAGTAAGTCCCCTTTTACTCGTTGCTATATGTGGGATCTCTCGGCAAGCCATCGATCACCTAGTCAAAGGTTTGCGAGAAATCCACACTGGACCAGTCCATTTGAAAAGGGTCCTGGGAGTTTTGAGAGAAACCCATGTTTGCACTGGGAATTTCGCCAAAGAGCGGCTGATAATTGTTGGTCTTGGCCATACCATTACCGCCAGGGAAGAGTGGAAAATCCATTCCGTCTGCACCAAAAGAGTCATCGAACCCCTCATCGACATCTCTCAGTGAGTTAGGGGTGAAGAGCATGGCAGTCTCCTGACCAGTTGGCGAGAACTGAGATGGAGCAGTTTGAACAGGGATCGGCTGGGGAATTTGTTGAGGAACCTGTTGGTACATGGGCAGCTGCTGTTGCATCATCTTAGGGTTGCTATACATAACAGCTTGCTCAGGCGAGGGGAAGTGGGCTGGAAGTTGCATGCGAGCAGCGTAGAGGTCTTCGTTGTCAAGGATAAAAGCTGAACCGTTTTGATATGGCGCATACTGCTCGTAGGAACTAGCAGAAGCAGGCGAAGTTGAATCAAGAGTCAGATCCATATGCATTGCCTCAGAGGGGATATTGTTGACCGACATCCAGTCAGAGTCGGTGGGGTAAAGAGGAAAGTCGTTGCCGACGAACTGCGTTACGTCGTTTTGAGGAGGCGTGGGGACACTGTTATATTCGATTGAAGATGGTGTCGACATGTTGCCCAGAGGGGGAGTCTGCTGCTGAACGCTACCAGCGATGGACGGCAACTTCTTGCCGTTAGTCTTGGTTCGGACGTAGGTCCAGCCGTGAGCTTTCTCCATGTGCTGTTTGCAGTTCGATTCACGCTTTGACTTGTAGGGGCACGGTTTGAACGAGCACTCATACATGGCGGGGGCAGCAGAGTGCTTATCGTTGTGGTGACGATCCATCTCCTTCTCAGTGGGCCAGCCATAGGTGTGGTACTTGCAAGTCGAGACAGGGCACTTCCAAGGGCGAGAGTGGGTCTTTTCGTGCTTTGTTAAATCGCACGGCCTCTTAAACTCTTTGTTGCAGCCAGGCTCACGGCACTTCTTGGGGGCCAGTTCCTCAGGAGAAGCGTTCTTCTTGCGACGAGCCATAGATCGCTGGATCTCCTCCTCATCCTCCAGCTGTTGACTAAGGGAGCGCTTCATTTTCATTGGCGCGTCGTCGTCTGTCTCGACAGGCTTGCCAGTGTCCAGGGAAATGCAAGTACCGTCCTTGCGAACACGAACGAGCTCAGCAGGACGACCGTTCACAGAAAGGCCACCGATGAGCTTGATCTCATCAGATCTTTGTGGCAAGTTAGTTGGGTGGTTCAAGGGAACGAAGCTGGGTACATACGCGTCGATATCCATTTCGTCGCCGCTGTTCTTGGCGGCAAGTTGTTTTCCGTATTCTAAAATCTGATCCTTCAGGTCGAGGAAGTATCCGTTAGTGTAAGGCCGGTCTGCGGGTCGAATTTGTTCGCGGTCGCTAAGATATTCGACTGTCGCTTGAATGCATCGGACGGATGTAAGGCAGAAATCCAGGTACAAGGTTGCTGATTTAGCCTTCTCCTTTAAAGACAATGTCCGATAAGTATTTTCCCAAACGCCATTATTAGTCAGAAGCTGACTTACCGGTGCCATAAAGATCAGAGTTTTCTCAAGATCACGCAAGCAAATAATTTCCTTTGATCGAATTCTCCTAGGAATGTCAAGCACAATAGGCTTGAACTCTTTTAGGGTCGGCTTGGCCAACAAAGGGCGTAAAGTGTGCTCGTGAATACGGCTGAAAGCTTTTGGTCCCAGTGAAGGGAGCTTCCCCGCTGCGGCGGCGGCGGCGGACCTTGTGATGCATCGTGTTTGCACCTTTGCCTCCTTTGATGCAGTGACCGCGCCCCGCTTCTCGTTTGTGGAAGCCACTGATGTACCCAAACCGCTATCGGAATGGTCCTCAGGAGCCCGCGAAGTGCGGCCTCTGGGGCGCAGGGTGCGCCTCTCTTCTTCTTTTGTCATCTTGGGATCGACGAAAGGTCCCTCGAGGAAGCCGCGAGGGATGGGAAGACCGGTGTCGCGAAGAGTCATGGGCTTTGACGCGGATGACAGAGAGAGCTCTTGGGTCTTGGCAAGAGCCTCGTCGATGTCGTTGAGAGTCAAGGCCACACGTCGACGGTTGGCATCGACGACATCATCCAGATGGGACTGAGCTCGAGGCAGAGTAGGAGGGACAAAGGCAATGTCCGAAGTCAAAGATGGTGATGTAGGAGAGTGGAAGGTCGCACCCTTACGGAGGGTAGAGCTGTTCTTAAAAGACAAGGCATTCTCGGTGTCGCAGTCCGGACGAGTCACCGGAGTCCTTCGACGAGGGTGGGAGAAGGACATGGCTTAGATGCAAGGTGGGTATGAGGTAAAAGGACAGTCGACTGATGGCCAGAGGTGTCCTGAAGCTAAGTCGGGGAGTCCCGTTAGTTCAAGAGCTTGACCTTTGAATACAAGCAGGTGCTTGGCAGTGAAGGACGGAGATGTGAGTCACAGTAGGTATTCCTAACTCCCACACCCAGGGGCAAAGGCAAGGTAAAGGCCCAGAGCGTTGATCAAGGCCAGGTTGAGGTACCTGGTGATTGACCAATGCTGACGATTGGAAGCGATGCCAGTAAAAAAGTGAAAAAAGATAATGGTCGACGTCAAGAGACGAAAAACCAAATGTAGAGATGAGATAAAATATTAACCGTACCAGGTCAGAGATGGAAAATGTGACCGAGGATTGATCAGCTTTACGTCGGCGAGCCAATGCGGTGCAGGTGGCGCGGGACAACAAGGAAGGCGAGTAACGAGCGACTCGGACTGATTATGACTTCCTCAGGCGGTAAATCGATTGAAAAAAAACACGATGAGATACGTCCAAACGACGAGTATCGATTTGAAATACAGGCGGTAGAACGTCTGTGCTGTGTTTCGTTTCGTTGTGCTGCGCTGTGATGCGTTGCGTTGCGTTGCGATGGAAAAGGCGGGTGGAATTGGAGGGAAAGATCAAGACGGACGGACGGGGCGGAACAGGGCAACTATAATATGAGTTGATAGAGAGGGTGTACAATTCCGCAGTCAGGGCGTGTGGAATTCCAAGAATCGAGTTGTTGAAGCAGGTGGCGGCCTCAGGATAGAGAAGCCAGAGAGTTAGAGACGAGAGTCAGACTTGAGAAGGAGGTGAAGAAGGAAGACAGGATGGATGGACGGTGAAATTCAGTTGGTGTCTCTGGACGAGGTTATGCTTAGAAACCAGCTGGGGGTAAACCTCAGCCCATCCAGACTGCTGCCTGGAAGCCCCTCCCGTAAGGGTTTAGGGCGTCCAAGAAGGGTTTAGGGCAGGGCGGGCGGGCTGAGGCGTAGTCTGTGCGGAGGAGGAGCCCCCCCCTGCTCAAGGTCGAACGTGATAGGTCTGATCCTGCACAGTACAAATATCGCTAACAGTAGAGAGACATGTCAAACTCTCGTCGCTCGCTAATTTCTCTCCAATTCTTTCATTTCCCACCAGAATCCGCTCCAATTCCTGAGCAGAGCCGCAAGACGCTTGACTTCGGGCTTAGAACCTCGGGTACCTCGACTATGACAAACAACATACTGTATCCCCACAAACTCCGCCATTACCGACACTTCCCTTCCCTTTCATTCGCACCCAAGTCCCAGAACCTTTGTGGTTCAGTTCATTAAATTGATTGATCGTTACAATTATTCCCAGTTTTAGTGAGGCAGAACAATTTCCAGACTTCTCATTGATCTCATTTCAAAGCCAAGAACAAGTTGAACATTTGGGGGGCCGGAAACATACCTGTTGCGTACTGACTGTCGTGGCCCTTTGCGTACTCGGCGAATGATACAACATCCCTCCTGTTTTAGACGCAACCAAATCTTATGGCGGTTGTCACGATCGCAGCCCCCAGACGTAAAGGGGGAAAGCAAAAAATGGTGTTGTTGATTGTATCGCCGAAATGCGGATGACGTCGGGTTGTTTGCTCGTTTCGCAGAAATGGCACAACCAGCGTAGTGAACCTATCGAAAACGCCTTGCGGAGAGTCTGCAGGGATCGACACCCCACTGGCGCAACTCGCACCTTTGTGATGGTCCGTGACTTGGTCAAACCGTCAGCAATACAGTATCGCTGCTGCGGTCTGGTCTGGTCCTGTTCAGTGCTCTGCTTCTGTTCCGTATGATCCTCGTGTGGCCATCTTTTAGTATCTCAACTTTGGGCCATCAAGTTCGCCCATTGGCATTGACTAGCATAAGCTGGCCATTGGGTGCTATCCCATTCGTTCCGGCCGAGACTGATGGTGTTACATACAAACTGCACACTGTACTTGAATTCATTGATGCATTGCATTTCGACCCTCCACCTCAGCCCTCTTTGACGGCTGTGCCTGCAATGGCGTTGCGCTGCCTCTTTGCAACCCTCTTGACTGCATTAAACTCTTAGATTTTTTTTTCACCTGCATCAAGAGGATCTCGAAATGTTTTGATCCACCATGTTAGGAATGGAGCTTGAAGTTGGTTGAGAGGGGAACTCGCCAACAACCAAGACATTAGAACATGCATGCATTATCGTCTCCAGACCCTTTGAGCAGCAGATAAATAAACACGCTCAACCGAATCAAGGCAAGATCGTCAGAAAGAGAGATCCTTCCATGAAAGAGGACACGACGACTCACACCGTGCCCGGCTATCAAGCATATCGTCGCTTATCCTCAGATCAGGAATGAACACCAGACCAAAGCTCTCGGTCTCAAAGAATTTTCCTTGACTGGTCTGGTTCCTGTCCCCGTATCCATCCACATTGACCAGTGGCCACCACCTCCTATGGTGCGGACCCACGACCAATCGACCAGGTTAGTAGTCCTCACATTTGCTCCACGCATAGGGCTGCTTCTCGGTGCAGGGGTTGGTCGAAACGATTGTCATGTCACCGTTGACTCAATGGCCGGCGATTTCCCTTTCGGGTTCTAGACCGTGGACCCCCATCTCCCCAACTGTTACATTGCATTCGCATTCATCGCACTGCCAACCCTTCAGAGGTCTTGTCCTGAAGCATGCGTCCCAGACTGCGACCGCTGTGCTAGATCCACCGGTCAGTATCCGCCACAGCCAAAAGTTGTTCTTGAGAAGATGCACTTTTCTATCGATCTGAAGAGTCATCGTTGCCGCCGGCTTTGAAACTTGCATCAATCTGCCACCAGTCTAAAGATTGCAAGTCTTGGCATGCTAGCATGTCATTTGTGGAAATATGCAAAGGTTCCTTGTTGTAGAGGGGGCTTTCGTATGAAGCCATCGTATTGCTGCTAAGCTTAGGAATTCTGCCATCCAGTGTCAACAGACCAACGCACGTACGCAATCCCAAAAACACACTTTCGACCAAAATAACCATATCCTACGTACGTACGTCTCCACGCAAGCGAGCGAGACGTTTTAACCAGCCCCTGCATTCATTTTTTTATTTCATCAGGACTTTTTGTACATCTTAACACCAGAGTCCTACCTTAGTATGCTGTCGTCAACTTTGAAAGGTCCCTGCCATGGGCCAATAGGAGCTTACTTTATCGAGCAGCCTATCCCAGACCGGGGACAAATTTGGATGCCTCGAGTCGTGAGCCCCATTCTCAAGGCACCCGTATTTCTGGTTCGCAAAGGATACGTATGCATTCTTGGATACCAACAACTAACCAGTGACACCAGCCGTTCTCAAACGGATTGTTTTCTTTTTTTACTCATCCCTGTGCGACTGGTCCCTTGACGGGACTGATGACGGCTGTTAATCGCGGCATTCGGGGACGACACAAACAAGCTCGAAGGACTTTCGCTACAAGCTTATTTGGGAGTGTTTGGACCCTGTATGAACCCATGATCAAAGCCCCGAAAATCAAGACCTTTTATTGGCCAATGTTATCTGGTTGATGCTTCGTAAATGCTGAATCCTTGTGACGATCGTATATTTGCTCTCATCGAGGGTCTTTATACGTCGTTGCCTACCTATCTTTAGCCCAACGACGAACGCAAGTTTATATTTGGCGATCTCTAGTAGTGTCTCATATCATCGCGTGGTTATGGACTGTCCAGCAAGGGTATTTATTTTTCATAGATCGGATAACGCACCTCGGCGGAATTAGATTCGGCATCAGACCATGAAAGATCCTTTTGTCGCTTGGCTTTCGGCATGAACCAAGGTTAGGGACTGACCCAAACAACGATAATAACATCTGCCTCCCATGAAGAGCATTTGGATAAGAGATAAAAAGATACATTCTCTTTGGCGGCTCGTCTTGATTCAACCGCGACTACGTCCATCAATATCATTGCGTCTAATATAACGTTATTTGGCTGTTAACGTGAATGTCAAAGCCTAATACTGACTTCTAATACGGCATTATACAGTCATTTCACATTTAAAACTTGAGAGAGACGCAAAATCTCATCAAAACTTCAATTCAACTGTTACATCAGTCGGTATCTAATTAAAAAGACCGATAGACCCCATATGCCAACTCCAAGCATTCATCCAGCCCAATCCCAACGTTACGATCTATCTAGATGTACGGAGGGTGCCCAGGGTATTCAGGGTACTCATCATGCTCGGGGATCGGAACAAACGGTGCTCTCAAATCACTCTCAGTGAGTGGCGAGACCGCCTGAGAACGGCCAATAGATGACCTAGACATGGACCTACCACGCCGTTCCCCTCGCAGCGCCGCAACTCTGTCATGGACCGGAGGACGCTCGCCATCTCTAGGTTCTGGCGCGGGACGAGGGAGACGATCCATTACGTCCATGTTCCCGCGACGGGCACGGCGGCGGGCATGACGGCGAGGTCGCCTCCGATTGCTAGTGTTGTCCTGATTCCCGCTCGTTGTACGGACATTGTTGCTTTTACTGAGTGAAGCTTGAAGCTCGTAAGGGCTAGGCTCTGCGCGAATGTCGTGTGATGTCGCCCTCGGACTTTCGCTCTCTACACGGGAGCTCTCGTTGGAGACTTGCAATTTGTAGGGACTGGGATCCGAAAAGTTGTTGACACTTCTGTTGTTATTTTGACGGTTGGAAAGTAACTGAAGATTCGTCAGCTCGATTCCATCTCTTCCGTGACTTACCTGCAATCTGGAAGGCTGGCCAAGAAAACGAGCACGATAGAGTTGCTTGGCGTATCCGTAGGAAGGAATCCCTGAAGATTCCGGTGCGCTCTGCTCCGGAGCAGAATAGCCCATCTGGTCCTCCGGTTGATAGCCATCGGGCTGGTAGGATCTCTCAGGGGCTCTCACCGGACGTTCGTTCAAACCTCCACACGAGTAATCAGACGCCTGCGCCTGACTCACTCCTCGAGAGCCTCCAACACCACACGTTGGCTGTGTGACAAAGTTGCCATAGTGTCCGCGAGTGGTGTTCCTCTGCTGTTCGATGCAGTCACGACATGATCCAGTCATGGTCGTGCGAATTGTGACCTTGCAATGAGTACCGCTAGGGTATAGCCAAGAAGACAGAGAGAAGCAGGTGAAGCAACCATTGACTTGGTCCTCCCAGCATCGGTCCGTTCGGATGAGTTTGTTGTGTCGACAAGAAGCGTAGTAGTAGACGTGATATTTACACATGATGGGCAACAGTGTGTTGATATCAGTAGTAGAGATAATACTTTCCAATGTAAGGAGGCATGTACGCCTTTGGTGGCTTAGGGTTCGAATTCTTCGTCGACTGTGTAGGTAGTCAAAGAAAACTGCGGTAAATGTGTTTCGAAAGCTAAAAGACATCGAAATGGGCATCTGAGATAACTTATACGCAATGTTTTGATGCAAGGAACAAGCGTCTATGTAGCCAGCCTGGTGGTTAACAGTTGAAAAGGAGTGGTGAGAACCTGAACAAAGCCTTTGATGATTTTCTTGTTCTGCAACACCAAAGAAAAGGCGGACTATCGTAGCAGATCTTAGAGACAAAGTCATTCAAACAACCCTTTGTTCATCTATCATGACAGCGAACAAGCCTGCAGTACAAATACAATAGGGTCTCACGCACGTATCTTGCTGAACAACTCATCTTGAACAGTTTGATGTATCGGTCCAGGAGACGTACCTCATCCTTTTAAAGCAAACCACTTTTCACCATTTGCCCATCATGTCATTGTCTATTTTCTTTCCCTGTTTTAGTCGCTTCATCACAATGCCTCTTCCTAAAAAGAACCAGGCGTCCGTCGTCGCTGGACGACGACAAGAAGAATGCCCGAAAGCAACAACACTCTGCCCTGCTCCAAGAGGGGAAAAGGAAACTCAGCACTATTCAGATGGTGGGAGTGACATTCTTGTTCCAAAGGCTCGAGACAATGCTCAGTATGAGATCGACGAATCTCGTCAACGCTCAGCCTCAGCCCTGAAGAATGTTTGGCGCTTCTTCTCCAGTGAGTCTTCATCTAACCCCCCAGTCCCCAAGGCCCAACTAAAGCATGAGAGAAACTCCGATGCTTGGTCTACCATTGATCTAACAAGCCCCACCAATGAAGGTAGGTACACAGCACCGCAACCATCGCCATATCCCAAAGGCCGACGCGGAAGGGCTACTCGGCTCGATGAGTCTCAAATGCAGCCCTACTGGAACACGCCCTTTCGTCCCGAAAGCCCAATGCCCCCCGTCTCGGACTCAACTATCTGGCCCTCTTCTAGCGATTTCGAGCCCGAGAAGGATTTGGACATAGAGATAATTACCTGGAATCGTGGGCCACGCCGGACTGTGCGCACTGTGCATGATGACCCACGTCAAGCAGTAGAGCACCAAGCTGCGATCATTGTCGATCTTTCTACAGACGATCCCCCATCGGTCTCTGAAGATGAGTCGTATGGAGAAGAGCAAGAGGAGGATATTGTCGTGCAAGCAAGACGGGTGACCAGAGTAGGGAGAGCTACTCTGATCAAATTGCCTAAACTCAACAGAAACCAGAACCAGAGCCAAGACGTGCAAGAGAGCCGTCCGTCCTCCGTAGACCTGGCTGACTGTTCAGTTGAGAGAGATGATGCGCAAACTCCTGCTCGAACAGAGTCAGGGTGAGGAGGTTGTGCTAGAGGAAGAGGTTAGTTGGTAACGCAGAGGTCTGGATCCCTGGTGGTCACAAGTCAGGAATCTTGGTGTTTGAGCTTGGCCTCGAACAAGAAGCTATGGCTGGCCCATAACTAGTGTAGCATTATTAGAGTCGGAGTTTCTGGCGTTTCTGGTAGATTCTCAGTTTGAATTTTTTTGTTTCATAGAAATGTCGTTAAACTGTTCTCAAATCTAGGCTGAGCCATCTCTTTCAATTTTGTCTCTATGGGTATCGTGGGACTTTCCCTTTTTCTTATAATGTGATCTTTCAAGCCATATCTAAACATGAGCCCAACCTCGCTCAACAAGAACCTGCATCTCGTTAATGAGACAAAACTCACCAGGCTCTCTTCTCCCCATGCCCTCCTTCTCCCACGCCGCCACACGCCTTCTCACCACCCACGAGTCAAAGGGCGCCGACACCCATCGCATAACGCGATTAACCCAGAGGCCAGAGAAGATCTGCCATGTAGACACCCAGGCACCTTGCTCGGGATGCACAGCCTTGTATGCAGCCGAGTTGTAGCCTACACGGACGTGTGGGTTGAGATATACACCTCGAGTTTTTGTGAGAGGGTTATCTGCGTGTATCAGACAACATTCGCAGCCTTCGAGGTGATGTTTTGCTAAGGAATCTGGAATGCCGCGGAACTGGAGTTTCGAAGATGAAGTGAAAGGCTCAGTAGGCATGGCAACTAAAATAGTATCAGTAACTGTAATCTCGTCTTAGGGGTGTCAAACGGACCAATTCCGTTCCAGCAACTCGCGACAGGCACGGCATCTAGATGGTTAACGAGCGCATTCCTTGAAACACTCGATTTAAAATAAGGCCATGTGTGCATCGCATGCGCATAGCCAGAAGTATCCCTTAGCGCAAACGTATCATAATATTCTGGTGGTCTCGAGAAATCCAATGAACAAGCCGCAGCGTAATCGCCGCCATTTGTACCCAATAGTTTGAGGATATCTTCAGTCTGTAGTTGTGTGAGAAGTTGTGCGCCAACGGCAGCAAGTGACATACCGTAAAGACAACATCGTTGATAAAGAGAACCTTGTCGAAATGCTGGCCCTTCTTTTGCAAATCAATCAGGTCCTTCAACGTCCTGTTCCTCAACTTGGCTAGGTACGGTATCCTTCTTAACTCGCGCTTCCCTCTCGACGTATCAATCCAGCCCTCGGCTTTGTCCGGATTCTCAATCTCGTCTTTATGCGTCGTATCTGACATGTCTACGCGATGTGGCACGCCCATATTCTGCAGCTCCAGCGCCATCTTGTTCAGTTCGCGCTTTGTCTTATCCCAGCTCCCGCTCTCGTATACGCTGACAAACACATTGTCTTTCCCTAGGGTCTTGGATAGCTCTATCACCGCAGGAGCCCAGTGGTCTCGTATCACGCGCTCGTTGTTGAAGTGCATGCTGGCGATGTAGATTCGCTCCGGGGGCTGCGAGAGCTTCGGAGCTGGCGTGCGGTCGGCATCGAGGAGGTTTTTGTGGATGCGAAGAACGTCGAGGATATTTACGAGGACTAAGAGGACCAAAACGATCTTGGGAAAGCGCGAGCGGAGGAGGCGACGGAAGTAAAGGCGGTTCGTACGGGAGACCATGATTCCTTATTCGCGATGATGACAGCGAAGCAGCATTGTAATGACCTGATTGATGTTGAAACAGGTATGTATTATACCGTGCGACGAGTTTAGCAGGAAGAAATGCGAAATATCATCTAAGAAGAAAAATCATGATCGAGTTTGACTGATGTGTTAGAGAACAGAGTATGCATCCCTTGCTTACCTACCTGTAGGTAGATCATGTCAACTATTGGAGTACAGCAAGTTACAGTACCCATCTGGGTTCAGCCTTAGGTTTCTTGCCGATAGCCCACCCTACAACAGCGTCATTGCAGGGATGCCATCAGGTCTCCAATGAGGGGCTCTTCTGCCCATCACTTTGCGTATCACATAAGTCTCTATAAAGCCGGATATCATCAAGTTACAGGTTACAATATACTCTAGATCTTCAAGTACCAGACCATGACTCACAGGCGATGATCCGGGGTACATATTTTAGTCTAGCAGTTGACAGGGGCTTAAGCTGCCCTGCCAAAATGGGCCAAACCACTTCACTTATTGCAATGGACGTTTCGGTTCTTCCATGATCAATTCGTTCAAGTACTTAAATAAATCAGGCGAGCTTCTTTATACCTTCAACAGTTTACATTTCGTCAATAGAGAATTGAGAGATTAGCTTCGTCAAGTACCAAAGGTTCGTTTCTCCATTGGACTCCAGCATTTCTTCCATTGATCAATGTCATGATGACTCGGCAAGCCATGACCCAGGCCCAGGAAAATCCACTATGTGGTCCATGAAGAGTCTCTTGAGCCTCTTGGATCTCAATCCAATAAACCACCTGCACTGCCATCTATTTGGCAAAGTGCAGGTCGTATCCGAGCCACTTCCTTCGGAGAATAGCCTCGACGGAGAGGCCAGGGTATCCGTATGTGAGGGGCAGGAAGAAGTACCAGCCAGCAACGACCAGAGCCAGAACAACACCGCAAGCGATCCAAGCAGAAGCCATGCTCTGGCCAGAGAATCGCTCACGGGCGGTGACGTGGTGCCTGGGGCTGACAGGACCCTTCTTGTCCTTGATGGTGATCTCCTCAGCGGGCTCTGAGTTAAAGATGAACTCAAGGAGAGCACCGGCGACAAGACAAGAAGCCAGGTGAGCTGGAAGGTAATGATGTAAGAAAAGCTGTCGTCCCATAAGGAAGAAGGGGAAGTAGTGGGTAGCCCAGGCCAAGAAGAAGAAGCCGGTAGAGTTATACAGGCGAGAGCGGGTACCTTTTGAGTTTGTCAGTGTCAGATTCATCAATTGGGATTGCAAAATTAACTTACGGCGATCGAGAGCATCAATTCCACGGCGCAGAGAGACCTGATCAGCAAGAAGAATACCGGCATACACGGCGAGAAGACTGCTGGCCAACCACCAGCCGACGGGGTTACCAAGGAAGTAAATCTGCTGACGGGTTTCACTCTGAGTCCAGAAGCTGACACCACGGAGCAGGAAAGGCCACTGGTAAGGGTGGCTGGCATAGGGGTGGCTGCTGGTGAGCTTGCTGTTGTGGTAGAACATAGCACGCTGAAGCTCGAACCACTTCTGGAGGAAGGGAAGAGACTTGACCTTGCGCTCGGGCTTCTGGCGACGAGGGTGATCGGCATCAAGCGAAGCAATATCCTCAGCGATCCAGACGTTGGAGCTGGGCGCAATCTGCTTGTTACCATTGATCTCCTGCTGCTTGTAACCCCACTCAGGCAGAGGCTTGGTGTGAGTCCACATAGCGACCTTGCTTGGGTTGTGGATAAGCTTGAAGTGACCAGCTACCGACTTGAAGTTTTGGTTCTTCTTGCCGTGCTCGAGGCGAACCTCAAAGAGGGTTTCCTTCTCGCGCTTGCCGAGAGCTTCTTCAGGTGTGACAGCTGTGAACTCCTGGTTGGTGGGGTAGTAAGGAGAGGCAACATCGTGAGAGAGGAGGATCTTGTCAGTACCAACGTGGCGAAGACGGACCAAGTCGTGGTTCTTGACGATGCGGCCAGGCGTCTTGTTGTTGTCAGCAGGCCAGATCTCCCAGTAGTTGTTGGTGTCGTTGTAAGGGTAACCGGTGATCTGCTGGCCCTGGCTGGAAACACGGCCGTCGTCGTATCGAAGGGGGTAACGGTCCTCGTGACTGTGGAGGTAGGTCTTGGTCTCCTTGTGTCGAATAGTGATGCTGTCGTAGTACTGGATGTCAATCGCATTGGCCAACATGACGTTGTCGCTAAGGGTCTCCTGGAATTCGGGCGTCATGAAGTCGTCACCAGGACCAGATCGGTAGAGAACAGCGAAGTGAACCTGGAACCAGAAGAGGTAGAACAAGAAAGGCAGGACGATCAGGCCAAAGGCACGGGCAGCAAAGTGCTTGCCGAACTCTTGCATACTGATAGCACCGCCGGGTCGGTTGATGTTGAGAAGATCCCAGAGATCGATAACGACGGCGCAGCCAATGGTAACAAAAGCAAAGACACCGACGTACTTAACCGAGATATCGCAAGAAAGAGCGAAACCGGTAAGGATAAGCCACTTCCACCACTTGCGGGAGAAGGGCTCATGTCGAAGCTTGTACCACTTGATGTAGAAAAGAAGACTGCAAGCCATGGCGAGAACGAGAGTAGCATCCAAGAGGATAAGTCGGGTCTGTCCAATATGGGCGTTGTCAAGAAGGAGAAGACCAGCGGCGAGGACACAGGCGGGAAGACTGTAGCCAGACTCCCACATGATGAGGTATGTAACAGCGACAGTCAGGGCGCCGAGGGTAGCAGGCAAAGCTCGGAAAGCCACGTAGGGGATCTTGTTCGCGATGTAGGAGTCGCCAATGTTATCGAAGTGGAAGTGGCCATCGTAACCGACCAGCCAGCCGACAAAGGCGAAGAGAAGCTTGCCGAAAGGAGGGTGGACATCGAAGAAGTAGGTTCGCTCGAGGTAATAGGAAGCGAACTGTAGTGTCCAAGTCAGCCATTGTGCTTAACGATTGGGATATTCGATCGAAAGCTTACCTTTCCAAAGTGCACCTCGTCGAACACAACCTCGTTAGGGTGGCTAATACCCCAGAATCGAGTCACGAAGGACAAGATAGTGATGACGGCAAGACCAATCTTGTGCTCGGTCTCGCTCTGGGCAGCGGCCCGTTGAGCACCAGCCTTAGCAAGCTTGTCAAGCTCAGGGTTGGGGTTGAAGGACTCTTCAGAGGGTTTCTTTGATGGCGCGCCTCTCTGTCGCAGGCTGCCCTGCGAGGGCGAGGAGCTTCGAGCCATGACGGATCTCGGTTAGCTATATGATGCGATTGTTAGTTAGGGAACGCTTCGATCCTAGAGTTGAAGGAAGAGAGAAGTCCATGGCTTGCATGAAGTACTGTATAGTACTACACTGCACGCAATAGACCAAACACGTCTCACAAACGGCCCAGAGGAATGACGGGTCTCAAACTTACCTCAGGGGTTTGATAGAGGTGCCCTGAGTTACACCAAGTGATAGATAGAGAAGAGCAAACGGAATAGGGTTACAAAGGAATGAGAGAAGGATAGGTAGAGGTAACTGCACAAACAAGAATTGCGCACCTCTTTGAAGATCGACAAAAAGAAGAAGACGGAAAAGAAAAAAGGGGTGGTTTGATAAAATAGAAATAAAAAAAGAGATGCCTCCCTTTGGAAGAAGTTATTGAGGACAAGATCCAATCCAGCGATGGGACGAGACGGGAGCGAGCTACTAGTCTCACTAATTACCGTCGAGGACAACCTGGCCAGCTTGCCTCTTCTTTTTTTCTTACCTTAGCTCAAGCCCCTGTCCTTTGGGGATGGACGCAGGGGTACGGAGTAAATCGATTGGATTCATACCCCACTCATCCAGTAGCTCTCAGCCACTTGACAGCTGCTGCTGCTAACAAATTCCATGTCTTTTTAGGGGATTCAATAGAAGCTATGGGCCCAATTACGCGGCGTTTGAGCTTGATTGACTCCACGGGCTGTTACCAACTTTTAGCTTGGAGAGAACATGTCGTACAGGGCTGATTGACGTAGATATAGAGGCAATTGAACAACAGAACAAGTGCAAATATTCTATATTAACACAGGCGAGTTGATGCCATGAACTAGATCGTGAGAGAGGCTTCAATACCTTCCACATGCTTCACTAAGCCATACCCGGACTGCTTCTCTTTGAAGCACGATCCAGGCTTGACACACGGATCAGAGCAAACAGCGTGCTACCCTCAATCTGGGGTTGAATAAGACTTCAATAGAGACAGCTCGTGCTTATCATTCACCGAACAAACTTCTTCAAGTATCTTTTGCTTGTACTGGTTCATTGAAACTCTTAACAAAGACTCTAGTAGATCCCGTCATCGAGGTAAAAGCCACCAACTATCATGAAACAAACAAAGCCATGGTCCTTTGGTGTTGTTTGTCATGCCAATCATATGCCACAACAGATTGAGGCGATACAAACAGGTAAAGGACATTATATGGGCCAGGTTTATCATGATGCCACAGAAATGATGTTTCATACAGGGTATGGCACAATCACAAGGACCATTATCTGAGGCTCTTATGCTAATCGGTCTCATCTCGAACCACGTCTATATCATGAAAAGTAGGATATGCACTTTATGTTTAGACCCTTTAGACCCTTCGATCAATCTTCAGGTGCCGTCTAGATAGTGGGTAATAGAAACATTGACCTTAGTTTGAGGACAAAAATAAACAGCCCAAGAAGTCTGGTCTGAATAGCTTAAACTGTCCTACTAATTTCGTCTCTCATGTTTCCCGCGGCCAATTGTTCTAATCCCAAGGGCCGTGTCCGGAGGGCGTAATGCGGGGCATTACCGTAGACGTCGTCAGATCTACATACCAAAAGTTACCTTCAGTAAGCCGATCAACGGAGCTCAGTAGCTGCAATTAACTGATTCAGTGTATGTACCTTGGTAGTATTTGAGTAGATTGACAAGAACAACCAATGACCAATTCCAATTGATTCTCTCAAGGTGTGTTATGTGTCTCATTAATAAGCTTCGGTAGTCCCCTCCGAATAGTCACCGAACCTCCGGGAGCTCTCGTTCAAAACACGGCATCCAAACCTTGCCTCAACTCTTGTTCGTACTAAGCTAACTCTTGAACCAACTTCAGACAACTTAACATCCCCATTTACACTACAGGTACGTCAGCAACTGTCAACATCAATTTATGTTCTACAATGTCTTTTCCTCTCGTTGCTCGTAGAGCTCCCCGCTTTATCACTTCGTCTATCCGGGCAGCTCCTCGTCAACATGCCATTGCCATAATAGCAGCAAAGTTCACACGTTCAAGCAGACACCAATCCACTATGTCTACCGATCAGCAGATTGTCTTCACCAAGAACGCCCCCGCGGGTAAGTGACTATACTCTCCATCTCTATAATGCTTATACTGACGATATCCAAGCGCTTGGCCCCTACGTATGTTGAAGCTACCCCTCACTGACAGAAACAAACACTCACCAAATTCCAAAACAGTCTCAAGCCATCAAGACCCCCCACATGATCTACTGCTCTGGCCAGATCCCTCTCACCCCTGAGGGCGAGCTTGTTCAGGGTATCACTGAGCAGACCCGTCAGGCTTGCAAGAACGTCCAGGCTGTCGTCGAGGAGGCCGGTTCATCCCTCTCCAAGGTCGTCAAGACCACTGTCTTCATTTCTGACATGTCCTACTTTGCTGTTAGTATTGCCAAGTTGCCATTTCTATTCCGATTGCTCACCCATTGCAGGAGATCAACACAGAGTACGAGAAGTGGTTCTCCCACAAGCCAGCCCGTAGCTGTGTCGCTGTCAAGACTCTTCCCAAGAACGTCGATGTCGAGGTTGAGGTTATTGCTCTTCCTTAAATGTCTGGAATGAACAAACGAAATGAACGGCGACCATATAGAACTCAATAAAAGAAGTCATCTCAATCAGTAACCCAGTCTGTTCGCCTATGTGCTTTCACTTGGCTTTCTCTTTTCCTAACATGGTACCTAGATGGTCTCGAGGCAGACGCGGCCAACATATAAAGTAATAAAACAAGTGAAGAAAAACATCGCGAGCACATAGATAAGGTTGAAATTGATGAATGTGATTTCTTGCATGAATTCGATCATATCTACTAGTAGTCTCATGCTAAATGGTCCAACTCTATTCTGCAACTTTGTTCGATCCCAATGTCTATTTAAGCACTCCACAGAACAATCCTGCCATCGACACCGCTTGCTATAATCGTTGTCAGTTTCCAAAGCGTGACATGAATGACTTTGTGACTTACTGCTGAACTTGGTAACGCGGTCGCCGGAACTCTCAAAGGGCCTAACGGTGCTAATGGTGTTTTGGTGGGTAGTTTGAAGCTGAGTATCATCCTTGGCCTTGCCCTTGAGATCCATCTGCCTAAACATGTTCAGAGCAGACTCCTCGCGGTGCTCGTCCAGACCAGGGCGGCCCTTTTGCTCAATAGGGCCAGCCAACTGCCAGCCACCCTCACCGCCCTGGAAGCGGAAAGCCTCGCAATCGTAACCAGCAGCGATAATCTCATCTTCACTAGTCCAGATCAAACTCTTGAAAGG
The DNA here is from genome assembly GCF_000303195.2 of Fusarium pseudograminearum CS3096. Classification (NCBI taxonomy): domain Eukaryota; kingdom Fungi; phylum Ascomycota; class Sordariomycetes; order Hypocreales; family Nectriaceae; genus Fusarium; species Fusarium pseudograminearum. The sequence goes on from NC_031951.1 coordinate 1,819,499, forward strand.
AAGCTGCTGAGTAGAGACGGTAACAACAGCACGAGGGGCTTGGTCGGGGCCAGAGGGGTAAACGACAGTGATGCTGCTGTCATGAGCTGCAAAGGCAAGGCTATCTCCGCTGGGAGAGAAAGAAACGGAGTGCACCCAACCAGCCGAGTTGTTCAGATACTCTCCGCAAACCGTGTTGAATGGGAGACGCTCGCCCCAAACTCCAGGGGGAGGACGGGCATCCATACCCTTGATGAAGGCGGAGAAGACTCGCGCATGGGCATCGGTAGATCCAGCAGCCAGAAGGACTGAGTTGGGGTGCCAGGCAACACTGGTGATGGTGCTGCGGATAGGCTTCTTCAGGTGCTTGGACACCCACCAGTCGTTCTCCTCCTCGAAGTAGCAGACAGCAATGACCCTGTCACCGGATCCGACAGCAAACTTGTTCTCGGAGGGAGACCAGCGCACGAAAGTGGCGGCTCGGCTGATTCGAAGAAGGACGAGAGTTGGTTTATAACCTTCGGGGGAAGGTTCCCAAACGATAGCGTTACGGTCTGATAGTATAAGATGAGCCGTTGAGCCAAGATATGATATAAGTGGTAGACTAACCCTGAGAGCATGTAACAATGCGCCCACTGTTAGGGGCAATGTCAACGCCAGTGACTGTCTTGTCGTGGCCCTTGAGCGAGTCCTTCAGCTTAAAAGCGCTGCCAACCTTGCCATAGAGCTCGACAGAAGTATCCCGAGCGACAGCCAGGACAGACTGATCGGCCGAAAAGGAGTGGTCGGCGATGGGGTTGTGGAAGAGGTGGTGAACTTCGGGGGCGCCCATGATGATGGTATTTGCAATAGGAGGAGCTCTCTACTATCGCTTGAAGTGGATTGAGAGTATGAAGGTGTAAGAATGGCCTGGTAAGGTTCCAACGTTGATGTACGTATTGGATTGAGTTGGCGGTGGGGGTGGGGGGGTTACGTATGAGGTAGTGCTGAAGCTCCAGCTCCAACAGATGAACAACGTCCAATGGAGCTTTGGTGGGCCGCAGCGGCTGTGCTCGTAGCGCGAGGCTGGTAGAGTCGACCTAGGTTCGGAAAAATCTCCATTCCACATCAACACCGCCGAACGTCGATATCGTTCACCAAACTGCGCCTACTCACATCACCAGAGCATTAAATCAGGTGGTAAACATATAATTGCGTGACATTGATCGCAACACATTCAACATCGATTCAAAGCCATCTTATCCAGTGCAACTACCACAATGGCCGCTGTAGCCACCGCGCCTCGCGGTCTTCAACCAAACTCATCCTTGCCGGCCAAGGTGCAACCTATTCCGCCTAATCAGACGTCAGTACTTGTCTACTATGTTGGTATCGGATTAAACTAACTTCAGCAGTCTCTACGTTACAAACCTCCCCTCTTCAAAAATTCAGAAAGACGATCTTCGAACCGCTCTGTACTTGCTCTTCTCGACATATGGACCCGTGCTGGATGTTGTCGCTCTCAAGACCATGAAGATGCGTGGCCAAGCCCATATTACGTTTCGAGACGTGCAGTCTGCTACACAAGCCATGAGGTCTCTTGAGGGACAATCATTCCTCGGCCGCGACTTGGTTGGTGACCCGCCTCCGCAATGAATGCTCTTGGTCTAACTCTTTCTCAGAAAATACAATATGCCAAGTCAAAGTCCAACTTTGTGGCCAAGCTCGATGGCACTTTCAAGATTCCTTCCATGAACGCAGGCGCCGCCAATGTCGAACAGACCGAACTGCAACAGAGCATCTTCAACGCGCCCCCTCCCGGATCAGCACCTGCACCTGGCTCCGGCCTTCCCCCGAAACCTACTGCGAACACCGATCAGGTTATGGAAGACGCTGGCACGCCAGGTGATCGGGGACAGAAGCGAACTCGCGACGAAGAGGACAGTGATTCGGATGTGGCCATGGAGGAGGACAGTGATGATGATTGATGAACCAATGGAAGGTCGGATATATCTCTGAGAGACGCAATCTAGACCCGTCTACTACATTGCCATCTCTTTGGGCACCCACAGACCCACGCAGCCCCCAACAAGCCCGAGCCATATCATGAGGTAGTTCGTCCTGTCGCACTCGAATTTGGAGATGGCGTCTCCTAACAAGCATGGGTGGACAAAAAAGGATGGGACGCCCGTGATAGGGTGATGCTGTGAGCAAGGTGTTAGTTAGGCCAGCCAATTTTGACGATACCCCGAATCATGAATTGACTTGTGCGAACAGCTCTCTTCTCAAGACTTACATCGGCCGATATCCCACCTACGTTGCCGAGTGTCCGGAGGCCAGCCTTGTACTCATCAGGCACAAGACGGCGGAAGACGGTGTCAACGTCAAACGCGGGCTCATCAGCGGGTAGGTTGCGTAGAGTGAACCATAGGCAAGGCACACGATATGTAGGGTGAAGATGAATTTCGTATTCCACCATGGCAATCTCTGGACGAGCTCGCTGTCTTATAAGAGCAGCCTGCAGTTTCGTAAGATAAACTTGAATTTGGGAGGGAAAATACAATGTATCAAGGATCGGTTACCTCGTCTGCTTCTTCAGCATCTAGCATATCCTTGTCCTCCGCTATCGATACATGAGGGCTCTTCTGGTCTGAGAAAGAAAACCCGCCCAAGTCTAGTGAGAGATCTCCATGATCCAAGTCAAATTCGAGAGGGCGTCTTATTTGAACATATGTCGTGAAACCTCCACCGTAAGAAAAGTCGGTGCAGAGTGCGTTGCAGAGTCTGAGTTTCCAACGTGCTCGCTGGGAGCCTAGTGAGGCCTGACAATATTGCCTGTCGAGATGATGGCATGCTTCAGTGAACTCTTCGGAGTTCAGCGAGGGGAAATTCTCTATACTCATTTTGCTGGATCTCGTATGTTTTTTCAAGGTCGTGAATGTCGAGCAGTATTGAAGTCGTGGTTAAGTTGGGTATCACTTCCACGTGCAACTACGGTTAGTATTTTAAGTGCGTTGGGCCCACGTTGATTGTGTAGAAATGTCCACTGATACTCAGGAAATGACCGGGCTACCGACACTATTGATGTTTGACTGGAGGTCGTGCAACGATGCAGAATGCAGGTACTTGATTTGTACTCCTGTGTTGCCTCATCATAATAGAGGAATGCTTGACACGGAAGAAACAGAATCCCTTCTGAGCAATGCACTTTGCTTTGTGTACAGGGTATACATGCACCTATTGAGCACACTATAAATTCCCTAACTGGGTGCATGAGTCTAGTCTAGTCTTCCATGCGCTTACTTATACAAAAACAGCTTCTAATAATACATGTCTCAATGAACATTCTGACTGTCATACAACAGATATAACCAGAAATGTAGACGGAATGACGGATCCAAGTGCTCGGGCCAAGGCGCTACGTAACATTACCATTACTCGGTGTGTACAATTTCCCGAGTATCGGTATCTCAATCGACACTTGTACACCCTGGTCTCGTGTCGTAAAGGCAGAACTACCCCGAGCTCCTATTCCTGACACCTCATGCTGTTTGCTGTTCTCTACGCGTAATTATTCAAGATTTAATTTGGTTCATTCTTGCCAATTGTTAGGTAACTTGCATTCTGTACATAATATCCCTCCTGTTTCAGCGAATCGTGCCTTCTATCCTTATTCCGAGTCATTCACGTACCTGCCTTCTGGAGCTGCAGCTCCCCATACCTCCTTCGCTCTAGTCCCACCTTGAAATCCAAAACACCAAACCAATGATTCGAGATCCGTTCAACCTCCACCGAAACATAAACACTTTTAATCGACCGCCAACTCGAAATATTCCTTCGCCATCGCGGGTCGAGGCTGATGAAGTAGCTATGGCCTTCTCTATGCCCCGAACCGCTCCGGACTTCAATAGTCGTCAAAGAGAGCTCGAAGACAAATTCTGGGGTTCTGGACAGAGATCTGGCAAGTCAGATCGATTACCGATGTACAAAGACAAGCCATACGCGTCGCCGTACGACGACGAGGACCGGCCATGGTGGAAACGTAAGAAGGTGCTGGGCATCATTGCCCTCGTCTTTACGTTACTATACTGGTTCGGATCTTCCTCCAAGTCACCTAAGAAGAGAACCGTAACGACCGACTGGAGCTTTGCAGGCTTGTCCAAACATGATAAGAAGGTGGACTGGGACCACAGAAGAGACCGCGTGGTGGAAGCATTCGAGCTGAGCTGGGATGCTTACAGGCGTCATGCTTGGGGTGCGTTTGACTCCATGTCATGGACAACTCATGTTGGCTGACCCATAACTCAATGCAGGATTCGACGAATTTCACCCTATCGCCAAGACAGGCGAGAACATGGCACCAAACGGGCTTGGCTGGATCATCATTGACTCACTGGACACCATGATATTGATGAACTTGACATCTCGTCTTCAAGACGCCCGCCAATGGATCTCGGAGTCTTTGACGTGGGATCAAGATCAAGATGTGAACACCTTCGAAACCACCATTCGCATGATGGGCGGTCTTCTCAGCGCACACTACCTATCCACAGAGTTTCCAGGTCTTGCTCCACTGGCGGAAGATGACGAGGGAGCCATTGGGGAGGACTTGTATCTGGAGAAGGCCAAAGATCTGGCTGATCGTCTCATGAGTGCTTTCGAATCCCCTTCTGGTATCCCTTATGCAAGCGTCAATCTTCAAAAATTCCAGGGCATCGAATCGCACGCCGATAACGGGGCGTCGTCGACCGCCGAAGCTACAACCCTCCAACTCGAGTTCAAGTACCTTGCGAAACTCACGGGAGAGAAGGACTTTTGGGATAGAGTTGAAAAGGTCATGAAAGTTGTCGATGACCAGGGGGCCGAAGACGGCTTGGTCCCCATCTTCATCTATGCGAGCACAGGAAAGTTCAAGGACGAAAACATCCGACTCGGGAGCCGTGGCGACTCATACTACGAATATCTTATTAAGCAATATCTCCAAACGAACAAGAAGGAGCCTATTTATCGAGATATGTGGTACGACGCCCTTGAGGGTGTCCGCAAGCACCTTGTCACCTACACATCGAAACAGAAGTTTACCATCATCGGAGAGCGACCTAATGGGTTGAGCAATGCCCTTAGCCCCAAGATGGATCACCTTGTGTGCTTCATGCCTGGAACAATGGCATTGGCAGCCACAGAGGGTCTCACAGAGGCCGAGGCACGCAAGCTCCCTACGTGGTCAAAGAAAAACGAAGAAGACATGAAATTGGCGCGTGAGTTAACGGAGACATGCTGGGGCATGTACAAATACATGGCAACGGGGTTGGCAGCCGAAATTACCTATTTTGAAATTGATGATAAACCACCGGCTTATGGCAACCCTCGCCCGGGGCCAGCCAACTTTGAACCAAGCCCAGAGGCGGAATGGCGTAAAGACTTCACTGTCAAGTCTGGCGATGTTCACAATCTCCAACGACCAGAGACAGTTGAAAGCCTGTTCTACATGTGGAGAATTACCAACGATAACCAATACCGCGAATGGGGTTGGGAAATGTTCAAATCTTTCATGAACCACACAGCTGTGAGGAACGGAGGGGGTTTTACGAGCTTGCGCAACGCCAATGTCGTGCCACCCAAGGTGCGAGACAATATGGAAAGCTTTTGGTTGGTAAGTGATGAATTATCAAGTCGATCGGGGACTGAAATGCTAACCATGTTAATTTATAGGCCGAAACGCTCAAGTACTTTTACCTCTTGTTCTCACCCCCGGATCTCCTGCCTCTGGACAAGGTTGTTATCAATACTGAAGGACACCCGCTGCCTCGGTTTGATATGGGACAACTGTTTACGACTGGATGGCAAAGACAGCCAAGGGATGCCAGTGGTAAGATTGCCAAGACGGTCAAAATTGATGGCGATGTGAATGAGGCGGTCATGCAGGATACCAAAAAGGTGACTTAGTGGACTCGAGCACTCAATGTCGTATCTGCGTGGATTGAATGGGGTATGAATAAGCTTAAACAGCGAGCCGAAGTGCATTTTGACTGCACCATGTAGGTATGCAGCATTCTTTATTTCATCATGCTTTGGCATGAACAGACAGTAGAATAAAGACACAACCAGCGTTTGTTACATTTCAATCTGACGTCTCTGGTATCAAAGTGTCCTTACTTTTGAGTGTCAAACGAGACGAGACTGTTTTCGTGTGGCTTTGCAGCTGCCTTTCTAGTCCAAGCTCGAGGTGTAAGAGTATCAGGCTAACACGGTTGCTGCACACTCGCAATATGATTATGGTTCGATAGCTTACGAGTGCTCGTCCTTTGAATAAAAGACCAGGAGTCTGATAGTAACAGTTCCGCTTCCCCGTGCTTCTTTATCTTGGCTGCTTGGCTCTCGAGGGCATGTGATTGCAATCATGACACGAGGATAAGAAACCCACCCTGTAACATGGCCGGAAAGGATTCTAAGCTGATATTGAGTGATAACGGGCGGCTAACTAATCACCGAGGGGATTTGCTTTTTGTCGGAACCGAGAACATGCAGGACAGGGAATCCGTATGCATCTGGGCTGAGTTGGAGTGTGATTAACTAAAGTTAGTGGCCAACTGCACCTGCTGGAGATGGCTTAGAGGAACAGGGGTTATTGGTACGTACCGTTGGCTGTTGGCTTGCCTGTGAAGTGTGAACCCATGAGGGTTGTTGGGAAAGGTTATTCAATTGGATCGTTTATATCATGGTGATTTTCACTGCTCAAGAGGCTCAATCGCAATGTTTAGGCATCGCTAGATCTATGCAGCCCAGTGGAGGTACTCATTCCCAAATGGGTAGCAGAGCAAGAATTGACACACTTGACAGATCCGTCCATTACTCCAGAGTCCAAAACCCAGCAATCTGGTCCAGGTCCAGGCGGTATCATCAGCGTGCGGGGCCCCTCCAGCCAGAAGACGTTATAGTGGGTGGCCCCCACAAGAATAGCGTCACTCTCCCCACCAATACAGAGCAACTCTCCTAGTTTCGTCAACGCTTTGAGCGTTTGACAGCTCGATCTCAGTGGCGTCTAAGCCTGCCTGAGCTATTTTCGCTCTCCTCACAGGCGTTCTCAAGTTCCAATTTGACCTTCTAGATCGTCCTGCTACTGGTCAGATTCGGACTGGATTCGATATCGGGGTCCTTTTCGGAGGGATTGGGCTTGTTCAACGCCAAGCATGAAATCCTCCATTGTCACCGACTCGACTTGAGTGCCCGTAATACTGCTTGCTAATGCTAGGTACTTCCCCGAATGATAAGCCCGCGCACTTCACCTTCCTACTTTCAGGCCCTCCTCACGCTACTACTTACATCGACGTTACCCTGCTTCGTTCCTCGTCCGCGCTGCGTTGTTTAATTAATCTACATGCGAATCGTTAATCTCGATTACAACGTCTTTCGGTTCCAAAATCAAGCATCCCACCTTGTGTATTATCACTTATACTCTGTCCATTAACATAATCACTTGATCTGCATCACTCAACTTTGACACTCTATCACCACGGTTACTTGGTGGCGATATGCCGATCGACTCATCATACTTGCAAAGAAGATCAAGATACCAGCAAACCAATATTGGACGCCAAATGCAACCACACTCTCGTGCACTTTGGAATAGCAACCAATAAACCATTGTAACCCTGACGAACCCGACGAACCAGCGACCTCCGCCGACTGATCGCCTGCTCACAACCTACACGTCGCACTCACCTCCAATCTATCCCAGCGCACACAGCAACGACAATACTCAGCGAAGGGCCAGCTCCAGTCATCCCACCGTTCGGGATCGACAAAGTGTGAGCTCGGCCCGGGCGCAACGCGCAAGTACAAGCACAGGCACAAATCCAAGAATGGCTCCCCACGATGTCGAGCGCGGCAGCATTAGCAAAATGAAGGAGGAGTCCCTTGCTCCGGGGAGCTCCTTCAGCATGCGTGAGCCCGAATACGCCGACATTCTTCCACCATCGTACTGGGGTCGCTTCGTTGATGGCTTCAGACGAGACCAGCGGTCGAGCTTGTTCACCAACGACCCACTCGGGCAGCAGGAGGAATTGGGAAGAGTCCATGATGGAGCGCATTACTATGATCTCCAAAGCGCTATGCTAGAAACGGCCAATTCAGGCCTGGCGAGAGAATTGAAGGGTCGGCATTTACAGATGATTGCAATTGGAGGTTCTATAGGTGAGTTTGTCAATGGTGGCTGCGACGTGGTTGAGTATTAGAGCTGAGACATTTCGACGCAGGGACTGGACTCTTTGTCGCATCAGGAAGAGCTCTGGCAGACGGAGGTCCAGCATCAATACTGCTGGCATTTACCATTGTGGGAGCCATGCTCTTTTGTACATGCCAGGCGCTAGGTGAACTGGCAGTCATTTTCCCCATCGCTGGATCGTTTTCATCATGGGCAACTCGATTTATTGACCCTTCATGGGGTTTCGCAATGGGATGGAAGTAAGTGATATCCTACGTGCAAGAATGGAAGTAGGTACTGACTCAATACAGCTACGCAATGCAATGGTTGATTGTGTTACCGCTTGAGATCATTGCCGCATCTCTAACTCTCTCATACTGGGACGAAAGTCTTACTCGCGCCATCTTCGTCTCAGCGTTTCTCGTACTCATCATCGTCATCAATATGTTTGGTGTAAAAGGCTACGGTGAAGCCGAATTTATCTTTTCTATAATAAAGGTCATTGCCGTCATTGGCTTCATGTAAGTCCCCTTTCAAACACTTACACCCATTTCCATCTGGGCTTGAATTAACATTCTTCATTTAGACTTCTTGGCATCGTTCTCAACTGTGGCGGAACGCCAGACAGCGGTTATATCGGCGGCCGTTTCTGGCATGAACCTGGTGCTTTCAACAACGGTTTTAAAGGAATGTGCAACGTTTTTGTCACAGCCGCATTCTCCTTCGCTGGCACCGAGCTTATTGGCCTCGCTGCCGCTGAAACTGCCAACCCACGAAAGTCATTACCCACAGCATTAAAGCAGGTGTTCTGGCGGATCACTCTTTTCTATATCGTTGCCCTTACGTTGGTAGGGTTGCTTGTTCCATATAACGACCCCCGACTTACGAAGGGTACCAGTGACGCAGATGCAGCTGCGTCACCTTTTGTTATTGCTATCGAAGAAGCGGGCATTCAAGTTCTACCTTCGGTCATGAACGCAGTCATCCTTTGTGCCGTTCTGTCTGTTGGAAACTCGGCCGTGTTCGGATCTTCACGTACCCTCGCTGCTCTTGCAAATCTTCGACAAGCTCCAAAGATCTTAGGATATGTAGATCGTAAAGGTCGGCCACTTGTCGCCATTGCCATCGCGAGTGCCTTTGGTCTCATTGCCTTCCTTGCTGATCTCCCCCAGCAAGGGGCTGTACTCGACTGGCTCATGTCCATATCAGGTTTATCTACGATTATTACATGGGGCTCGATCTGCGTCTGCCATATTCGCTTCCGCCGTGCCTGGGCTGCTCGTGGGCGCTCTGTCTCGGAACTGCCCTTCCAGTCCCAAGTTGGTGTCGTGGGCTCATGGATCGGCATCACCCTCAACGTCCTCGTCCTTATCGCTCAGTTCTGGGTCGGAGCATTTCCCATAGGCTGGCAGGACTTGACAAGCTCTCAGGTAGCGCAGAACTTCTTCCACAAATGGGTTGGCGCACCTTGCGTACTGGCCTTTTACATTTTCCACAAGCTGTATTTCCGCACTACGTTTGTAAGAACTCGGGATATGGACGTCGACACCGGACGCCGGGATTTCAACGTTCCTATACTTGTAGCCCAAGAGAAGCAAGAGCGCGCACGCTGGCCGCGGTGGAAGAGATACTATAAATTTATGTGCTGATCCGTTTCACATGGAATATAGCCGTTGCCATGGGGTTTATATAATGACGAACTTTGGGATTTGGATTAGCATGGAGTTGGATGGATAACTAGCGACGAGCATGGTTGCCATTAGTTATTTTCTGTATATATATTCGATTTTGTTTATGTCATAAGCCAAACTGCATGTACGAAGCTTGGGATAATACTGCGAAGGCGGACTTGATTGATGTGATGATGGCTTAATTTGATGGTGCAGACGTGAAAGTTGAATTGTTAGGAGATGCCTTCTCCCGTCATATCATCAACTAGAAACAATGAAGTTACAGTCAGTCACAAGCAGAAGCGTTCGATTTCAATGACTCTTAATAATTTGATTTCTCAATACAAATGCGCTGATAGTGGTCTTGGAACAGAGTCCCCTAACGGTATAAGTGTATGTTTGTCCTGTAGGCCGTTCATTCGTACCAACCAAGTTATAAATTACGCCTTCATGTTTCTACTCAAACACCCACCATACACGAGACAGCAACATAAGCAAGCAAGGCAAACAAGAACGATTGGGATAAGAACTGTCGTAGTTCAAAGGACCATCCTACGCTTCCGAGCGCTGTTTCGAAGAGAGTAAGAGGTGCTGGGGAACCGTCATAAGTCGTGAGTTGTATGCATGCACGGTTCATCGTGAAACACCGAATATCAAGGCGGTACGTGGTGTCACAGTGCAGAACCTATTTGAAGTCCGTGGCGCCCCCCTGGCAAAACACTCGCCTCCTCTAAAAATCCCAGAAATCATCCTTCTTGGAGGATGTGTTTTGTCGTCGTGAAGGAAGGGGTTTCTCGGCCACATCGCTCGCGTCACCATAAAGCCAGTCCCGGTTGGCTCCCTTTCGACCACCCATACCGTCACCGGCAATGTTGATCTTGTGCTTGTCTGTGTTCTCCTTCACCTCGTTAGCGGGTGCGGTGTTCGAGGCAGGTGTTCGTCCAGGGACCGGCTTGGTGTTTGTGGGTGCGTTGTTGGCTAATTCGTCTGTTTCGCCATAAAGCCAGTCTCGGTTGGTCCCCTTTCTACCACCCATACCGTCACCGGCGATAGTGATTTTGTGTTTGTCCGTGTTCTCCTTCACCTCGTTAGCGGGTGCGGTGTTCGAGGCAGGTGTTTGTCCGGGAATCGGTTTGGTGTTTGTTGGTTCATCGTTGGCTGTTTCGCTGGTCTCGTTGTACAGCCAGTCTCGGTCGGCACCCTTTCGACCACCCATACCGTCACCAGCAATGCTGATTTTAGTACTCTTGGTCAGGGGAACATCAGAGGCGGCCACACTGGGTTGCTTGCGAGTGGGAATTGGCTGGGCGACATCATCAGTCTCACCATAGAGCCAATCCCGGTTGGTACCCTTGCGACCTCCCATGCCATCGCCAGCAATGTTGATTTTGTGACTAGCGGTGTTCTCTGTCGGGCGATTCTCCTTCTGAGAAGCCGGTGACTTATCATACGTATCCCAGTGGCGATCCATCATTTGAATTGCCTTCTTGTGACCTTCATTTGTGTGCTGTTGTGGGTGGGCTGGCGAGTTGTCGGCGATCTCAAAGTGGTGATCGAAATCCTTGCCGCGGTCCTTGACGTTGGTAATGTTGCCCAAAGGGAGCTCGTTTTTTCCTACTTCTTTTCTGTCAGACACTTGATTCTTATAGAGTCCGAGACCCTCGTTATTGGCGTGGCCAGGGGGTTGGGCACTAGTGCGTTGCGGTCGGGGCTCTCTCTCACCGTCGTCTGGAAGCTCGAAGTGTGGGTCGCCATCACGTCGAGGCTTGGCTACCTGGTAAACACGGGTATCCTCCGTAGCGTCCTTGTCAGTATCCCAATGGCGAATATCCTGTGTTCGCATTGTCTTGGACGGCTTCACTTTCTGAGGGGTTGTGAAGTCCTCAAAAGACCATTGGCTGTCGCGCTTGGTCTTGGGCAGGTCATCGAAATGTTGGCCTTTTTGAGGGCTGTCCTGAGGATCAGTACCGTCGGCGAAGTCAAAATGAGAGTACTTCTTGGGGTGGGGCTTGATATAACGCTTCTTCGTGTGCTGCTGAAGCTCTACAGGCTCGCGCTCGACATCCTCCTGACCATCAAAAATGCGAGAAGGCTGGAAGTTCTTGCCCTGACCGCCCTTAGATGGCGACATGGCTCGACGACCAGCGCTTGGTGACGTGGGCTCGTCACCTAGAATCTCGGTGAACGATCGCTGACGAGGTCGTGTACCCGCATAGGGAGAGACAACAGTGGCAGGCTCAGCATCCTCAAATTCGTCCCGCGAACCAAACAGCCTGTTTGCGTGGGGGTCACGGAGAGCGTTTTTAGAGTTAGTTCGGTCTCGCGCAACGGTCTCGTTGTGACTCGGGGCGGCAGGGGCGGCAGTGCCTGCAGTCCTGATGCATGACTGTATAAATGCGATCTGCTCTCGGCTATCTATAATAGGCCAATTGCGACCGGATTTCCCAATCACTTCAACTTGCTTAAGAAGCGAACCCTGGTCCCACTGGAGTCGAATCTGGGCAATCTTGCCAGCTTCGTCGAAGGTCACAAAGTGAGTCTGGGCAGATCAGCATATAGTTCAAGCAGGTGCAGAACTGTAAAAAAGCATTCGCGCATAACGTACGATAGGAAGATAGACTTCGCGGCCAGACAAAAAATTGTCGTCGAGGCCGGGAAGATATGGACCGCCACCATTTTGGAACCCGAGACCTGTGTCAATTTCCAAGACAATGACGTTTCCGCCATCGACTATGTTGAACACATCCTCCTTCTTTTTAGACACCTGCTTCTGAAGTCCGCTGAGATGTTTAATGATCTGGGTAGGACCGGCGAAGGTTGTAGTTGTAGTAACGTAGTGCAAGGCCGCTGTATCAGCCAGCAGCGACGAGCTGGGCGCAGCCAGGAACTGCTTGTAAGTGGCCGCCATGACGAGGACGAGGGGAATGCAACTTGTGGAGAGTAATGATCGTTATTGGCGTATTAGATATCTGGTTGGTGATAGAAAGAAAGAAGACGAAAGGCCGCGAGTTCAGGTGGCCGAAACAGGAGAAGACGAAGAGAAGATGACAATGAGAGGAACAAGTTGGGGAGAAGGCCGATAGATGAAGGGAAGAAAACACAGACGGATTCAAAACAAGCACGTGGAGGAAGGTGCAATACAAACAAGTACCCTTACAGTGAAGGCGGGCAGGATCGAAGCGGGCAAGTCCAATCACGGGTCCCAAATGGCAACTGCCTGTTAATTGACTGACGTTAGCTTGTTCGATGCGATAGCCCCCTACCTAACATGCACTCTTTACGTCCATTCACAAGGGGGGTAGTCTCCCTAATTTAGCATGAGGAATCTTGGATTTCTTTTGATGGCGTAGTCTGTAACCAACGTTGCAGGCCTTGGCCAGATCTGGAAACAAGCTGGGGAAATGAAAGGGACGACTGCCCTGGTCAGGCGATGCACTTACACGATGTACCTACTATTTGCAGGCCATCACCATTCATGCAAGTAATCTCTCATGACGAATTGGTCTTTTGGAGTCCTCTTCGATACATCCAATGCTCCTTTGGCCCTTTATCAAGGACGAATTAAAAAAATGTTTTGAGATGCGCCATAGCATCGGGAACGCCGCTCATGACCTTGCGATGGTTGCAGTTACTCCTAAGTTCCAATCATACTGCCCACTCCGTGTATATCAGGAACTCTCGAGGTTAGAGTTCACCATGACCTAGGTAACGGTTACCAAATGAATGACCCTCGAGCCGCTCAAGTTTACTAGCACGAATGCTGTTTGTTTGTTTGGTTTTGTTTGTCTTCTACCTCGGCGATGGATGGATGTATGTCGTACAGGCACTAATAGAATTCATGACGGGCCTCGAGTGTCCACTCTTATATTAACGAGTGAGATCGATTTCATCACAGGCATTAGTAGGGGACGCTGACGATACCCCTCATCTGGGGTACTTATGTTGATATTCAACGGGCAGCATAACACGCCGTGCTCCTGTATCTTGACGATGCATTATCCTTTATATTATGCTCAATCGTTTTGTATTGAATGCCCACTTTACTCTTTACACTGCGTATGATCGAGTGCCATGAATTGCATGGTTAAAGTACTGAAATATCCTAATCCTTTTCCAATCTGTACTGTTAGTGTTCTCTGCAGCTTGTCAGACTAATGTACAGTACCTGAAAATACGGATCCCAACCCCGAACCAGGACCAGGGCCAGGGGAACATGGCGACACCACTCCACATCGTTTCAGCTATTTAGCGCCTTTCCTCTTTGAGAGTTTCTGATGATCGGTTTTTCAACAGAAGCTACGGATAGCTACCTACTTGGTGAATGCTGAAGAAGAATAGTGTCACATTGTTCTTAATCACCTTGGAATCTGACGATCTTCATGAAATGCTAGGGTTAATCTAGGTGCAAGTTTCTCCTCAATGCGTGAAGCTCTGAAGCGTGAAAGGTGAGCATATGCATGCGATATCGAGCTGGAGGCAGAATATTGCCGTCTCTTTTAACGTCTTACTCAATTGTTAATAGACGGCTATCCTGTTGAGTGTGACAACCATGATATTCTTATATTCACAGTTATCCCCATTGTTACACTTATTCAAGATGACTAGAACTGTCTCGAGACAACTTTGGGTTAAGAACCTTACTTTTGCTCCGCGACTATATATTCCCAGCTGCGGATCACGATCTGATAGCTCGAGAGCCGAGTATGTATTCGTCAAATGATCGCCAATGCCTAGACTAACTCACCGCCTTGCCATACACCCCCCCACCCCGCACACCTTATAACATCAACTCGTTATTGAAGTCTACTTTTTCATACCTCTCTGTATTTTTCAAATTAAATCCGTATTTTTTTATTTCAACGGCAATAGATTTACAGCAATCAGATTATAAATATAGAGTTTTCTTAGCCGTTAATAACATCAAAAATATAGGTTTATGCGCATCGGCGCGAAAACACTCTATTAAGATCTCAACATTGAAGGATCGTTGCGCCAGAGCCTACAATATCACAATAGCATATCGGAGAGAACTATCGCTAACTCTTAAGCAAGAAGATAACCTAATAAACTATATTATCGAGAGAGAGAAGGCATTCTAGCCTCTCACGAGGTCTAACATATGCAGCTTTACATAGCAGCTGTCTAAGGTCAATAGGCAGATATCCTACATCGGTAAGAACTAGGTAGACCGGTTCTTCATACAATATTCCTCTATAGAAAAGAAGCCTATAAAGGTCTATAAAGCAGCTAGAAAATATGCCGTAACAAGGAAATCATTATCTGACTACTATAAGGGTCTCCAATAGGTTATTGACAACAAAAACATCACATAAGCAAATATATACAACATCGACGAAAACGGCATACAACTTGGGGAAACCCGGGCCAGCATAGTAGCAGGAACAGTCATAACGATACAATCTAAGGTTATCAAGACCGATAATTCAACTTAAGCCTCAGTAATCAAGTGTATATCAGCCGGATCTCGCCGTCTTACGCCTATTATTATATTCACTGGAAAAAACCTCTAAGGACAGTAGTTTCCTTGCGTTTTTCCCAGTTAGAAGTATAATGCAAGTCCTAAAGGCTGGTCTAACTTAGATATCTTCATGAAGTGGTTTATGGATATATTTATCCCTGAGATAACGCCGTCAGATCCCTCTCAATAGAGACTATTAGTCTTAGATTAACATAAGTCACACATCACACCCAAATTAATAAAAAAGGCTTGGTTATACTGTATTTAGCTATCTTAGTTACCCTTATATTCATTACATATTACTTAACCACTCGATATTACCGTATTTAGGCCCCTCAAGACATACTATTACCAGTTAACTCGCACTTAGGCTATATACAAAGCAACCTCTCCAAATCAATAACAACTCTTCCTAGAGGCATACAATAAAGCTTTACATAAAGCTATAAGCCGTAGGAACATAATAAGTGGCTTCTCGAAGTCTAGGATCGCCCCAATCTGCCTCAGGAAGGCTATCGATACATTAAAGCCCAGGGAGCAGCAACGCAAGGGGTTTGAAGGACCTACAACTCCAAGGAGGCGCCGAGTAACTGATAATACAACCTAAGGTACGCCTCAAGGAAGTACCGATATTCAAAAATAACAGAAAGCTGCTTAAAATAAAGGAATTGTATCGATCCGTGACTTCAATTATATTATAAAGAAGATAATAAAGGCAATTGACAATAAAAACAGTCAAATTCAACGCCTTAAGGAGGAAAAAGCTATTCTTAAAGCTTCAGCAGCGGCCAAAGAGCCTACTGGCCAAGTCCCAGTTAAATTTGATCTAAATACAGCTTTCCCTTCAATTGACCAGATCATTACGGCGAGAGATCAAGCTAAAAAGAATATTATATATAAATTAAAGGAAAAAGCGAAGGAAATACACCTAAAAGAGCCCAAGAAAAAAACAGCAGATATAATATATATTAGTTAGATAGTATATAGAATCTCAATTGAATTAGATTAATACATATAATTGTAGAATTATTAGAAGTCATTATTGTATTATTGATGTGATGCTATCATAAGTGTGCGGAGTGGGGGGGTGTATGGCAAGGCGGTGAGTTAGTCTAGTATGTACGTCCTACCTGGAGGTGGGTGTTGAATCTTCGAAGCTTGGACCATATAGACAGACAGTCATGATGGCTAAAGCCACACAATGCATTCCAACAAGCTGAAGGGGAAACCTCTCCATCTTCATGAAGAACTAGAGCAAGCCTCCAAAACCAATGGGTAATGTGTTTCAATTAATTACTATGTAAGTAGCTCTGCTCTGTGCACCGTCTCTCCAGTCCCTCAAGCTGGCCGTATCACCCAAGTTGGCTCAAGGAGTGATGGCCAATGACGTGTAATGGCCGATGTGGCGGAGCTCGACGCCACACAATGGTACTCGAAACAGCTGCCGCCTCACTGCTGACGTGCCTCGTAAGGAGCAAAGTGTCCTGCCTGCAAGTAACTTTGCATCAACACTTCAGCTGAACACCAC
The DNA here is from genome assembly GCF_000303195.2 of Fusarium pseudograminearum CS3096. Classification (NCBI taxonomy): domain Eukaryota; kingdom Fungi; phylum Ascomycota; class Sordariomycetes; order Hypocreales; family Nectriaceae; genus Fusarium; species Fusarium pseudograminearum. The sequence continues at coordinate 1,836,337 of NC_031951.1, forward strand.
GACTTTGAAATCGACATTATATCGTTTACGAACTCTCTGATACCCGGCAATCTTCGAAATCGCGAGATCCTCGCTTCGCCTCGCCTCGCTTCTTCATGATACCTTTACCTCAAGCTCCGCCGCAATGATGAGGTCCTCAATCTGGGCCGCATTCTCATGGCGCGCCCTCGTCTTCTCACTGCTCTGGACAGCCGTGATAGCCAAGCAAGACAAGCCAGCGGTCGACGTTTCTGTCGCCAAGCACCCTCCTCTGAACTTGAATTACTTCGAGGACAGCGATGTCATCGTCTTCCAAGATATCGAAGAGAGAAATATCTGGAGGTCCGAAGATGCAGGCAAAACATGGGCGCAAGTTTCCAACATCCCTGATCGAAGCGCAGTCTTCCTGTACCTCCACCCGTTCGATTCCCAAACCGCCTTCGTCCTCACCAAAGATCGAAAGCACTACAAGACCGAGGATCGTGGCAAGAGCTGGAGTGAATTCAACAGTGGTTCGATGCCTAGTGCATTCCAGCCAAACACTCTAGTGTTCCACGCCGGCGATCCGAAGCGCATCATCTTCAATGGCATGAACTGTGATGGAATTTTCTGCGACGAAGAGACAACATATACTACCGACGGATTTAAATCTGTCAACAAGCTACGTCCCAGCACCTCGGGCTGCTGGTGGGCCAAAACGAACCGAGAATTCACCACTGGCGATGCCGAGTTGGACAAGACTCGAATTCTTTGCATCGTCACTGATCCATTGAGTCTGTTCAAGACTAGCCAGAAGCTTTGCGTTTCCGACAACTTCTTCGCCAAGAGCAGTGGTGGAAAATACGATGAGTTTGAGCCTAGCTTGGATGGTCACCGTGATGTAACCGGCGTTGTTAGTGTCGCAGCAGTCAAGAGTTTCGTCCTCCTAGCCTCGTCGTCTGTTGGTAGTGACGAGATGACCCTCTTTGTCACGAGCAACGCTCAACAATGGCACCGGGCCATGTTCCCAACGGACGACAGCCATGACCATTCTCACAAGATCAACCAAGAAGCTTATACTGTGCTCGAAAGCACCAACTACAGCATCCAGGTCGATGTCATGACCTCCCACCCATCCACCCCCATGGGTGTCATTTTCACCAGCAATTCAAACGGCACATACTTTACGGAGAATGTCCCCTACACCAATCGCAATGTTAAGGGCAATGTCGATTTCGAGAAGATCAGCGGGATCCAGGGTATCTTCTTAGTCAACACGGTCGAAAATGGCAAGGATGTCGACGGAAAGAACGCGAAGAAGGTTGTTGTGACACAAATCACGTTCGACGACGGCAGGACCTTTGAGCCAGTCAAGGCCGGTGAGGATCGCATTCACCTGCATTCGATGACTGACATAGATAACATTGGACGCATCTTCTCGAGTCCGGCCCCCGGTCTTGTGATGGGTAACGGAAACACTGGCGCTTCTCTTGGCGAGTTTGCCGATTCCCATCTTTTTGTCTCCGACAACGCTGGCCTGACATGGAAAAAGGCACTGGACGGTCCTCACAAATATGAGTTTGGTGATACAGGCAGCATTCTGGTTGCTGTCAGGGATTCTCTCAAGGAGGAAGTCGACAAGGTTTCTTACTCCTTGGACTATGGAGAGAAGTGGGAATCCGTCCCGCTACCTGATGGTCTGAAGGTTCGACCTGTCATTCTTACAACTACCCAAGACTCGACCAGTCTCAAGTTCTTACTTGTTGGTGAGAAGAACAGAGCATACCACATGATTGCCATTAACTTTGAGGGTATGGATAAACGTACTTGTGAAAACAAGGATATGGAGTCGTGGTACGCCCGTGCCGACGACAAGGGAGAGGCTACGTGCATAATGGGCCATAAGCAGACATACAATCGCCGCAAGAAGTCAGCAGATTGTTTCTTGAAGGCAGATTTCCGGGATCCCGAGCCTGTTATTGAGAACTGCGAATGCACAGACGCCGACTTTGAATGCGACTACAACTTCCAGCGAGATCCCGAAGATAACAAAGTCTGCAAGAAAGCAGGACCTATTCCTATCCCCGAAGGCTCCTGCAAGGGTAAGGACGAGTCTTTTAAGGGATCATCTGGCTGGCGTCTTATTCCTGGAAACACCTGTACACGCAAGAGTGGCGCCCAGAAGGATGACCCAGTCGAGCGCAAGTGTTCCGATGGTGCCAGTCCAGGTAATGGGCCAACCCCTGGTGCCCCAGCCAGCGGCGATATTTCGGTTAAAGAGAGTGAGTTCGCAGATGTCACGGGGCAAGACATGCAAAAATTTTATCTTATGGGCGACGATTCTGGTGGCTCATCGGAAGAGGTTGTCATCGCTCGGCCCATGGGAGAGAAAACGCCCGATGGCAAAGTTGAGGTTGAAAATAAGCTGTGGATCACTTCAGATCATGGCAAGAACTGGAAGCGCATACTCGAAAAGGAAGATATTCTGAACATTAACCCTCATACATTCTTCAAGGAGGTTGTCTTCTTTCTTACCAAGTCCAAGAAGGTCATCTATACCGTTGACCGTGGCCATAGCTTCCACAGCTTCGAAGCACCCTTCGCTGATCCTAACGCTCACATCAGTTTCCACCCTGACAAGAAGGACTGGCTAATCTGGCTTGGCAACCGTTGCGATGACATCTCAGGAAGCAAGGACTGCTACCAAGAAGCTTCGCTTTCCACCGATCGGGGCGACAATTGGAAGACTCTGCAGCGATATGCAACCAAGTGCGAGTTTACAGGAAACTCCGCTTTCAAGTTCCGCGCGCAGAATCAAATTGTTTGCCTTGTCCACAAAGACGAGGATGCCAAGAAAGACAAGACTATTGTCACCATCGAAGACTTTGCCCCTGAAGACAAAATCATCCACAACGGCACCGTGGCAGCGTTCGCGACCATGAATGAGTTCATCCTTGCTACCGATGAGGTTTCTGCGGATGGCAAGGACAAGGTCGGCCTACAGGCCATTGCTAGTATGGATGGAGAGCGATTTGAATCAGCTAGATTTCCTGATAACTTTCACGACTCTCACTCATCGTTGTACACCGTCCTCGACAGCTCCAACCATGCTGTCAACTTGTTTGTCGCTACCGATCTTTCTGAGGGCAACCGCCGTGGCTCAATCATCAAGAGCAACTCCAATGGCACAACATATGTCCTGAGTGCCTCCAACGTCAACTCTGATGAACTCGGATACGTGGACTTTGAGAAGGTTGCCGGTCTCGAGGGCGTTACTCTCATCAACACCGTTGCAAACCCCGAAGAGAAGAAGGGTAAGAAAGCGATTCAGACCAAGATTTCTCACAACGACGGTGCGGAATGGACCTTCCTGGCACCTCCTACAAAGGATGTGGACGGAAAGTCGTATTCATGCAGCTCTCTAGGAGATGGCAAATGTGCCCTTCACCTGCACCACTACACCGAGCGGGAGAACAAAGGCAGAACCTTCTCTGCAAGCACCGCTGTTGGTATGATCTTTGCCTACGGAAACATTGGTTCAAGCCTTGGAGACGTCAAGGATGCCGATACTTTCATGTCGGCTGACGGTGGCATCACCTGGAAAAATGTCAAGAAGGGCGTCTGGACTTGGCAGTATGGAGACCAGGGTTCTATCGTTGTGCTCGCACAACGTGCCACTCGCGCAAACAGTGTCAAGTCGAAGGCGGTCTCTTACTCGGTCGATGAAGGCAAGACTTGGACCGATCTTGAGTTCAGCAAGAAAGAAGTCACTGTCCAAGATTTGACATCCGTTCACAGTGGAACTTCTCGGAACTTTTTGGTCTGGTACCGAACAGACGACAAAAAGATGTTTGCTGCCAATCTTGACTTTTCCGGACTCACAAATCAACCCTGTAAAGATGCAGACTACGATCTCTGGTCCCCTAGACACCCTCTCCAGGAAGACGACTGTCTCTTTGGTCACAAGGCCAAGTACCTCCGAAAGAAGGCGGACCGCAAGTGCTACAACCAAGCAAGCATGTCACGTCTGCGAGAATACGAAAACTGCGAGTGTACCCGAAGAGACTTTGAATGGTAAGTGACCTGATTCGTCAGAGGCGATCAACAAAGGCTAACAAGACGCAGTGCATACAATTTCGAACCCGACAACCACGGGCAATGCAAACTGGTCCCAGGCCACGATGCTCTTTCACGCCAGGAGTGGTGTAGCCAACATCCCAACGAAACCACTTGGAATGGGCCTTCGGCATACAGACGCATCCCATTGACAACGTGTGACGGCGGCCAAGAGCTGGACCAGACCAACGACGAGTGGCCTTGCGAGGGGCATGAGGAAGAATACGAGCGTAAGCATCGTGCTTCGGGCTGGAGTATCTTCTTTGCCATTGTTATTCCTATCGGAGTTGCGTTCGCATTTGGCTGGTATGCTTACCGCAACTGGAGTGGAAAGTTTGGCCAGATCCGTCTGGGCGACAACAGTGCCACCTTTGACAGTGAGCAACCCTGGATTAAGTATCCTGTCATTGCTATCTCGGCATTGGCGGCTGTGGCTGCTTCACTACCACTTGTTCTGACTTCCGTGTGGCGTTCCACCGCCGGGGTTTACGAGCGTGTGTCGAACCGAAGCAGAGGCGGCAACTGGTCAAGACGATACACCACTCGAGACAGCTTCGCCCGAGGACGGGGTGACTACGCCGCTGTTGACGATGACGAGGGCGAGCTCCTCGGCGAAGAGAGCGACGAGGAGGTCTAAGGGATGTGTGTACGAGCTATGATGGATCAGGTATCAGAACTGTATGATAATATGGTGTCTTACTGGGAGACATTTTCTTTTATTGTCTGAAAAGATGCAAGCGATGGAATGACGGGGTCTTTTTTGACAAGTTGAGCATTGGTATACTGGAGGATATAGAACAGCAGGAGAGGCAGACATTATGGTATAATTCAACCACATGTACTCTTTTGGTTATCTCTGGCCTCACATCTGAAGGCTTACGGGCGAGAATGACAATGGTTCAGGGGCAAGGCCGATGTGAAGTCGCAGCTAGATGCCAGTAGTTGGCGATAATTTCAACTAACATCCGGTATGGTGTAGTGGCTAACATTTCGCGCTCTCATAACCTGAGAGATCAGTACCGCGGAGCCCAGGGTTCGATTCCCTGTACCGGAGTT